>NC_136935.1:17206930-17374430 GCF_949987615.1 Pollachius pollachius
ACTATTTATTGGCTTCCTCACCGCCGGCCAGACTACACACAGCAGGCTCACATTGGGATAATTGCCCAAAAGTGTGCAACATGCAGTGATTGGGACGATCAGAGATTAATGAGACGATTGTGCGCATCAATACTGCAAGGCGCGTTAATCGAGGAGCGAGGGCTCCCCAGGAGTCCCTGGAGCGAGGGGAAGTGGAAGTAAACCGCCAGCAGGTTTGTGAAGTGTTTGGTGAGCAGTCCATGTCTGGGGACCCTCCCATTATGGCTGATGTGAGGATGGACACCTAGTGCCTCCCCTACGGTGTGGCAATATGTGTCACTGGCCTGTAATGGGTTCAGGGAACGCAAAGAAAGGTCGGAGCCCCACACATTCAAGTTATACTTAGAAGGCAGCGGTGTAACTTCAAGTTCATGCACATTCACACCGTCATATTTAATAGGTTACGAGACCTGGTGCCAATTAAGTTATTTTTATAGACTAATGGTGATGGATAAAGGGAACATTGACATTTCCCAAGACCTGTTCTAATTTACAATCCTTCTCAGCTTGTATTTTCAATTGTATAATGCCATCTTGATTTCATTCTTTTAGCAAATTACCGTGCAATATCTGTGATATTTAACAATGGTTTCCTTATTTTTTTACTCACATAAACTACCCATATTGGTTGTGTGGCCCATGAACCCACAAGTCAGTACACACACACACAAACACACACACACACACACACACACACACACACACACACACAAAAACAGAAACACAATACTGAAATAAATCAGCACATCTCGATTGTTAAAATTATAATACTGCACAAAAGTCCAGACGTTCCTGTTAAAACAATGACAAGTTCCATTCAATTTGCCTTGGAGAAGAGATGGCAGTGTTTTTTAAATGCTAAATGTCTAACGTCTTTGGTAATTGCTTTCAGAGGATCCCAGTGCCCTTTCTCTTTTGGAAATGGCAAACGTTCACACATCTCTCTCTTTCTATGTTAATCCTGTGAATGAGCATTAGCACTCACTGTGACAAATGGGGATCAGATGTTTGAGACAAAGATCTGAAGATGGGATCGAGACCAAGGCTTTCATGTGATGACTTTGTTGTTGTTGAGGAAAGGACCCGTCCTTTGGTTTGTTTGACTGGTGGAGGGAATCATAATTATTATTATGGGTGGAGGGGGAGGGGAGGGGAGAGTGAATTCATGTCCAGTTGTTGTTCACAATCCAACTGTTTCAGTACCGGTGTCTTATATGTCTTCTCCAGTAACCAGTGTGCCATCTGTATTGGATAAGGATCGCAATTGGAAGCCACACATTCCTTTCTGTCAAAAAAGATGACTGATCATTCCTAGCGTGACCTGTTATTAGTTTCTATCTGCAATATTCCCCCCCTTCATCTTCTTTATCTCCATTTTAAAAGTCGTATTTGACAGGTTCTTTGGTAATCCTCCAGAACATAAAAAAAATGCGTCTTGGTCATGGCTGAGGAGGAAGACGATAACATACGTTGACTCACAATTCTGGATTTAGCAAAAGAAATGCAAACGGGGATGCCCTTCAATCCGCTCTCTTCAATCCCCTGCCCGAGATCTCTCTCTCTCTCTCTCTCTCTCTCTCTCGCTCTCTCTCTCTCTCTCTCTCTCTTTCTTTCTTTCTTTCTTTCTTTCTCTCCCACAAACATGCATGAAGACAAACAGCACAAAACTGTACACACACACACACACACACACACACACAAACACAGGTCTTCTCTCTCTCTCTCTCTCCCCCTCCCTCCCCCTCCCTCCCTCACCAGGGGGAGATGGGCGTCCTGGGAGGGAGGGGGGGTCTGGCAGTAACAGATTAGCAGAGACTGCTGCGGTGGCAGGTACCTCCATCACCGCTATGGGACCCCTTCCCTCCCACACCCCCCTCCTCACTCGGGATGGATCAACTAGCCTCAAGCCGGCGCTAACCAGAGCTGCGTAGCAGCACCTGCAGCCAGGCAGGGCGAGAGAGACGGCGTTCTGACGACTGACTGGTGGGCGGACTCGCTGGAGAATGTTCCCACTTAATAGGGTGGAGGAGGTGAGGGCCGACAGCCACTCTGAGCCAGAGCCAGGTGTGCGTTTAATCTGTTGGGGGGTGGTGTGTGTGTGTGTCGGGGGGTCTTTCGGGTTGAGGTCTGCGTGGGAGAGAGCATGAGCAGCGCAGTCTCTCTCAAAGTCATGGGTCGGAAAATAAAAGGTTGGCATGGTGTGCATATCAATGGCATGTTGTCCATACACCTCCTCCCACTCCCACTCAGTCTGCCACTTCCCATACGTCACTGTAATTCCCTCCCCTTGGCTTCCAAGGACATGTGAGGAGAGCTGTTCAGGATATGGCTGCCTGGTTGCGTCTGGGGCCCCTGTCTCACTGTTAGTGGAAGCTAACCCGCTGAGACAGGGAGATAGGTGGGGGAGGGGGGTTGGGGACGTTGCCCAAGACCCCACCCCCCGATGCAACCCCATCTCCTTGCCTTCCAAAACGCTTTGAGTGAAACTAAGAAGCGACTGGTGTGTCTTGTGATGGACAGATACAATCTCGTCTTTTTTCCCCTTCCCCTGCACATCTGTCAGGGCCTGTTGAAATATATTTTTTCGTGCCAGAGTGCAAACAGTGACAGGAAATGATAGACATGCGCTAAAGTGGAGTAAATGCAGAGCTTGGCGATGGGAAAACATCTATTTCGGTTTGTTGTGGAGCCTTTCCTTCATCCGATTTGTTTGTCTTTGTTTGTTTGGTAAAAGAGGTACAGAATGAAATTTACATTCAAATGAGCTGAAAAACTGCCTTATACTCACACATTGTGACTTTAAAGGAGAACCCGGACACTATTTTCTGTATTATTTTAGGTTTTATAAAAATTGTATTGTGCACAACCATTTTTTGAAATAGGCCAGCATTGAGCTACAATACTACATTTGAACATTTTGAAAAACTAAAAAATTAGGATACAAAAATGTGCTGGTCTCTAGAAGAACACTTGGAGAAAAAATATTCCTTAATACTAGAGGCCCCAAATGTTTCATTTTCCAAATTTTGTATTTGGCAATGGCTGGAGAGCGAATGTGAACTTGGCTAAAGAACACTGCAGCATAAAGAAGCTGCTCTCTGAGCCAGAGGGGAGGAGCGGAAAGTATACATCCTAAAACAGAAAAGGATTCTTTAGTCTTTTGCTATTCAGAAGGAACGGACAATAACAGACCGTAGCGAAGCAAGGGTTCAAAGTGTAGCTTTGAAGATCAGAGAGGTGATCAGACGAGAAACTGGTGGACGAAGGGGTCAGGCTTAGCTCTGTTTAAGTTCACTGCTATTACCCCCAGCGGCGCCGACCCTCAGCCCCCTCCGAGAGACCAGGGAGACGTGGGGTACAACGCCGCTCTGCGCTAAACAAATCGATCACACCCATCCCTGACTCGTTCTACTTGGGCCTTGGGTGTAAAACGAAAAGTCTGGAGTTGTGCTGCAAATAGTAGCCAAGAAAAAGCAACCTTCCGCTCAATGTTCAGTGGGAGCTGGGGAGACGCGTACGTGCGGATCGTAATATAGTTTCTGCATCCTTGAAAAACACAATTCTTTTGGAGGTCCTCAGAAAGGCGAAAGAGGCAAACCTTGGGAGGCCCTGCTAAACTGAGTGGGCAACAAGCGACTTACACAACTCCTTTTAATGAGAAGACTTCTCCAAACTATATATATATATATATATATATATATATATATATATATATATATATGGTTTGGAGATGTCTTGCAAAACAATGCATATATATGTATATATATATATATATATATATATATATATATATATATGCATTGTTTTCATGGATCTCTTATATTCCAGGCCTAGCAATCGAAGAAGTCATGAAAATGAACTATTGTGTTGCATTAATATAATACAAATACACAACGATGCGATTGCTTTTGCCATCGTGTTGACTGAGGCAAAGAACCACTTTCACAATTTTCACAACTTATTTTTATATTCAAGTGGTCAAAGTGATCACAACATTTTAGGTAACCGTAGCACATCTCAAAGGGATGAGAATCCAATACACACCTACCGAATATCGTCTGGGAAATGTCAAAAAGGAGCTATACATCACGAAGTCGTTGTGGAAAGTAAGGACTGTAGAGGTGTGGTCTGAATCCCTGCCGCCCCTCTGCTGTTTCGTCTTATTTGTAAATCCTCAATCTCTAAAAGGCTGGCGCTTCATTTGGTGGCACCATCCCTGTAATGTGAATGTACGTAATTGCTCAGTGCCTCAGCCACGTAGGTGTGCGGCCGTTTGTCACCCACCTGTCTACGTAAAGCCAGGAGGGGGAAGAGACTCCCACCACTAAATCAACATAAATGAATAGAAAGAAATCCATAGACTGAAATGATCTGAGATTAAAATGGATGTCATAGAAAATCATTATCTGATACTTAACGGACACTTCTTTAGAAGAATTGGAAGCTTATTCTGGTGTCACTCACGTAAAGATCGCTTCCAGTTACAACCCAAATATTGCAATAACAAACATGGTTGAGTGTTAGTAAAGGACATATTTTTGGGTCGTTACAAAAATTGCCAAGTTTCAAATGGCTGAAACATTGGACAGCTGTGCCTTTCCCACCGCATCCAACTGGAAAGCACACAGCCACGAGCACTCCCCAGAATCTGAGGTAGATCTCTCCTACAACTCAATATGTGGCTGTACGGTGAGTCACTTTCCAGCTGGCCTCCAGGTTTCATGAACAAGTTTGTTCAGGAAACAAGCCTCTAATTGGTTCTATCTGTTGGCCGTCTCTCGCTGGAGTATGAAGTGATTCCCTCCGATAGCCAGTTTAGGGTTTTGAGCCAGGCCTTTTATTTATTTATATTATTTATATCTTCTATGTTGTGGCAAGGGCAGGCCCCCATCCTCCCCAATTACTTTTGCTCTGGGACGGGAACACACAGGGAGAGGTGGTGGAGGTGAGGACATCCAGGGGCGACGGCCAGGCAAGATGTGAGGTCTGATGGAGAGTGACACTCGCTGGAGAGTACCCTGGAGGGGAAAACGCAATGGAGGTAAAAAAAAAAGCAGAGGAAATAAAAGAAAAAAAACTGCATCAAACCTATTTGACAGAGGATAGAAAAGCCCTATCAAGTCTGCTTAAGATGCCACAAGGCCTCACGAGTCTGCATGTCATGTGACTTGAGCACCCACTCAGCCATGCAGATTACGTTTACGATCGCTATCAGAGTGACTCATCTCGCTCTCTTGCTCCGCCCCTCTCTCTGTCTAGTCTCGTCCTCTCTCACTCTCTCTCTCTCTCCCTCTCTTGAACAGACACACATGCATGAAGACACACCGCACACACCTGCACAGACGCACACACACAGGTCGTCTCACTCTCTCCCTTTCTCCCTCCCTCCCTCTCTCTCTCTCTCTCTCTCTCTCTCTCTCTCTCTCTAACTCTCTCTCTCTCTCTCTCTGTCTCTCGATTTTGGTGTCCAATGCAAATTTCAAATGTGCAGTGGTCTGTTTAAGACTGCCAATCTCTTGTTCCTCTTTATTTTTACCTAACCATCCAAATCTCAATGTTTGTCAGCTGTGAAGAGGGTTTGATCGGTTCATTTGGGGAACTGAATTGGACACTTGTGAGGGGAGGGGAGAAGTTGTATTTTATTTATTTGTATTATTTACGTAATGTAAGGCGTCACCCAGTTAATGCTTTCATGTTCTCAATTATTCCGTCCCACTAATTTACATCTTCGTTCTGCTGTTCATCAGGTAGTTGAATTCAGGAGAAGCAACTATGTATGTCCATGACTATTGCTATGAATAACAAAGATGTCTTCTTATGTTCCTCCTATCTGTTCCTCTCTGGCTTTTCTGAAAACATCCTGGGTGGGCCGGGCCCGCAGAAGCCCTTCTAGCCGGTGGATACGCACACCAAAGGTTACCTGTCCACCTTTCTCTCTAACACTTAGTTTGCCCTCATGAACGTGTGTTACTGCGTGTGTGTGTTTGTGCCTGTGGGAGAGAGAGGTGTACGGATGCGTGTGTGCATGCGTGTGTCTGTGTGTGTGTGTATGTGTGTGTGAGTTTGTGTATGTGTGTCTGTGTCTGTGTGCATCTAAGTGTGTGTGTGTGTGTGTGTGTGTGTGTGTGTGTGTGTGTGTGTGTGTGTGTGTGTGTGTGTGCGTGTGTGTGAGGGCAAGACGATGATAGAATTGCGAGGGCTGCGTGAGGTGATTCTCGGAGACAAGCCAGAGTTCTTGCCCTGAAATATTCATCAGTTTAGGCCCCCGGAAGACATCTCCCAAACTTTCACGCTCATTCGTGACCAAAACATGGCCCTGGGGCCGCTGTAGCTGCTACGTGTGCATTAAATGATGTCTTCCAATCCAGCGACTTCTCACCATCATATTAAACATGTCCCGTTTCTAGATGTATTGGTCTTGACAAACAGCGCAAGGCAAAGGTGGAGGTGACAATCCTTTGTAGGACCTTGCCCCTCGGCCAGGCTGAGATCAGCCCAGATAAGGTATTCCTTAACTTCTAAAACAACGTAGCTCAACTCTGTTGAAAGCAATGGGCTGAAGCAGTTTCTCTGATGGAGTTAGTGCTGCAAAGTTTGGATCTTTATTCCGGACTCGGATCCGGAATAAAGCAATATACGGTAACAAAGTGACGACGTAGGGGGTAAGTACTTTTTTTTTTTAAGGAGACAAGTCGACAAACGACTTAGCTGCCAGAGAGAGGAGATATTTGTCTCTCCATGGTGACACATTTAACACTATATATTATGTTTGCATGCAATGCTCAGCATATCCATGTGCTACAATATATCTGCTCTTTGTCACAATTTTAAATATACAAGCCATATTGCCAATAGTTTGTGTCCACAAAACTGAGTAAATCACCACATTAGGCACTCTGTGCCTAATGTGTAGGAATTATTGTAGAACGATGAGACCAAAATAAAAACCAGAAAGAGACATATTCAAATGGTTAAAAACCTGATAATGTTTCAACCACTGATGTCTTTCTCAAGTAAAAGTCAAGGTTAAAAAGAACACTGGGTTTAAAAGAACACTCAAACGTTTCTACTACTACTTTTAAATTTGCTTTACTCCTGGCCTTATTCATTTTAAATAATATTTTAAAAAGATATATATTTTTGTCGTTCAGTGTTTGATGGTGTACTTTGGGGAATCTATAGATCAACTCTCAATAGAGAATGATGTAAGTTGAAGTACATAATAAAATATCTTAACAATATAAACATCTCTCCTACCTGGTATGTCTTCTTTTAATTCTTTAATTAAAATAGATAGATATCAGAGAATGATTCATGTCAACACTTAATTTGAAGTCCAGTAGCCATCATCCTAATGGCCAAATATAGGATAATTATGATTCATTGGTTTTGTAGCTGGATATTCAAACATTATTAGAATATTGTTTGAATATCTATAGCACTTTGACAGCTGCTGTCCAATGTGAGGGAATGCAAGCCATTAACCCCCTCCGCCATCAGGGCGTTAATGGTTCCAGAAGAGTTAAAATAATAAACTTATTTATCTGCTATTTCAAGTGTCAAAAGACACCAAAAAGCTCGACCCACCCATCATAAATTATTGGTAATTTAGTAAACATGAGTAGAACAGGCAGCGATGTTTTTCCTTTATGGCGATCCGTCCCCCACAATAGCGCCTGTGCGATTTATCAACGGGTAAATAGTGCTAGTCCTGCTGTGAAATTTATTTAAAACTTTGCACAATGTTCAAACCAACTCTTTGCTTTGTGATAATTGGAAGTAGGCCTACTCTCATTATTTGGAAAGCGTGTGGGTTTGGAAGCTTCTAGGCTGCATTGAAGCTCAGCTGTAACCAAGTTGGACTCGGACTGATGAGGGGTTCCGAAGGCCACTGACGGGATATGGTTGTTTTGCTATTTAGCGACATTAAAATAACACATTTGTTTTACTTATTGAACTGATTTAAAAACTCAAAGGATAAAAACGATGAGTTAGTAAAAAATCGATTCTGCTGCCTTAGAGACAGGGAAAGATGAACGAATGGTTCTTCTCTCTTTTTTCTCCACCATATTCGTCTGGAAACCTAACGAGTATTCAAAGATTAAATTGATGTATTCGGGTAAGGCCTAGAATGTATTCATTGTCTTCTGTTTAAGTTTGTAAAGTTATTAAGACTACTTGAGAAGAGGGGTTTCTAAATGCTCACCTCTTTATCTGATTTCATCAAAAGCTAGATGTCCAACGCTATCTGTAGTATATTTATAATTTTTCTCTCAAGAATAGCATTACTAAAAGCTTTTATAGTTCTATTATTTTGTTTAAGTATTTATAATTTGGCTCTAAAAGTTCCTTGCTAAGAGTTTCTTCCTAAGAGCTGTTCACAAAGCAGCGAAGAGACACTTTACTGAGAGAGCCGCTCATTAAGCCAAGGAGCTGCGTGGATCTAGTTGCTGGGGATGACTTCAAGCCTCAGGAATGAGCTCACTGCGCCATACAGACTGTGCTTGACCTGTGACCAGCCTGTGTTAGTGAATGAAGAATAAGATATTCCTCAACACAAATGTCAGAAAGAAATTAATTTATGAGGCAATGGATAGACTTAATTTGCAAAATGTACGGTTCAGACCATCATCTCTTCTGTCATTGAGTTGATTTGATTTGTTGGTGAGCTGATTGGATTGAAGCCTGCCTGGCATGAAACTAGGCTTTTGCAAGTACATTGTCTCAGGTTTGTCTGTAATACTGATGGAAATGGAGTGCATTACGTGCAACTGCTATGACAGCCCCATGTTTTCTTGGTCCAAAGGTTGGAATAATTCGTGAGATGTTTAGATAGGACATTCTCCTTTGGCTTCACAGTGGAGGACAGAGTGGACCTTGCTGTGCAAGGGATGCAAATCAACAGCATCAAGGCCACACGTCAGAGCGTCCCTGGCTTAAGAACATGTTGTAGTGTGGTTGTTTCCAGATCTCCTAAGTGGAGCATGAACTGCTTCATTGTTAACCCTAACCCTTTGATTGTTGATTGTTGATTTTGAAGTCGATTGAGATGTGTATTTGAGCTCCAGATATTGCAGAGCATGTTAATGTTCTCTCAACAGTATTGTAATAGTTAGGTATTTTGCACTTTAGAAATGTTGAGACAAAGTTGGAAGAGACATAGATAAATTATTAAACAAAGTGACATTCAATATAAGTAAATACAATTAAAGTCCTGTGATCCTTGAATTTGAACATTTATTTTTGGTACAGGTAGATAAAAATAGCAGTGTGGATGTGTTGTTAATAAAGAAACAATGGGCTGAAATATGTAAATATTTTATTTAGTGATTTAAAAGTAGTTAATTTATTCAAAACTTTGAATCAAAGATGCAGTACTTATTGCCATAATTTGCCATTGACAAATTGCCATTGGTCACATTTTTCACAGTGTCAACCATGGCATGTACTTCATGTATGTTATGGTGTACATGGAAATTACTAACAGACGTTTGGTTTATTTAATTAAAAAATAAATCCAAGCAATATACAAATCTGATTAACTGGAATGATCTCAAGCAGCTTTAGGAATCAGAACACAAGGTTAGTAGAATAAGGTTTGTTTTGTTAGTGCATTCAAGTTACAACTCAGAGATTCAGATTCATAGTTCTCTTCATCAAAGTGTGATCTAATTTCAGCTCTATAGCCAACAATAACAAGCGGAAAAGTCTGTTTATTCTACGCTCTTGGACTCTTTTATTTCTTGGGACAGGGAGGGATATTGCAGATTGCATGCAGCTATGGTTATTTCCCCTATGCTTGTTGAAAACTAAGGTATAGGTGCTAATGACCTTACGTCAAGCTGTGCTTCTACTATGCCCCTTGCTGCGCGTGCATTGCAGGAATATTACATTGCATAACAGTTATTTATTGGACACTTTGATCCAAAGCGACTTACAATAAGTGCACTCGTCCATGAAGAAGATACAGGGTTAAGGTTAGAAAAGTGCTTCAAGTGCTAAGATAGCGAAAGTATTTTTTATTATTTTCATGGGCCAGGATGCAGTCTGAACTGATGAGTTCAGTGTGTGACTGACGATCTGTAGGTTGTCTGCATCCGTGATGACAGTGGGGAGCTCCTGTCATCCACCATATCCATTATCCTCATTCCTATAGCTTCAGCACGTTACCTTAAAAAGCAGCTTGAAATACCTCCTCCACAGACACTCTGGTATAATGTAGGCTCCAGAGCAACATCTAGTCTGCGCCAATTATATTGACAAAAGTAGGTGGGAAGACAATTCAATGCTTGTTTAACCTCCAATGTTGACATCATGTTTGACAACATAGGTATACGTAACCAAGCCGAAAAACTCCTGAATTCATTTGAAATACAACAATCCAAGCTTTAAGAGCATCTGTGCTACCCTATTTTAGACTGGTACTTGAAAGACAACTGATACCAGTATATATATACCTAAGACGATAGAAGATTATGGCAGGCGTTGCTAGGATACCTTTGTGCTTTCAGATCCCAAAGACTCCATAAAGCTTTAATTGACATGTACATCACAAAGTTGGATGCAGAGTTGCAGGTATGAAAGAGATCTCCCTCATATAGTCCCTATAAACAGTTGAGCCGTCAGTTGATGAAGGATTCAAACGTATACTCTAAATCATATTTAATATTGCACATTTCTCAGTGACATAAATCTACATGTGCTGTACAGTTACTACATCAAGCTTTTTGTGAATATGGTTGCATAAAGCATTTGTGGGCACCTGCCATACATCAAGTCCTAATTGTAAGTTCACACTGATATGCTTGTGTTTGTATAAAGCCCGTTACCCATGTGTTGCCCATCTCTCTGCGCTGACACCTGATGCCTCAATGTGGCAGCGAGTCACCCACTCAGTTCTGACGCTGTCACTTGTCATACTGTCATACAGAGTTCTTTTTTTTAGTGCATTATCATTTATATTGGATCTTTACGGGTGTATGTTCGTGGAGAGAGGAGTAGATTGCAGACTGTGTAGTCAAGAGTGCCGTATATGTATAAGTTGGATGAGCTGGAGGCAGACCCTTTCCAGGCAGCACTGTAAAGGGTCACTATCAGCAACAATGATCTACCATGGCTGTGTGCATGAGCCTGCTGCCTTCACAACGCATGTATTACAAATTAATTAACAGTTGCAAAGATGATTTTATTAAGGATATAATGCCTTCTTTCATGTTTTCCTCACATCCATGTGTGGTCACATTTCAGACTTTTACCACCACCACAGAGGTGGTTAGCAAGAAAACATCACTTAATGACTCTTATTAGGGGTCCGAGCAGCGAAGCTGCTTGCTCACCTATTGTTTCTGTAACGTTTTTTCTTTTCCTCAAATTCTGTAAAAGTCATACTGCAGCCTATACCGTAAGTCAGGGGTCTCAAACTTGCGGCCCGAGGGCCAATTGAGGCCCGCCGGATGATATTTTGTGGCCCTCTACTTTACATCAAAATTTTGTGCTAGTGCAGCCCGCACGTTGTTGTCGAACGCACATTTCTGCTGAGTCGCTTGCCACGCTTTTTTATCACTTGTGGTAGGGTGACCAGATGTCCTGGTTTTGCCAGGACAGTCCCAATTTTGAGTTGCGTGTCCTGAGTCCCGACAAAAGCCAAAGGACGCTACAATGTCCTGGTTTCCACCAACGACTATGAATCGTTCCACCAACGACCCTGTTGTCAGCGATTACATAGCCAACGTTATCTAATTATAGCCCGATCTTTAACTTAGAATGGGTCAGTTGTGCTCCTTTTTTCTGTGGAATACTTGATGTGGCCCAGCCTGACCCAGACTCTACCTCCAGCGGCCCCCAGGTAAATTGAGTTTGAGACCCCTGACGTAACTCTTGAAAATTTCAGGTTTGGTTACCAATAACCCCCACTACCCATAAACCCAAATTTTTGTTACTGCACCCAAAGGTGGCACTATTGTAAAAAATCATGAATTAGGCTTATTTCTCCTCACCAGATTGACCTGGACTCAAATTTTTTTTCCGAATATTAATCTCTAGAATCAGATGCATTTATAAAACCCTGCAAACCCCCAAAGTTGGAGCAGTTAGCCCATTTTTCTTATATGATCATTTTGTTATTGTATAAAAAAGCATACGACTATTATTAGGTGGATACCAATAGCCCCCACTACCCATAAACCCAAATTGTGGTACTGCACTCAAAGGGGACGCTATTTAAAAAAAATATGAACCAGCGTTATTTCTCCTTACCAGATTGACCTGGACTCAAAATTCTTTCATCATATTAATCCCTAAAATCAGATGCATCTTTTTCACCCTGGTCTTCTGCTCTAAAATTGTTCACTTTTCCCACAATTTCATAGAAAAGCTGAACGTCCGCAGTCTCAACCCATGTTGCCTATAAGACCACTTTGATATTGTATAACTACCATACAGCTATTATTAGGTGGATACCATTAACAGTGCAAATTTTCAGATCTGTGCTCTTTTAAGAAAGCCCTTAATTCTCTTGTGAAATGTGTGCTTGGAGTTTTCTTGATGTTGTGTGCCTATCAAAAGACATTTTCAGCATGTGAATGAGGCTGCATGCAGTTCAAGAATGTCAGTGGCTCAACAGGATAATGCCTTGTACTGGTGATCCTTAGGTTGGGACTTGGAATCCTGATTTGAGCATGCTGAACATGACATTCTGTCATTGCCACTCATTTAAGAAACACAACATTGAACAGCACCTGAAATTCATCAGGCAATCAACATTCAGACTCATTCGTTTCAGAATCTGACTTCCAAGACACAGTATGGCATTAGGGGAACTTCGTCGTTAACCATTTTTCCTTCAACTCTGTCATATTTATATTTCTTCTGTTAGTGTTCTTGTTTAATTTCCCCAGAATTTCAAAGATTTTTCAGGTATATGCTTTTAAGAAAGCCCTTAAATTCACTTGAAAAATGTGTGCTTGGAGGTTTCTGGATGTTGAGGATGAAGTTCAGGTTTATCAGTGGCTCAATGGGATAATGCCTTTACAGGTGATCTTTAGGTTGAGAGTTTGAATCCTGATTCAATTGAGAATTGTGTGCCTGGAGGTTTCTGGATGTTGTATGCTTATCAATAGAAAATTTGACCATGTGAATGAGGCTGATGTTCAGGTTTATCAGTGGCTCAATGGGATAATGCCTTGTTCAGGTGATCCTTAGGCTGAGTGTTCGAATCCTGATTATAGCATGCTGAACATGATATTCGGCCATTGCTTTGCAGCTCACCTGAAAATCGAGGCACAGTATTGCATTAAGTGGAACATCTTCATCAACATCTTTCCTTCATAATTATTTGTCATATTTATATATCTTCCATTAGTATGCTCTTGAATTTAAATTTTGCTCGGACCCCGTTAATCACCGCTTGTGGTTATATTTATACTTAATACTTAATATTACTTAGGTATATCTCTATGCATTTTACTCAAATTGTTTTTTCACTTGATATTACAGACTTTTACTCTGAATAATATACAATTTATATTTAGGCTATCCAACCCAGCCATGACCTGAAAATGTAGTTAATTCACATTAAAGTGTTTATTATCCATCTGCTTAATTTGAATTACTGATTGTTACAGTTGGACCCTTAATGATCCCGGGTTAAGCTCTGCTAAGCATGGGTACAGAAAGATAGCTTTCAGAGCTATGCTGACACTCATTCAACTTCGGTGGCTGTCAAAGTGGGGTACGAATACCCTCGGGGGAGCATGGATTGATCTGGATATTAATCTGTGATCTACCTTCCCAAACAGTCCTGTGGCTGACTGAAGTCTCAGCCCAGAAATAAATGCATGCAGCCCGGTGTACCAGCACTCCTCTTCATCTTATCCCATGACGGGAAACTCACGCGCTGAAAGATCTACACAGCTTGCTCTTGGTCGTTGATGAGCGTTGCCATAACAACGGAGACGTTTTGTCTAAAAGTTTTCCTCCTAAGTCCGTCATGTTGTTTCGGTTGGGAACCAACACATTGATTTATAATTTTTAAGGCAAAATCCTGTAAATGATTGGGTGGGAAAAACACCACTGTTTTGATGTGGATATTACACCTATGATACCAGAGCAAATTAATTAGCTTCAAATTAATTTCAAGGAAAAACAATTCTTATTCAAACTCACCAGTTAAACATGCCTGCACAAACAAAATCCCTCTCCCTCTCTCTCTCTCCATTTTTGATGTCCGATGCAAATTTCAAATGTGCGGCGGTCTGTTTAGGACTGCCAACTTCTCGTTCCCATTTTTGTTAACTTAACTCTCCGCATTGCAATGTTTTTCAGCCGTGAAGTCCCGTAGTAGGACAAAAGGTCCTCTCTCTCTCTCTCTCTCTCTCTCTCTCTCTCTCTCTCGCCCTCCCTCTCTCTCTCTCTCTCTCTCTCTCTCTCTCTGAGTCCTCAACAACAAGGTGGTGTGATGGGTGATGGCAAAATAGACCCTGCTTACACGCCTGTCGGAAGCGGTCGCTCCCTGCGGCTCTAATGGCTGCCACTGTTCCACTCCCACATGAAAAGACTGAGGGTACCGCGGCTGCCAGTGGCGCTTAATGTAACGTGTCAGAACTTCATGGCGGTGGAGTAATTCCACATGGCAAGCATGCGGCAGCTCCGTCCCCCCACACTGCCTCTCTCGCTTCATTTGCAATGCAGCACCCGGGCTGCTGGCTGTTGAGGCAGCATATTATTCAAGGATTGTCTCTACCTGACAAGGTTGACAGCTTACACCCTCCCCCTCACCACTCCACCTGGGCCGTCTTCTTCTTCTTCTTCTTCTTCGACTTCTTCTTCTTCTTCTTCTTCTTTTTCTTGTTCTTTTTCTTCTTCTTCTTCTTCTTTTTCTTCTTCTTCTTCTTCTTCGACTTCATCTTCTTCTTCTTCTTCTTCTTCTTCGTCTTCTTCGTCTTCGTCTTCTTCTTCTTCGTCTTCTTCTTCTTCTTCTTCTTCGACTTCGTCTTCTTCTTCTTCTTCTTCGACTTCGTCTTCTTCTTCTTCTTCTTCTTCTTCTTCTCCTTTTTCTTCTTCTTCTTCTTCTTCTTCTCCTTCTTCTTCTTCTTCTTCTTCTCATCCTTCCCATTTTCTTCAGATCCTTTGCCGTATGTCGGTGTTTCAAGTGTTTTCTTAATCATTTAATCACCAGCCATTTTCTTTATCACCATTTTCTGAAGGAATAAAGCATGCGAGAGACAAAGGAGGAAGGAAGGATTCAATTAAATCCTTTGGATTGTGGAGAGAATGAAAGGTCTACCACGCGAGCAGCGCTGTGATGTGTAGAGAACCGATTGGTTCTGGGGACGGCTGCGTTGTTCTGATCACGGCAGCCTACCCTTCTGAAATTGCACCATGTCTTTCACCTTATGGGGAAACAAAACAAAATCGTCATGAACCTTGCCGAGGCAAATCCAACGACGACGCACAAAACAAATTGCAGGTTATCACAAAGAGAGGTGAAGAGAAGTGGAGGGAGGGAGAGAGTTGCAGCTTTTCCAGATGAATATCAATGTTTCAATGTTCTGATGTCAAACCCACACAATGCAACATGTAAACACATGCTTCCCGTCAACAGCTCTTGGCAATATTTCCAGTTACATGCAAAGTAACTCTGTGGGGGAGGTGTGTTTTTGTGTTGATACCAAATTTAGCTGACCTGACATATACAGGAGGCATATCAGACCTTTATAATGTTAAAGTCATTAGACATCCGTGTATAACCACGTTTTGTGCAGCAAAAGGTGATTGAAATTCAATTGAAAATTGGGACATTCTAAGATGTTGAAAGCATGGGATTCTGGAGCACAGCAGCATGGTCCTGCAGGCGACCTGCTGATTGCTGGGCCTGGTAGGACAGCAGGGGAGGATGGAGGTCGTCCTCCATGCTGGTTCATAGCACGAGGATGGTCTTTTAGATAATCATGTGTGATCGCTATGGGTTTTGTTTATAGTATGAGTAATATTAATGCAGTGATGCACACTGGCAGTGAGCTGGCCCTTTCCTCTCATCTGATTTCTTCCTCAAAAGTTATTTCATGAGAGAGAGCATACAACAAGCGACTGTGACACGCCTGGCAAGATACACACAGGCACACAGTCGAGTATGAAGACTTGAGGAACGGTTGTGCTTTATTTCAACATGGAGCTCTGTATTAGAATTATGTCTTTTGGAATAATTTACTGAATTATTTTTTTTGTTTTGTTTTGTAATAAACTATAAATACTTAAAACCAATCACAAGACTATCTGGGTATTTTGTTTAACTATGAAATCAGTGGCATTTTAAAGTTTATAAAAATAATTATCAATTACATATGTCTGTACATGACACTGTGCACTGTGCTGTGCTTCTCGCCTGTTGTCCACCACCCCTTCAGTCTCTTGTTATAAGAAACTTATGTATAAAGCTCAGACATTATTCCATCATGCATCTGTCTGCGTTCTCAACAATGCTTTCTGGGCAAAAACCTGGTTGAGGGTCTCTGAAGAAACAATCTTTAACAACTGTTCAGTATTCTAGCGGTTAATCAATAAGCCTAAGCATATGGTATTAGTGTGGTATAATTAGGGGGCCAGGCGCAGAGTGCAAGGCACCCTAATGTAAATGAAATTTAAATTTTTCTACCAAAAAACACCTACCCAGCCATAATTGCCCTGACCGCTTTGATGCTTTTTATGAAGCTTTCACAATGGTAGAGGCTGACCAAAGATGGTCACGTAAAGAGTTAAAGGGCCCCCATTATAACACCAGTGCCTTAGTGACATCACAAGTGGGAGTGTCCACCTAGATGTATGTTGGATAGATCAGTCAACCAACCTACCCAGTGGACTGCAGCAAATGTTGCTTATCTACCCATCAACAAGCTATAAACAAGGGGCGGCGAACTCTGGACAGGCATAACTTCTGACCCCTTTGACCTACAGTCATGAAACATTGTATACATTAGTTCAATCACCTTAAAGCTTAAGAAAAAAAAGTGTTTCAGCAGCAATTTAAACACTATGAGGTTTTGAAAATGCGTTTTGGGCTTTGAGTTCTAGGAAGGCTGTTAGATGTTATGACCCACGGCAAAAGCCTAACCCTCTCTCGGAGGCGAACATCAAATTCAACAGCTGTCCAAAGCAAACTTCACACATCTGCACATCCACACACACCGTGGCTTTATACCACAAGTGTCTGCGAAGGTTAACATTCTCTTGGACACCGCGGTCAACAGCTGGCCCGACAGATCTCTACACGACCATACACACTGTGGCCTTCTCTGTTGTTGAACAGAGATAACAAAGAAGAAGACTACAGCAAAAGCTGTTTCCATGGTAATTAGACCTGCCAGTGGAAAGAATTCTGATGAGCCTCGGCCATCTTCATCTTCTGAAAGGTCTGTCTGTCTGTCTTCCTTAATTACTATATTATTAGTACAGTCATTCATGGGATGAAAGAGCAATATCAAATAGTGTGTATTTTGTTGAAATCCTTCATTGGTTTTGACATCATCCTAATTGGTGTGCTGCTTTACATTTGTTTATTCAGGTCTTGCTTATATATATATTCTAATTATTGCTATATATGACATTGTATGAGGAGTTTCGTTTAGTCATGCCGTCTTGATTGGCTTGGTAATTCAGCACAGATGAGACCATTGGCCCCTGCATATAACCAGAACTCATTTTGGAATGATGTATGGAGCCTATTGTTAATTAGCATCAGACATGGTCCATTGCAGAAAATAATCCACAATTAAAGTATAACTTTCCGCCACCATATTTAAATTTAAATATAGACTTGACATAACTCGGTAAACAAAATTTGAAATGCTGAAAGACATCCCATTTAAAAGAATAATTGATGCAATTATTTTTTTTGGCAGCATACATCCATGCAGTCTACCATAATTAAACAATATTTAAGCTACCTATTTTATGTCTGCAAACATATTAGTATTTTACATAATAAAGAAAGACCTCGGTTAATCGACTGAGTACACATTGGCACTAACAACAATGAATTGTCTATAAAGAATTTTTCTCCTTGAATAGTAATTCTCTCATGATTATTGTAAGCCTTTGTGAATATTATTAATTTATTTTTACCATACTTCAACTCTCTTGCTAAAACTCATTTTAAGTGAATGAGCTTCTAGTTTTCAAATAAGTGAACGCTTATGAAAAATAATTGGCTAGGAGTTTCTGCCCTATGAAAGCCCAATCCACTGGTAGTCACATTCTTTTGGATCTATTTATACTTGAATTCATTCATGTTGTTGTAGACACGAAAAGTATAGATAGCAAATGCAGAATATTTGACATGCCTAATAGTGCAAGACTAACGAGAATGTCATGGCATGGGAAAGAGCCATGGTAATGAACAAAAAATGATGATGAGGAAAAGGAACAACAGCTATTGGAGAAAAAATAGAAAGGTAAATTATACTTCTGAATAGGCTCCTTTTTCATAGTTCTGTATCAAATATTTATGTGACTCCTATTGAGAAATGTGTTCAGAAAACTATACTATGAGCACTTAGTTGCATTCCATTCCTTTGAGCCTAAAATTCCCTTGCATGATATGATATGTCTTAGCGCAGGCTAAGTGGTGCCTATGAAATATATTGTGTCTAGTAAGTTTGTGTCAAGTGCGCTGACTATTATTTAATGATATTGTTATTTCTCTAAAATTATATATAATAGTAAGAATATAATATATCTAATAAAAAATCAATCTATCTCAAAATATTTTTCTTGATAGATATAAAGATAGGAGCAAAATGTTAGCTTTCCAATTTTACTCCAGAATCTGTTACTGCAAGGTTGCTGGAACTGCCGGAAGCAATTTCTTTAGCACCCACTCCTTGTCCAAAAGAATCATCCACTCACACTGGCTCCAAAATAAGCATTGCAGGGAAGGTGAAACTGACTCCTAGCAGGGGTCTCTGGGTGTACAGAAGGAGGCAGAAGATACATAAAAGAAAGAGAGAGTGAGACATAACGAAAGAAATAGAACCCCAGAGAGACAGAGATACAAAGAAGGAGTCCGCACAGATTTGGTTCTTTGGTCTGCATGCCTGAGACAATTAGCCCTAATGACTTCCACATTTCTGAACACAACCTTATGACGGACTGGTGCAGAGACGTTTGCCCTGCCACATTCATCAGTGGTGCTCTGAATTGTTTGTGTGTTTCTAACGACAGACCCTGTGTTTTTTAATGGTTGTATAAATGTATGCGTCAACATTTTAGCACATTCACATCGACATGAACTCGTCTCTCTACAACGGGTTACGTGACTGAATTAGTAGAACTATTCTGCTCTATTGCGATGGGTAGATGCAGTCCATGATTGGCCAAGACCCGGTACCTACCAATCACCATGGAGCAACAGGTACCATGGAACCATGTTCATAGGTTGGCTGCTCAGTTGGCATCACTATCATGCAGCATAGCAGCGATAAAGAAGTAAGTATATTTTATTCACCATTCACAATTTTAAACATACAAAAATGCACACTGTACAAACATTTGTACTATCTTTCTCTGTTGATGAAGCGTTGTTTCTGATGCGTGCCTCTGGTAGCGGGGCTCGCTATGACTCAAAGAGCAGTAAAGGTTCAATACATGGTTCATTCAGAGATATGAGGTAAACAGAGGTACACTCTGGAATTGGTTCATGAGGAATCTGCGGGACAAAGGAACTTCTACAGTATGTATTGGTAAGGAAGGTATGGTGATGAAGTCAGACCCTATAATCTGTTTTATCTGAAGCAGTTGAACGGTCATGGGGTTCTTTTGACCACTCTACCTGTGAGCAGAAATTAGTGAGAACTGGTGTCAGCTCAAATTCTGTGTCCGGTCCAATGAGGTGATAATGTCAGCTCTTCTCTCGGCGGTCTTATTAGGTCATCTATCGATGACAATCCGTTGCAACTTATTTTTCGCATCAATACAAATCTGTTTTTTTTGGCAACAGAAATCCACTGTAGTGCTTCGTCTGTCTTCATTTTGAACAGATATATTTCTTCAGGAGCACTCTAGTGATTTTTTCATTTTCCGTTTTCATTTTTATATTCTTCAAAGCGAGTAAGAAGGGAAAAGAGGCAGTCCTCCGGCAATGTTTTTCTCTTTGAAAGGCTTACATCATCATCCCCATCATACATTTGCCCTTATCGTGTTACAGGTGAATTTCCCAGGTAACATGCAATCATTGTTTGATGGACAAATGCCTGTATAGCGTCTTTTATTTACAACTAGTACAGTGTAGGTGTGCATTACACGTTTTTTGTTGAATGAGAATGCTGCATGATCATTATCCTGTCCATAATATTTACGAGTTATGATTGCCCTCAACATGCACCACAACTTTTTCCCTGCCACCATCCATTTGGTTCAGAATAGGATTTTCTCATTTGTTTTTCTCGCCACAGACCAAATTGAATGATAGAGAGAGAAAACCCCAAGGTCTGATAGAGTCGTGGGTGGATGGCTTTTATACTAAAGACACTCAAATATTTTTGAACAAAAGTGATGGCTGTAGTGGAAAAAGTTGAGAGCTTTAATGAGAGACATATTGAGTAACCTTATCAAGCTTATTTACTCCTTATAGGAAAGAGCTACATTTATTTTAAATCGGCAGAGAAAGGTCAAATTCAGCGTTCATTTTTTTTACTTGCTAATTAATATTGCATGTATTTAACAGTTTTCCAAGATGAACAATGCTTTGTATTCAATAAACCACCTCGTGCACATGTTTTTCTTTATAACATTAACTGTGCCTATTAGGGAAAAAAATAGGTGTGGTGGGAATTCAGGAATCACGTAAATTGTTTCTGTCTAAACTGTTTAACTAAAGAGTCATCCGAACATATAACAATTAGGCTAGTCTATTTGAGTAATAAACATGCGCAATCATACAACAAACATTCAGTAATCCAAGGCCTCAGATGGGAGTTCTCCCTACGCCTCTCTCTTAGCTTCGCAAGGAGAAGTTCAATGCATTGGCAAATGCAGGGATCTCTTATACAGTAGCACCGGTCTCAGAAATGCTGCGATCAGCTCTGCTCCACACATGATGTGTGATGGAAGAATCTATCATGTTGTTTCCCCTTCATCGTGTAAGCTCTATCTTCTATTCCTTGCACTGTCTAATTACTCTAACTGTTCCTCACATTATCCAACGTTAACCTTTGTGCCTAGGGTATACCGGGCACGAGGGAACAGAGATCCACTTATGCACTTTTCTCCTTGATGACAATACAGGAAACTCTGTCCTTCAGTAGGCCTAAACATTATTTGATTTGATCCTTGACAATTGCCATGTGAGGTGTGACTTCTCAGTTGGACCCCTCGACCTTTGACCACCCAAAGGGTGTCAGCGAAAAGGCACAATCACCAAATGGCAGTTTACAGAAACAGAATGTGAAAATATAATTGTTCCATTACATTCCCCCCTTTTGATAATTATACACTGTGGCATCCCGCCCCTTAAACCTTGGCCCGGGCGGGTCCGAGGTTTAGTGTTGGACGGCGTATACCGCCGCCACCCACTAACCGGCGACAGAGAGCATCACTTCTCTCCCCCCAATCAGCGAGATAGGGGACACCTGGCCGGAGGGAGGAAAAGGCCCGGGAGCCATCTTAAAAGGAGCACGAGAACTGACGAGAGGGAAGAACGGGAGTGAGTGGCAACAGGGAATTGCTCGAGACCACGATCGACTAGAGGCTCACGGAGACCCTATAGATAGTGATTGCGTTCCCTGTCAGAGATCATTGCAATAAATGCCGAGTGCGGCTTAACCCTCTTTTAACGTGTGATTCGCACCTGGAACCCGGCACATTGGGAAGCGGGTTACCACAACACATAATGATCACATTCAAATCATCTGTTCAAATACATTCAACTGTCAAGGAAAACAAACAAATGAAAACAAACAAGAGCAAGAGTGTGTGATACTGCTTTATCAATTGATCGCATTACCGATCCTCTGGCTCAGGGAATTACACAACATCCACACACAGCAAGAAGCGCAATAACGGCGACCAAAGACACAAGGGGCCCTATTTTAACGGTGTGAAACACAAGTTAGAAGCACCAAGCGCAAGTGGCTTTGTGGGCGGTTCTATGCGATGTTGCTATTTTACCGGCACATAAATGACTCTTGCGCCCGGCGCAAATCTAAAAAGGGTTGCTCTGAAGTAGCCTAATTACCCGTAGGTGTGGTTTGGGGGTAACGTGCAATAAACCAATGAGAGTGCCATCTCCCATCCCCTTTAAGAGCCATGAGCACATTTGAATCTGATGAGTTGATATTTTGACAGCGCGTTTGCAGTCCCCGATGAGACAGATGCATGACCACATGAATTTCAAACTTCAAATGGCTCAGTTTATGGCCAAATAATATGGCCTAATTCACAGATGGAATAGCGTTTTCTTCCACAACTTCAAAAAATACTGAGTCCTCAAATAAATTTCAGCAAAGAAAACTTAACACACATATGATATGCGGTAACTGTGGTATGCGGTAATTTAATGATATACGCAATACATTAACAAACATCGTTTAGACCATCCGGGGCAGTGTTATTGGGAATGAGCATGCAGCATGCATCTCCGAACATTATACAAACACCCCCTCTATCCGCTAGCAACATATCTAATGCCATTCTATTTTGCCACGCCATTAAGGAGGTTGCATCTAGCTTCTTATACAGTAGCACAGGTCTCAGAAATGCTGAGATCAGCTCTGCTCCACACATGATGTGTGATGGAAAAATTGATCACGTTGTTTCCCTTTCATTATGTAAGCTCTATCTCCTATTCCTTTCACTGTCTAATCACTCTATAACTGTTCCTCACATTATCCAACGTTAACCCTGCCTGGGGTATACCGGGCACGAGGAAGCAGAGATCCGCTGACGCATTCTTTTCCTTGATGAGAATACAGGAAACTCTGTCCTTAAGTAAACATTATTTGATTTGATCCTTGACAATTGCCATGTGAGGTGTGACTTCTCGGTTGGACCCCTTGATCTTTGACCAACCAAAGGGTGTCAGCGAAAAGGCACAATCACCAAATGGCAGTTTACAGAAACAGAATGTGGAAATATAAGTGACCCATTACAATAGGATGTTCATGTTGTTGCAGATAACCATCAGTATTTATATATAGAGCAGCTACAAATGCTTACATAACAACTAAATGGTAAGATAATTTGGTGTTCTTCTTAGTTTTTTGTTAAAGAATATAAAAATTCTCCAGTTTCGAAAGGGAGATGTTTTTACATTGATGTTATGGGTTCTGTCATCTACCAATCCTCTTATGTGAGGACTAGGACTCATTCATTGAAATAGATGCAAAGCAACTTTTGGCTATTAGCATCTCTATTGAGTGATTGATGTACTATTACCAATCCAGACCAATGAAGGGTCAAACATTGGCTGTATATGTAGCACTATGCCTTTAGTAGCCTGAGGAGCAGGGGAGGGTATTAATAGGGGAGCACAAGGCGTCCGCCTTCCCTTGTGCTCTTTGGCTTTTGCGCCTATGTGTGCTGTGTTCTCTTTACATTAAGGGTCATCGTGGTTTTGATTTGATACATCCCGAGGTTGATTTATTTTCCTCTTATTTCTTGATTTGTTTTTTGTGTTGGTTGCATGTTGTGGGCCTTGTAGCTTGTATTGGATCCCTTCACCCCTGTTTTGCCCCCATGCCGGTCCTCGTTTTCAGTTCCCATTACATCCCATTTCATCTTTTATTCATTTTATTCAACAATAGTGTGCCCTTTCTGTGTGAACGGTGGAAGCTGTCGAAATAAAGTATTATTGCATCCAATTCTCCATCAGCCTCTGGTGCTATTTACTGTGGATCCACACCTGTTTGGGAGATCCCTCCCATGTGTGAGGGTGGCATCGATGGTGTTGTATGGTACAAACCCTTTACACACACACAGTGCATGAAAACATCATGAAATATGTTGGTATCACTTATTCCTATTGAGGCAACATATAGATGGCGGATGGCAAAGAGGAAAATGTGCAAATGACATTCAAGGCACGTGAGCTTTTTCAAGCTATGTGCATATTTAGGTACTCATATTCATATTCCTCCATGTATTATTTTGTATGCAAAACCCAGCATTTATTCTGGAAATTATATTCCAATTGCATCCCAATTGGAAAGTAATGGCAGAGTAGTTATTATTGACATTTTCATCCCTGTCAACACTGCTTTCTAGGATTAAGAATATGAATTTGTATTCTGAGATGCTTTGAAACTAATTCAAATTTGAATGCAATTCTAAGTGGGGAAGAGTCTGGGAGAATGTCAGTGAATACTTAAAGACAACACCTGCAGATACTGCTAACCCTTACTTTCACAGTTCCCTTATAAAGTATTTACCCAGGAAATACATGGTCAGTTCTATTTTCTGGGTTTATATATACCTACTGGTGAATAAGTAGGTATATACAGAGAAACTACTGCTGAAATACTATGAAAAACCTAAACTATTGCCCATCAACGCCACTTAGCACCGTGTAGTTGTGACAGTTTCAGGTGGATAATATATAATATATAATTGCACACTTATTATATAAGTAGGCAACCAATCCATAGAAACAACTTCTGTATTACCCATCAAATCAAGAATTTAATAATTACTAACTTTTTCTTGGATAGTAATTTTTCATGGTTAAGCCCATTCATAAAGGGTTCATTAGTTACCTAGAAACAATGGAATCTTTATTTATTTTTTGGTTGAAAAACGAAATCAATACCTGGTACTAACCTCCACAGGACCTGCTTTCCTCTGGTAAATCTTCATGTATCATAGAGGTACTTACAGGTTGTGTTTTTATAATTTACTTCTAAAGAAAGCTGAAACTACTGTAAAAGTAAGGCTTGTTTGTTTTTATGTTCTTCCCTTGTCCCTTCAATATAATATGCCATTGTCCGTGAAATTAAAAGTAACTTGTAGGACTATATGGTCCACAACATTACCAAGGAAAACAGGTCAATATACTCAGTAAGTCAGCAGAAAATGTACTGTTAAAGAAAGCACTATTTGTTGCAATAGTATTACCAGCCTCTTACTATATGTCTTGTAACTTGTTATTCCCTTTTCAATGCATAATCACAAGCTTTTACCAAGTATATCCTGTAATGTAACTCAATTCAACATGCAAATTTATTCCCTAAGTGAGCTGAAGCTGTACTGTAAAAGAAAGCCTTGTGGGTTCATGGTATAGCCAGCCTCATACCATATGTTTAACGGATTATTACCTTTTCTATGCAGTATTTAGCCTTAATGGACTCAAGCCAGTGTCACCAACAGAACAAAGTACTCGTCAAACTTTACTGAGCACTTCCGAGCAGCAATCTCCTTCAACGTTGTTCCATACCATCATACTCCTACTCATCCTCTCATAACCTTTTCTCACTTAATTTGTTCTCAAGTTCTCAGTATGTTTTCACTCCGACAACGAACCCTACGTAGCAATATTAACTTATTGCCCGGTTGTCACGCAAGGCGGGTTCCCTACTGCAAACACTGTTGCAATTCTAAGCTTACGAAGCTATATTCTAATTTAATCCTCTCAATACAAAGGATAGTTTGGAGAAAGGTAGGAGCAAGCTTATCTTCACTGGGCTATAGAATCATTTATTGACATTTATGCTAACATAGTAGGAATTTGTCTCAGCGTTCCAGTGTGTGTGTTTCAACAAATATAGTGCACCAGGACAGGACAATGCTAACAAGACATAACAGGACAATCAAAGCAATGCAATGGGTGACGAGATGCATACTAGATAATAAAGTGCAAGTGCAGAATTAAGTCCAATTTGATTCTAGTCCTGGACAGGTATCACAGGGGAGGAGGGAGCGGGAGGGGGGTGGTTGGTAGCCAAAGTAGTTTACCAGACTTGCGGCTGAGGGGAGAAAACTTAGTCTGTGACTGGTCTTGGCAGTTCTAGGCAGCCGCAACCTTCTCTCAGAAGGAAGAGGGGTGAAGAGGCCGTGACCTGGGTGCGAGGGGTCAGCCATGATCTTTTTTGCCCTTCTCAGAGACCTGGTGTCATGTAGGGACTTGAGGGAGGGCAGGGTACGCCAATCACCCTCTCCGTTGATCGAATCACCCGCTGCAGCTTGGCCTTGTTCTTGGCCACTGCAGCGGGGAACCAGGTGATGATGGAATGGGTGAGGATGGATTCATTGATGGCAGTGTAAAACTGAGTCGTCATCGTTCTCGGCAGCCTGAATAGAACATCCTCAGGAGGTCGGTCTGAGAAGTGGTCAAGCTCCTCGGACACTTATATATAATGCCACGGTGTGCGTGGATGTGTCTGCTAAGCTGTCTGGCCAGAGGCTGATTTAAATGTCCGCGTCTGAGAGAACACTTCCTTCCAGGAACTCTTTGCCTGAAACACAGTTGTCTGATTGAATTAAAAACTCATTTTAATCTAGAGAGTCCACTCTGGGCTACGGAAGAAGCGTGGAAGAGGACCTGCTCCCTATGTAGATAAAAAGGTAGATATGAAGATATGCTAAGGTAAAGAAAACAGGATTCTTATTTTGTTGGTAGTGTGCACTAAATAAAACATGCTCATAAATATTAAATCCCTTTTCTGCCAAGTCTGCTACGCTAGATGCCATTCAATTCTACACACTGGACCTTTAAGTCTGGCCAACCTGTATTTTATTCAGTCTATCGCACCTCCGCCGGATCTCCACTGGCCAGGCAGATATTATATTCACCTGCTCTTTTAATCTTGTAGAGCTAGGAGGTTACCCTTCTACCTCCTCTCTTGGACATTTAATCCATTGGGATAATTTTGAAATGTGAGTGCTGCTGCCCGTATACACTGTATTAGATACGGGACTCATATCTGTGATCGCATCTGAATTTATTTTATCTGATTGGGTCATAGTAGTTTTGAAGATAAAAAAGCAAAGTACAGATTTACGTTCAGATTAGTCTTGTTCTAAAGACTGGGCATTGGACAATTTTACAATATTAGCACTTTGAGATTTCTGAATGTAAAGTGCTCTACAAATTAAATTTATTATTATTATTATTATTATCATTATTATTATTAATATTAGATGGCTCATATTGTTATTACTAATATCAAGGACATTATGCGTCACAAGGGGAAACATTGGTTAAACATTTTCCAATGCGTAAAAAATACTAATCTGAAATAAATAGGCTCTCATTGAGCCATTGGGATTAAGAAGCAAAAAGGGAAATATTAAACATTGCTTTGTTTAACAGTTTCAGTTACAGTTTTCTTTGTGTTATATAATGTATTTTGTTTATTTCATGGAAAAAGGAATAACCAGTTATAAGGGATAATGTCAGAGCCTTGTAGTACCATGGAAACAAGACGGGCTTCCTTTTACAGTACAGCTTCAGCTCACTTACTGCCTGATGTAGAAACATCTGCAAGAATGTGTCCAGTATTTAGGATGAACAATGACACAGAAGAAGTAACCAGATAAGTATTGATGTCATTTTTTAATTATAGGTGGAGCCATGAACAATAACTATTTAAGGAAAAATAATTTGATGGAAGACTGGCCATCCGAGGCTTCCGCCCCTAATGTTTTATGAATGGCCCCGGACCTAATAAACAAAAATATTTAAAAAATAGCCCTTGATCTATTCATTCGTCATTCCGATCATTCATTAAAGCCCTAGAAAATAATGACATCGTTGATCAAAAACCAAAGTATGTTTTGGGTCCTCTGTGTGTCCTCCAAGCAGCCCATCTGCTACTCACTACTGGGCACGCCTACATTTTGTGTAAGCGAGAGAGAGAGAGAAAGACAGAGCGAGCACACTTGTTACAGTGCTGTCATTGCAATACACTGCATGAACTATGTGCATGTGCATGTTTGTATGTGTGTGTATTCCAATAAACTAATGATAACTGTATCAAAACCCCATGCTACACAACCTCTAGGTGTCTATTCTGGGCTCCTTCAAACAAAAAGGACGCAGGTTGGTGATTTTAAATCTGGTTTATTGTTAAAGTCGTAGTTAGCTCCGCTACCATGCAGGAGATCTCCCCAGTTTGTGTGGTGTGGCTGGTTTAACCTGTGCTCACTGATTACTTAATGTACAACAGGTGTGCAGCCTCGCCCGACCCAAGAGTCCAATCAGACTCGGCCAGGTGAGGCAGCTCAAACCAGCCATCATCCACACACAGCCCACGTTTACATTTAATGTTTTTTTTCTAGTCTGGTACTGTGGCTTGTCAAACAATGGCTAATGATGGCAGTTGTGAATTATTCTGCTTGGACTCAATACTAATTACTAACAACTGCTAATATGTGTTACATCACAATTAATAATTAATTTGGAAAGGAAACATGTTTTTGAGGTACACATTTCAAATTTTCAACGACTAATACATGTAATTTGACAAATTAATAATTAGTAATTTAATTTGACTGGGAATGAGGAGACAAAGTTCAATTACAAGCATAAAAACAGAGCTTGTTATCAAAAAGATTTGCATGAAGGACACCCTTAACGTCCTCGTACCCTAGCAACAACCCCGGAAACATCAATGACACCTTCCAGGATGGTTCTAGATTTGATGAATTTTTTTCCTCTACATGGAAGACATGGAGATGAGTAAATGGAAGACAACACGAATGCTTTCAAACTGGTTGAAATGTGATTCCAAGAAGAGGGCTGAAGTGCACTTTGCCAAACGAGACGGACACACGCCTACACACTTGGCCTGCTTGACTGCCATTACTCAACCCCATTGTGGGGAGCGACCTAATGGATCAAGTCAGGCAAAGTCTCTTGTGGGAAAGGGGGACACGGATAAAGATCACTTAACAAGCCCACAGTCACCCAACACATATTGTGCCCAATTGACCAGACCCACACATTTTCTGAGGATTGAGCGCTCTTTAAAAATTTAGAGAACAATCAAAGGAAGATAAGGATCCTTATCTTGGTCTTACTTGACACGAATGCTGATCACAGAACTGTACCGAGACAAGGTTAAACTGAACAAATGAAGGCTTTTACATTTCAGAGTCCTTCACTCTTGTGCAAACCGGACTGATAGAACAGTGATGTAATACAAGCGAGTTAACAAAATAGTACTTTGTGTTGAGAACAATGCTTTGAGCCCCAGGTGATCCAAATGAATTAACCTCCAGCTGCACCTGTCAGTCACTATAGCACATATGGCAAGGTACATAGCATTTTATGTTACGCATATTGTATGTACATTTAGTTGACATATGTATTAATTTCTATATTTCATGTTTAATCCTAACTGTACTTTTGCGTTTATAATTCTACACATATTTACCCATTTGTCTGGAGCGAATCTGCCATATGACTGAATGTGTGAATAATAAAGTGCTCTGAATACAGCGAGACATGGAGAGTACTCCCGGGGTGTGTGTGTGTGTGTGTGTGTGTGTGTGTGTGTGTGTGGTGGTGGTGGTGGTGGGGGGGTTGTCACGCAGCCGTCTGCAGCATTCATTAGCAGGGCAGAATAATACTCTCCTAAGAAACGATCCGTTGCAGATAAAACCCAGATAGGCCTACTAATGACAGCCTTTAGTAGAAATGGACGTGCGGTGGCTAGCGGTAGCAGTGGGCTCCACGCTCGGCATAGCACCAACATCTAAGGTCCCCGAGATAAAGGGGCATTGAGACATAATGTTAGCACCTTTTCCCTTTGACCGTCCCCCGTGAAAGAAGCTTTCTCTGCAGATTGTCCTTTCTCTGCTCCTTTTCTTCTGTCGTACCCACTAGCTATGAGGGACATTATTTTGAAAGGCATCTCCACCGAACTGATTTGAATACGATATTACACTCCACCAACGAGAGGCTTCTGTATGTGTGAAGAGCCGGGAGGTTTGAATGGTTCTGTGGACCTTATCTTTTACATAAATCCATAGGCCATAAATATGCATGATATGTGCATTATTAATGCAGATGTGTCATAATACAATAAACTATATTAACCAGTGATTGTAACACTGTGTCGCTTTTGGATATTGGATTTCACATCAGACTTCTATGTTTCTTGGCCTTTGCAGATGGTCTGTTAGAGCCAGCGGTTCATACTCTGAGTCAACGCTGTTTATAAGGTATTGCTGGTTGTTAGGGAAACTGGTCATGAGGGACAAGAGTTTGTTGGCAATCAAAAAAAAAAAAAGGGTTTATGAAGGTTTTATAAAGAAGGTTTAAGGATAAAAGACAAATATCCTGCTACGTTTAAGCTATCTTATTCTGTTATGTCTGGGCTGTTTTACATGGTGCCTATGTGATACATTTTCTTTTTATTTATAGCACTACACACACACGCACACACATGCACACACACACACACAAACACACACACACACACACACACACAAACACCCCAAACAAAATATTTGCGTTTGTATCGATTTGATTTATGTTGTTCCTCGTTCTCTCTAGAATGCAGCAATCCAGTTCTAGACATTAGACAATAAAGACAAAATTACAAATTAAATAGGTTAAATTCCCAAGGAGCCTAAAATGAAAATCTTTAAGCGGCCGCCCGCTTGTTGCTTTTCCCTATTGACACAGCTTTGCGTCGCTTGGCTGACGCAATCCTTGCCATAGCAACAGCTTGTGGCCATGCCCCATGGTACTGAAGAATCCTCATAAACCTCATCATGACTGCCAACCCGACCCTCTCAGCTCCTTTGGTGAGTTGGATGCCTCCACACAAGAGATCCGCTCTTGGCCACGGAAGAAACTGTACTAGAACCTGTCAGCCCTGAAGAAATGTGGAGTGCTTACACTCTGCCATCAGGGGAACTCTTCTTCTGTTGTTTTTATTTTCCACCTCAATGTTTTTAGTCTCATATTATCCAATTTCTCATTCCAGCATTTGGTTTAGTCACGGAAAAGATGTATGTCTATATTTGATCTGCTCCCTGCACATTTCAACGAATGTAAGGGTTAAAGTGAGGAGTATATGCAGGTGATGTTGTCCAGATATAGCATTTGAATATCCAGAAAGCCAAAAGCGTTTATAACCGCATTAAAATACGTTTAGAATTGCAAAATGTCTCATGATAACAACCATTAACCATGTAATCCTCACGAGGATGACCAAGTTGCATACATATATTAAGACACTCTACACCATGTCATACATATATAAAGACACTGTAAATACTGCCATACATATATAAACACACTACATACAGTCATACATATGTAAATACACAATACACAGTCTTACATACATAAACACACTGTATACACTATCATACATATATATTAAAATGCTTTAAACTGTCAAACTAAGACACTGTTCACACTGTCATCCATATATTAAGACACTGTTCACTCTATCAAACATATATTTAGACACTGTAGACATGGTCATACATATATTCAGGAAAATTTTCACACTGTCATACATATATGTAGGCACTGTTCACACTGTCATACATCTTTTAAGGCACTTGACACCCTGGCATACATATATTAAAACTGTTGAAGGAATCACTGGAGTTTGTTTATTAAAAAGAAAACATAATAATAAAGCGTCTCAAGTGTATATTAGTAATCAGGGAGAGGCACAATCCCACGCTGAGTCCATTGTTGTGATGTGATTTTAACAAGACCACTACTCCACGGTTGGTAATAAGAGAATATAATAATGAATGCATTTACAATGTTCCCCTTCTCATATTTATTTAAGACACCCCGGGACGGATATTTCAGAGGGTGGATGAAAGCGGTTGGTGGGCCGTGAGTCAGCGGTGCTGGGGCGCCACAGGCAACGCTGTGCTGGGGATGCAAATGTGATGATGTGCTAATGAAACTGAAGAGTGCTTCCTGCCTCCCCTGCCCTGCCCGGACCCCACGGGCCATCCATCCTGACGCCGGGAACACCTACCAGCTCTGTCAGACCAGTCAAGAGAGGATGACGGTGTGTGTGTGTGTGTGTGTGTGTGTGTGTGTGTGTGTGTGTGTGAGTTGGACACAATATATATATTATGTAAATTAGTTTGGAGAGTGACCTTAACACCGTTAAATCCACTCCAAGCTTTAATCCTCTGAATATTCACAGATCCTTCCAGTAGTACCCTTCTTCTGTGGTGTAGAATGAGCCTGCACGCTAAGAAACTCAGCCTAACATGCAAATGTGTGTGCACAAGTGTGTGTGTGTGTGTGTGTGTGTTTGTGTGTGCGCATGTGTTCATTCATGCGTGCTTGAGTTTCTATTTTTAATATCAATCTTGCCCTTGTGACTTCGTCTGCCACACGTTAGACATTAACATGCGTGACACAACTTGCCTATAGGCCCATCCTTCACACTATATTGTAAGCCTGCTTTAGCCTAGGAGGTGGCACAGAGTGAGCGCAAGTGCAAATTATTACTTCATATTTCTCCATACCGCTGGTCAGGGAAGGACCGAGCAGGCACTATTAGCCTTTGGCTGAATGGATACATTCTTATAAGCTCTCGTCTCTTCCTGTCACGCACGCACTCCATACAACTCCATGAACTCCAAGAAGTCCTAAAATATCTTACATTTACATTTACATTTAGGGCATTTAGGAGACGGTTTTATCCAAAGCGACTTACAATGCGTACATTTGTCATAAGAAGTGAAACAATATATCGCTGTCAGTACAGTAAAGATGTTGATGCAACAAGTACTAACAATCGCTAGGCTAACCCATTTCCCGTGTACAGCAATGACAGCAGCTACTGCAGATGCTACACAATTAAGTACTATGAATAATGTATCTTCATGTATTTTCATTATAAAAGAGAGAGAGTTCAGACTATTTAGGAGCAAATCCAAAGAACATTAAAAGTAGTGAACAAACAAAGTCAGAAGGAACACACATTGTCTTTCCTTTGGAGTGTGTGGTGAACGCGTGGAAGGCACTCCGGGTGTTCTTTCAGCAGCAAGACGCTGGCACGGGAACGTCAATCATGGTCTCCACAGCATCTGGAAAAAGAGGAATGTGATGGCCATCACGATGCCCGCTAAGCTGCCGCCCCTAAATAGAGACTAGATTGTATGAGAAACATCTGGAAAGATCAGATCAAACTCAAATAATAATGTGCAACAAATGCTTTTACATTTAGACACTTATTTTCTATAGTCCACAACATAATGCACATGCTAAACCGGCCTAAAGTCCGAAACAAACCAATTTAGGCTGGTTTAATATTGGAGAATAATGTCCAAATAAACATACATTGTTTTCCCATAAGGGGACGCCCCTGAGTGCTTTGTTCAGCCTACACCCCCGTGAGCAACAGTGATTAAATATCAGTTACTATTCATCTATCACGTTATTGCTTTTGATCGACATCAGCTTAAATTAAAATACTCTTCTGCCGAGCCCTGAGCTTATTGGTTTTGATAAACTATTTCAAAATATTCTTCTGAGCATATTGTTCTTGATCAAATATATTAAAACATTCTACTGAGCTGTTGTTCTTGATCAAATATATATTAAATCATTCTCCTGAGCACATTGTTCCTGATTAAATATATACAAATATTCTGCTGAGCGTATTGTGTTTGCATTGGAAAGGAAACTTCTGGTCGATATTGTCTGTTGGATTGGTAGCGCATTGATTGGGAACTGATGAAGGGCAGCTGTTTCCTGTGTGCATGAAAAAACATGCACACCCTTGGACCATTTCTCCCCAATCAGGGTCAATACTTAGCCATGCTGTGGTATAAGGCCTGGTAAACATCCCATCCCCATTTGAAATATAACTGCACTAGAGAAGGCAGCCGTCCGTCTGGACTCTGACAGATGGTTAAACAAGCTGCTACGAGAAACATGCCACAGTATGGCACACAAACACATGCACACACACACACACACACACACACACACACACACACACACACACACACTCACAAACACGCATACACCGTGGGTGGGTTTATTATATAGAACAGACCTGGTCAACAATCAATGCTTTTAAAAATACATCTTTAATGTTCCTAATTGGCAGGAAGCAGATAATTTGAGCTAGTGTGATGCATGCGGTAAACACACCACCTGTTAAATGTTACCTTGGGTTAACTCTGTCAAATACAAAGCCATTCTGTTATAAGAAAGGGATATATTGAGAGAGAGAGAGAGAGAGAGAGAGAGAGAGAGAGAGAGAGAGAGAGAGAGAGAGAGAGAGAGAGAGAGAGAGAGAGAGTGAGAGAGAGAGAGAGAGAGAGAGATAGATAGATATAGAGCCAGAGAGGGAGCGATGGATATTGTGTCATGGTTCCCGTTCACCTGCCTGCCAAGCTGATCTCACCTAATTAGCTCAACCACCTTCACCTGTGCTCCCTCTATATCAATCCTCTCTCCCTACTCAGTCTCTGCCAGATCGTCTCTAGTTACTCACAGAGCTTTCCCGCAACTCCAGAACTGTTTCTCCAACGCTGATCCTGCCTGTTCCCGAACCCTCGCCTGTCTGACCACCCACCTGTTGTCGAGTCCCTGCCGGCCTGTCTGCTCCCCTGTTTCCTGCTCCTCGCCTGACTGTCTGCCCTCTTCATACCGACCCCTCGCCTGCCCGACTATCCGCCCGCCGACGGTACCCCGAGTCTACCTGATTGCCTGCCGGTCCCCAAACTCTTGCCTGTCCCCGTTTACTCTGCCTGCCCGATTCTGATCATCTGTGCAAACAATAAACCTTTGGACTGCCCTGTCACCATTGTCAGTTTGTGCACTTGGGTTCTTCCTAACCCCCCCGTTACAGCATGATCTGGCCAAGAATGTACCCAGCCCAGGCTGACGACCGTATCTCCCGAGTAGAGAGTGCCCTGCACCAGGTGATGGCCGCTACCACGGCTGCCACAGCACAGAATCAGCGGGACCTGGAGCACGTCCGCCAGGAATTGGCAAACGCCCAAGTAGGCTCCGCCACTCCACCTCTCGTCCCTTCGCCCCGTGAGCCCAATGTGGGGATTCCCGAGCGTTATGATGGCGACCCTACCACTTTTAACGCCTTCTTGTGCAACTGCTCTATCATCTTCACCCTTCAGCCGCTCACCTTCGCCTCCGAAGAAGCCCGGGTGGCTTACACCATCAACCACCTCTCTGGGCGGGCGCGTCTTTGGGGCACCGCTGAGTGGCAGAGAGGGACCCCCACCTGCCGCTTTTTCCAGACCTTCGCCGACGAGCTCAGAAGAGTCTTCAGTACCGGACCTCTGGGGGCCGAAGCCCGACGGGAACTGTTGGCCCTTTCCCAGGGAAGCCGCTCAGTCACAGACTATGCCATTGACTTCCGTTCCATGGCCACCCACCTCGACCTCCGTATCCAGGCTCGCAGGAGGGAGAGGCGTTTAGAGGCTCCGTCATGTCCTACCCCGCCACGCATCCCTCCTCTCCCCAGGTTCCCAGTAACCCCCACCTCCTTCCCGATGACCTCATCTGCTTCTTGGAGGGAGGGGGATCCAGAGCCCATGCAGGTGGGGCTCACCCATCTCTCACCTGAAGAAAAGGAGAGAAGATGGAGGCAGAACGTCTGCCTGTACTGCGGCCAGCCAGGACACTTTGCTGATCGGTGCCCGTTAAAAGACAGAGCTCGCCAGTAACCAGAGGCATACTGGTGAGCTCCGTAGTAGACTCTGCATCTCCTAGAAGATCCACCCTCTCTGGTGAATCATGCTACGCTCCGGTTCCCATCCCATAGCCGCCCTTGTCGATTCAGGGGCCAACGAGAGCATCATGGACCGGTCCCTCGCTCTGCGGCTGGGACTCCGTCCAGAGAGAATGCCGTTGTCAATTTCTGCTAGAGCCCTGGATGGACATGTGCTAGGGAGGGTAACTTCTCGGACAAACCCTGTGCACATGCTCCTGCCGGGGGGCCACAGGGAGACCATCCAGTTCATGGATGGTCAACCCCAACATTGACTGGTCTACTTGTTCCGTCCGGGAGTGGGGAGTGACCTGCTAGCATTCCTGTGTCAGGACGCCTTCACTGCCGCCTGTTCCCCTCATTCCTGCCCCAGCCTCAGACATCTCCGTGGTCCCTGCAGTTTACCATGACCTGAGGGAAGCCTTCAATAAGGCTAAGGCTACCTCTTCGCCTCCTCACCATCCCTACGATTGTGCCATCGATCTGCTTCCGGGCACTTCACGCCCCAAGGGACGCTTGTACTCCCTCTCTGCTCCCGAGCGAGAGGCCATAGAAGAGTACATCCAGAATTCTTTAGCAGCGGGGATCATCCGACCCTCCTCGTCACCGGCTGGGGCGGGGTTCTTCTTCGTGGGCAAGAAGGACAAGTCCCTGAGACCCTGTATCGACTACCGAGGCCTGAACAACATCACGGTGAAGAACCGCTATCCCCTTCCACTACTCTCCACTGCCTTTGAGCTGCTCCAGGGGGCAACGGTCTTCACCAAGCTCGATCTGAGAAATGCCTACCATCTGGTCTGCATCCGAGACGGGGATGAGTGGAAGACGGCCTCCATCACACCAACGGGCCATTACGAGTATCTTGTGATGCCCTTCGGCTTGACCTTGAAGAACGCCCCGGCAGTCTTTCAAGCGCTTGTCACCGACCTGCTGCGGGACATGTTAAATAAGTTCATCTTTGTGTACCTGGACGACATCCTGATTTTTTCCCGCAATCTTGTGGAGCACGTCACCCATGTCCGGTCGGTTCTCTGCTGCCTCCTGGACAACTCCTTGTACGTCAAGGCGGAGAAGAGCAAGTTCCATGCACCCTCTGTCTCCTTCCTGAGATATGTCATCGCAAAGGACTGCCTGCGGATGGATCCAGCCAAGGTCTCTGCTGTGACCTCCTGGCCGGCCCCGGAAACACGGAAGCAGCTGCAGTGTTTCCTAGGGTTTGCCAACTTCTATCGGCGGTTTATCCGAGGCTATAGTTCTATCGCCTCCCCCCTCTCGGCCCTTTACCTCACCCAAGATCCCCTTCCGCTGGTCTGACGAGGCACAAAACTCCTTCAACACCCTCAAGACTCGCTTCACCACTGCCCTCATCCTTCAGATCCCCGAACCTGAGCATCAGTTCATAGTGGAGCTGGACGCATCCGGTGTGGGAGTAGGGGCGGTCCTTTCCGAGCGTTCATCCGTCGACCAGAAGATTCACCCCTGCGCCTTTTTGTCTCGCCGCCTAACCCCCTCGGAGAGAAATTATGACATTGGAAACAGGGGGCTTCTGGCGGTGAAGCTGGCCTTGAAGGAGTGGCGGCACTGTTTAGAGGGTATCAGGGTTCCGTTCGTGGTTTGGACCGATCACCGTAACCTTGAGTATATTCGGTCTGGCAAGAGGCTCAACTCCAGAGAGGCCCGCTGGTCACTGTTTTTCGACCGGTTTAATTTCACCTTGTCCTATCGTCGTGGTTCTCGTAATGTTAAGCCTGATGCTCTCTCCCGACAGCTCCCCGTGTACCCCAACGAGACGGTTGAACCCTCCACCATTGTTCCAGCCTCCTGCTGCGTCACCTCTGTCACCTGGGAGATAGAGGAGAGGGTGCGGGCCGCCACTCTGAATCAGCCTGCCCCCAGTTCCTGTGCCCCTGACTGCCTGTGCGTTCCGGCTCCCCTCCGCTCCGATGTGCTCCAGTGGGGGCATGCTTCCCGGCTCACCTGCCATCCCGGCATCTAGCGGACCCAGGACTTGCAGCGACGCTTCTGGTGGTCATCTCTGGGGGAGGATGTCCGGGGCTTCGTCAACGCCTGCCCTGTATGCAACCGGAATATGACTCTCGCTGCCCACCAGCCGGCTTCCTGCATCCATTGCCCATCCCCCATCGTCCCTGGTCGCATATCTCCCTGGACTTTGTGACTGGTCTACCTGCGTCCAAAGGCCACACTGTCGTCCTCACCATCGTCAATCTATTTAGTAAGCTGGCCCATTTCATTCCCCTTGCTAAACTCCCCTCTGCCAGGGAGACTGGCCTTACACCCTGTCTTCGGCCTCCATGGACTGCCCACTGATGTTGTTTCTGATCGGGGGACCCAATTCACGTCGGTCTTCTGGAGGGAGTTTTGCAGCCTAGTTGGGGCTTCCGTCAGCCTGTCTTCCGGCTTCCATCCCCAGTCCAAGGGACAGACCGAGAGGGTGAACCAAGATCTGGAGACCGCCCTTCGCTGCCTGGTGAACCGCAATCCGGCTTCCTGGTCCGACCAGCTAGTGTTGGTAAAGTATGCGCATAACACCCTCACCTGCTCATCCACAGGCCTCCCTCCCTTCCAATGCGTCTACAGGTATCTGCCACCCCTGTTTCTTGACTTGGAGAAGGAGTCCTCCTGTCCCTCTGCACAAGCCCTCATTCGCCGCTGCAGATGCACCTGGGACCAGGCGCGCACTAGCCTCACCAAATCCGCGGACCGCCACGCTGCCGCCGCCAACAAGCGACGTACGCCGGCCCCTGTCTACCGGACTGGCCAGAAGGTCTGGCTCTCCACCCGCGACCTCCCCCTTAAGTTGGAGAGTTGCAAGCTGGCCCCCAGGTTTGTAGGTCCCTTCCCCATCACTCGTGTCATAAACGCAGAGGCGGTATGCCTTCGGCTCCCTAGATCCATGAGGATCCACCCGATGTTCCACGTCTCCAGAGTCAAGCCCGTCCAGGAGAGCCCTCTGGCTCCTTCCGTTCCACCTCCTCCTCCCCCTCAGCTCGTCGACGGCGGTCTGGTGTACATTGTCCGGCGCCTCCTTCGCCGTGGACATGGGGTACAGTACCTGATGGATTGGGAGGGTTACGGTCCGGAGGAGCGCCCGTCTCATCTCGGACTTCCACCGGTCACATCCTGACCAGCCTGCCTAGTCCTCACGCCCGCCCGCTAGGGCCGGCTCCATCGGCGGAGGGACCTTCTGACCCTCCGAGGAGAAGGGACACTGATGTCGCATCCTCCTCATCTACAGAGGACGCGGCCTCCATTGCTTCGGAGGAATTCTAACCCTCCTCTGGGCCCCCTCCACCATTCCAGCTCGGCCTAGGACGTCGGGAGCCGTCCCTTGCCGGGGGGGGGCGTACTGTCATGGTCCGCTCCTGATTTTCCCATTCACCTGCCTGCCAAGCTGATCTCACCTAATTAGCTCAACCACCTTCACCTGTGCTCTCTCTCTACTCAGTCTCTGCCAGATTGTCAGATCACTGGCACTCTGCCAGAGTGCCAGCGCTGGAGAACTGTTTCTCCAACGCTGATCCTGCCTGTTCCCGAATCCTCGCCTGTCTGACCACCCGCCTGTTGTCGAGTCCCTGCCGGCCTGTCTGCTCCCCTGTTTCCTGCTCCTCGCCTGCCTGTCTGCCCTCCTGATACCGACCCCTCGCCTGCCCGACTACCCGACCGCCGATGGTAACCCCAGTCTACCTGATTGCCTGCCGGTCCCCGAACTCTTGCCTGTCCCCGTGTACTCTGCCTGCCTGATCCTGATCATATGTGCAAACAATAAACCTTTGGACTGCCCTGTCACCGTCAGTCTGTGCACTTGGGTTCTGCCTAACCCCCCCGTTACATATTGAGAGAGATATTGAGAGAGAGAGAGACACACACACACCTGGACAGATTCAGACAGACAGACAGACAGACAGACAGAGGCGAGAGAGATTTAAAGGAAAGTACAGGGAAATGTTGGCTAGCTCCCTCAATGCCCAGGATTGAAGGGGGGAGAGTGTCTGCAGCAAAGGCCATGAAAGTTTTATGGCTCTGTCGAGATGCTGTTTCTGCTGGATTATTTATGAAAGAAGCACATAGCTGTTTATCACACCCCTAATATGTTCTCATTCAAGGAGGAGCTAGACGACTACATATATAAGGTTTCTTGACAAATATGAAATAGTTTCCGAAGGAACAGAGGAAGAAAAGGGATAATACTTACCTAAGTAAGGAGGGAGCCGATTCGCTGCATGTCGGTTTTTTCATGGTAGAAAAATAGCATGTGGAATGAAAAATTCAAATAGAATATTAAAGATTAAATAAACTGAAATTTTAATTTAGTTGATATAACAGATGTATTGTCTGCCTTCTCAATGGTACAATAACTAAAAATGGCTGAATTTCCTAAATGGGATTAATTTGTACGTTGAAAGTGTTATTTATGTTACTGGGCGCCGCCATGTTTGATTTCAACAATCAGCTACGTAACTGGCATGGTAACCTACACCTACTCTTTGGCTCTAGCAGCTATAGCAGGAAATGAGTCAGACTCTGAGGCTCGCTGAAATGGCTACGGAAAAGCAAACAACCAGGTATAGAGGAGGATCATACTGCATTGCCCCTGGCTGCAGTATTGAATTATATAGGGCCAAGGCAGCTGGGGTAATCATACATTTCCACAGGCTAACTTTGAATAGGAAACCAGCCCTTAATACATGGGTGGCAGCCTTAAAACTGGCTAACCCTCCGATAGCCCCTGTCATGTCACTCTCCACAAGCTAGCACTCCGACCATAAATTGTATAAACTATTACTCTCTGACTATATCACAGATCTATGTTTCCAAGCTGCTAATTAAACCACAGCGGGTCTGTAAACAGAAGTTCCACAAATGTCTCTTTCTACTCACCCTGATGTTCGCCGACTATTGCTGATGCAGAGGGAGTTAAACTCGAAGAAGTTTCATAGTAAGATGTATCCGTGCAATATCCATCTTTGCAATATCCATCAACATCCACCAGAAAGTAAACCTAAAGTAAACGTGACACTCGTGAATCCGTCTCGCATCCAAGCCCATCCGCGGGTGTATCTCCCAAAGTGCATCTAATATGTCTTTCAGGTCCCGTCCACCCCGAACCGATTTTTTGGTGAAACTGTAGCGTGGCACAGAATGCAAATCCAAAGGCTCAGTCTGGTGCTACACGTTTATTATTTGGGTTTCTGCAAAATGCAAGAAAATGAACTTGTCAGTGACAATGACTACACAGTACTTCAGTTGTACTCATCTGCAGGAAATCTCAGTGTCTGACGTAGTCACGCGAGATTTTCACCCTGTTACTTTCCAGCAACTCTGCTGCTACTGTAGCGCATTTGCCACCTACTGGCGATTTATCGGTAGTAGATCTTCACAATTACACTAACAAATATGAATACTGTACACTGTGGAAATTGCATTAAATGAAGGATACAATTTCGCACGTTGAGCACACAGTTGTGTGACTCGTTTATTTAGTTTTAGAAAACCGGAATCAAAACGTGCTGCAAGAGAACATATGCCGCATCGGGCTCCGCATCATGAGAAGCTCGTAATCCTTAAAGGGACAGCGATCCCTGAAACACAGAGACAGTAAAAGACATGCCTAACACAGTGTAAAGAACAACACATAACAAAATACTGTAGGTGAATTATGTTACACTCACTACACATGTCCCCCCAGAATTCACCGTCAGGAGAAATCAAAAACAAAACAGTCATCGCGGGGGCGGGCGTATTAACCGGCCACAACGGCTGCGTCGTACAGGAGGTCGAGGAGCCACAACTGTGGCAGGCGTCCCGCCATGACATGGGTATGAGGCCTGGAGTGTGGGAGTCCCGGGAGGGAGGGGAGCAGGGGGCAGGGGCAGAGCTGGAGGTCGTCCGCGTCGTGGGGGCTGAGCCAATTCAATGGGCCTGGCCACGTCCAAGTGAGCTGGCTTGAGGCGGTCAATGGAGAGTCGCTCCGGCCTGCCGCCCATGTCCACCACAAAATGTTTGTCCCCCGTCTCCAAAACCCGGAACGGGCCCTCGTAGGGGGGGTGTAACGGTCCCCTGTGGGCGTCGTGGCGAATGAAAACGTAGTCAGCCGTCCGAAGCCCAGCGGGGATGTGCGACTGAGGGAGGCCGTGACGGGAAGTGGGGACAGGTGCGAAAAGCCTTGCATTGTCCAGTAGCGTGGACCGCTGGAGAGTGGCAGACCAAGGAACGTTGGTGCCAGGGACGAAATCCCCTGGAACCCGCAGCGGCTGGCCATAAACAAGCTCTGCGGAGGAGGACTGTAGGTCTTCCTTTGGTGCAGTCCTGATGCCAAGCAGTACCCATGGGAGCTTGTCGACCCAGTTGCTGTCTTTGAGGCTGGCACGAAGAGCAGCCTTCATCGACCTATGAAATCGCTCACAGAGTCCGTTAGCCTGTGGGTGATATGCGGTCGTGTGGTGGAGTTTCACTCCGAGGCTCTGTGCGACAGCGTTCCACAGCTCAGAAGTAAACTGCGCGCCCCGGTCAGAGGATATGTCAGAAGGAGTGCCGAAACGGGCAACCCAGGTGCTGATAAACGCCTGTGTCATTTCGACCGACGCTAGCGACGTCAGTGGCACAGCCTCAGGCCAACAGGTGGTCCTGTCAACCATGGTCAACAGGTAGGTGAAACCGTGAGAGGAGGGCAGAGGGCCGACCAGATCCACGTTCACTTGGTCAAACCGTCTCTCCGGCACCGGGAACAACTCCAACGGGGCTTTAGTGTGGCGGTGCACTTTGGCCCGCTGGCATCCAGACAGGTGTTAGCCCAGTCCCTAACGTCCTTCTTGAGGCCGTGCCAAACAAACTTAGCCGCAACCAATCTCTGTGATGCTTTCGAACCTGGGTGGGAAAGACCATGGATGGCATCAAAAACTCTTCGTCTCCATCCCGTGGGAATGATTGGGCGAGGACTGCCTGTGGAGACGTCACACAGGAGCGTGGTGCCGGCATCGCTAAAAACCACATCCTCTATTTTCAGCCCTGTTGTCGAGGTCCTCAGGAGTTGCACATCTGGGTCTGTGGTCTGGTCCGCTGCAATGCGGTTGTAATCCAAACCAAGATGGACTGCTCCTACCACAGTCCGTGACAGGCAGTCCGCCACCTGGTTGTCCATACCGGCAACGTGTTGTAAATCCGTGGTGAACTCGGAAATGTAGGACAGATGACGTTGCTGGCGGGCGGACCACGGCTCAGCCACCTTGGCCATGGCGAAAGTCAGCGGCTTGTGGTCGACAAAAGCGGTGAAGTGTCGACCCTCCAACAGGGAACGAAAGTGTCTGATGGCGAGGTAGAGACCAAGCAGCTCCCGGTCGAAAGTGCTGTACTTTTGCTCGTTGGGACGCAACTGATGGCTGAAGAAGGCAAGTGGCTGCCAGGCCCCGCCCACCCACTGCTCGTAGACGGCACCGACAGCGTAGTCCGAGGCATCCAAGGTGATGGCGATGGAGGCTGTGGGAGAAGGGTGTGCCAGCATGGTGGCGTTCGCCAGGGCTGCCTTAGTGGCAACAAAAGCCTTGTCCCTGCCCTCAGTCCACTCCACAGCGTGCTTGGGCTTACCTTGCAAGGCCTCATGCAAGGGTCGCATGAGCTGGGCGGCTCGAGGGATGAAACGGTGGTAAAAATTCACCATGCCGAGGAACTCCTACAGGGACTTGACAGTGAGCGGGCGTGGGAACTGTGCGACCGCCTCCACCTTTGATGGGAGAGGGGCTGCACTGTCCTTAGTGACTCTGTGTCCCAGGAAATCGATGATGGAGAGACCAAACTGGCACTTGGCGGGGTTGACAATTAGCCCATGTTGGCTGAGCCGCTCAAAAAGCGTCCGGAGGTGCGCCAGGTGCTGGGATTTGGACGTGCTCGCCACTAGGATGTCATCCAAGTACACAAAAAGAAAAGGCAGCTCCCGCAAAACAGAGTCCATGAGGCGTTGAAAAGATTGAGCTGCGTTTTTAAGGCCAAACGGCATCCGCAGGAACTCAAACAGACCAAACGGCGTGATCACTGCTGTTTTGAGAACGTCCAGTGGGTGTACAGGCACCTGATGATATCCCCGGACAAGGTCCACCTTGGAAAAAATCACCATACCAGCCAGGTGGGCCGAAAAATCCTGAATATTCGGCACTGGGTACCGGTCAGGCGTCGTTGCCTCATTTAGCCGCCGGTAGTCGCCACACGGGCGCCAGCCGCCGCCGGGTTTGGGGACTATGTGGAGGGGTGAGGCCCACGGGCTGTCGGACCGGCGGACTATACCCAGGTGCTCCATGTTCGCAAACTCAGCCTTCGCAACGGCAAGCTTGGTCGGGTCGAGGCGCCGAGCACGGGCATAGACGGGTGGACCAGTAGTGGCGAGATGGTGCTCCACACCATGCTTCACGGCAGACGCAGAGAAAGTAGGCTGATTGAGGGCTGGGAAACCGGCAAGTAGATGGTGGAAGTCATCTGAGGTGGAGAGCATGCTAGACAGTCGTATGGAGTCAGCCCCGCTGAGCGTGCACGCATAGGAACAAAACGTGACGGCGTCAATCAAACGGCGGTTCTTTACATCCACCAACAGTCCATGCGCACACAAAAAAACGAATCGCCGTCCGGAGATGCTGTCGCAGATGAAAAGCAGCCTGCCAGCACGGCCGACGCTCATGGCCACTACCGAGCGCCGCCCCTGGTGTTTCCCAACCCGCCGTAACTGCATGGCGGACGGCATTTAAGAGCCTTCGGTCCAAACTTTGCATGGTAGAAACACATGCCTGAAGACTGCTGCGGGCCTGAAGACTGCTGGGGGTCAGAAGACAGCTGCCGACGAGAAGCGGTGGCAGCGATGAGCGTGGAGTCGTCCAGTGTCACAGGAGCGATGTGCGCGGGAAAAATCGCGGCCACACAGTGCCCTTGACCCGCCAGGAAAAATTTATCAGCCTCCTCAGCCAGCCTCCGACAGTCAGTGATCATGGTGTTGGCCAAAGCAGCCCTCACTTGGGAAGGCAGCTGACGCAGGAAAAGCTGAACAAAAAGAAAATCGGGTTCGTGCTCACCCATGAGATCCAGCATACGGTCCATGAGCTCAGACGGTTTGCTGTCGCCGAGCCCTTGAAGTGAGAAAAGCCTGCTGGCTCTCTCAGCATCCGACAGTTCAAATGTCTTTAACAGGTGGGCTTTGAGTGCCGCATACTTCTCCCTTGCCGGAGGATTTTTAAGGAGGCTCACCACTCTGGATGCTGTCGAATTTCCAAGAGCTGACACAACGTATCCGCGGTGATCTCCCGCAACGCGAACTGCGCTTCGGTCTGGGCGAACCATGCCGACGCCGACGATTCCCAGAATTTGGGGAGCTTGAGAGTAACAGCGTTCGCGGTCATGGTCGTGTCGTGTCCCTGGATACGTCCAGCAGACTAACGTCGGGGTCACCAGTGTGGAAATTGCATTAAATGAAGGATACAATTTCGCACGTTGAGCACACAGTTGTGTGACTCATTTATTTAGTTTTAGAAAACCGGAATCAAAACGTGCTGCAAGAGAACATATGCCACATCGGGCTCCGCATCATGAGAAGCTCGTAATCCTTAAAGGGACAGTGTTCCCTGAAACACAGAGACAGTAAAAGACATGCCTAACACAGTGTAAAGAACAACACATAACAAAATACTGTAGGTGAATTATGTTACACTCACTACAACACTGTATTTAACTCAAAATAATGACTCTCTATCCGTAAACACATATGAACAGGTGGACAATTTATAAACACATTGAATTAAAGAGATACTCATTTAATGAGCATCAACAGACTTATTGCGCCACAAAACCACATCTTTAATAACCATGTTATTACGCAGATAATAAACCATGTTCTTTAATCGGTCCATGGTCCCAGGGTGGTTTCAAATAAAACCGGCCTATGCGGTTTCGTGTTAGGATTCATGTGGACGCCTGAAGCGACATTAGTTAAGTTGAAAGTTACAGTTTTTTTTATTATTATTATTTTTGTAGCTTTAAATACAGCCCCTTGGTCAATTTAATTACTAACTGTACGTTAAAAAGTATTTCTACTCAATCTAAAAGGTTAAACAACTGCTATCTCCTCCTCGACTTGAATGTTTTTATACAGCGGCGTGCAGGCTGGATGCGGGCAAGCTTGATGCGCTCCACTTTTTTTTGTGGAGAACCAGCGCCTTGAATATGTAGGTACTACAGCGTTTTTACAGCTCAATATGTTTCCGCAATGAGTCCGTCTATATGGAGATATTCCTGAAACGCATCAAAGGAAAACGGAGGGAGAAAGATCGTTTTCGACTTATGGTTGCTATTCATGGGACGCTGCAGCGTCTCCGCTCGGACGTCCCTTAGAGAGAGCATGGCCACTTCCAAAACCTCTCTCTCGCCGCACAGCATCCGAAATGCACTATGCATGGTTATGCAACCTAATCCCACCATTAGATGGTCAAGGTTGACAGGGACCTCTCGGCAGCAGACCGATTCAACGGCAGTGTCTACGCTCCGGCAGCACCCACACGCACACCAGTCACACCCACACGATCTGAAGGTGGAGCTGGAGCCTGAAATTGATCCCTCTCCACCGGGTGGTAGTCAGACCCTACTGGCATGTCCCTCACAGGCTCAAACGCGTAACCAGCCATATAAAATCACTATTTTCTGCCGTGGAGTGTAGAAGACGTTCGCGTGTCTGTATTAACGACCTAGTCCTACCATGCCAGTGACGTCATCGAAAATGTCGGCGCTCTGATACTAACAGATGCATTATCTTTTGTTGCTAAAAAGAGCAATATATTGATTTATTAAAATTCTTTTTTAATATCATTTTTTTTATAATGGTCATAACTAACACGTTATCGATGTTGATTATTTCAGTTCAGTTCATCTTTAAAGTTGACTAAGCAGTTTTGTTGATACAATCACTTTTCTCCAGATACAGAGTAACAAACAACACCACAGAAATAAAGAGCAAGGGGCTGTGGAGAACCGGCAATGCTACTTATTCATGTTCCTTGTACGACTATTGTGGCCATTGCCACAAAATCAGTATTGCATTCTGGATGCTTTTGGAACTAATTGGTTTGCACAGGTCAACTGTCAAACCTATTTCTGAGTTATAAGAGTTAGACGATTCTTTAAGAAACATCGTTCAGCAAAATGCCAGGTCATGGCAGCTGCTCTAAATGGTTGCTCTAAAGTCTATTTTTGAGGCTATAAAGCGTCTAGACTGACACAATTTAATTTAAAGTTGAGGTTTGACCCAACAGTAAAACCTGTGGGTTTAGTTTACTTTGGTTTGTCAACAATCTGTAAGCCAATGAGGGTGATAAGATCGAACCTGTATGCTGCCTATTGGATGTTTGTCAGATGGTGATGAAGCGCGCACAGCTGACACAACCGATCCGGGTAGCTGAAACACAATAAGACATGTATAAACAATCAGGCTCTGTCATACCTGTCATGTGTAGTGTGCCTACTCAACAGTTGTATTATAGTAGTGCATGCATTCAGGCCTTTTTTTGTGCATATCGAGTATAACGCAATGCATCTCTCATATCCCAGCTGCCTCCTTTGTAATTAATTTGTGTCATCAAGTCTTTCAATACACGGTTAAAAAATAATAAAGAATAAAGCAGTGAATCACGCAAAATACCACTGGGTTTTATGTTGTTATGTCTTGATTATAGATAATTGATTATTAGGAGGTGAACGTACCAATTATGTTATGGGTGTAAATGATGTTATTAACTGATTGGATCCTGATGATAAAGTGTGCTGCTAAGCACCCTGATGACAACCATGTGGGGCTGCAGGCCGGAGTTGCCTTGTAAAAGATAACCAACCATGAGTGCATGAGTGTTGTAGCGTGCTGGACATACATGCAGCCGGCTGGCCCCCAGGGACCACGGGAGACGTTTTGCAGCAGATTGCCGAGCGCTGCCCCACACTTGCTAATTATAGGGATTGTTCATTTTAGTCCTGTACGGCAAGCTTGTTTAATTACAAATTATCTGCTGCGGTGGAAATGGAACTATCCGGCCAGCGCTGATGGAGATTTGGTCTTCTTTTCTTTTCTTTTTACAAGTGGAATGAGTTCATTATGTGGTCGTCTTGAATGCACGCAACATTATCCACATTATCTGATGGTCCTATGCAGGGGATTTGTTCCATTCTGAGCTGTGAATCTCCCCCTTTTCTATCGTTCTCCGGCTCCCCTGCAAAATGCGTCACCTTAATAGCCTCGTTGGAATGGATGCTACGTTCGTCCATTAGGTTTCTCCTTTGATTGTCTGTGTGTGTATTTGTGCGTTTGTATTTGCGTATGAATGTATGTATGTATATGTCCCTATGTGTGCATGTGTGTTAGAGGGAGAGTGTGTTTGCGCATGTGTATGCATAGTTGTGTCTGTGTGTTTCTGTGTGTGTCTGTATGTGTGTCTGTCTGTCCTTTATATTTGTATGCGTGTGTTTGTGTGAGAGAGCAAGAAAGACTTTGTTTGCATGTGCATGTTAAAGAGAGAGAGAGAGAGAGAGAGAGAGAGAGAGAGAGAGAGAGAGAGAGAGAGAGAGATGGAGAGAGATATGGGGAGAGACTGAGAGAGAGAGAGAGAGGGAGAGAGAGAGAGAGAGAGAGAGAGAGAGATGGAGAGAGAGCGAGAGAGAGACAGAGAGAGAGAGAGTCTGAGAGAGAGAATTATTATGTGTGTACATACGTTGCATCGTGTGTTGTTGTGTGCGTGCATGCGTATGTGTATGCTGGCTGCACGAGTTGGAGGGGGGGGGGCACTGAGGTGAGCAGGGCCATGTTATGAGATAAAACCTGACACAAAGTGGTGGCAGTGGACCGTGTTGGTGGGAAGTGGGGGGGGGGGGGGGGGGGGGCATGTCCCTGACAGCCCTCAACACGGCCCAGGAAACAAGGTCAGCACTCTCCAGGGGGGGTGTGCCGGGTCTTCCGGCCGGGCTCCAAGAGAGGGACCCTCCTGGAGGGAGTGACAGCATGGGCCGAGCAAAGCACAAAGGTCCAGGGGGCAAGTGAAGGAGGAACACTTACAGGGGTCAGACCTGGAAAAGTTCATCTAGAGAACCCTCGCCCGGTTCTCTCTATGCCCTATGTGTGGGTGCTGACGTGGAATGATGTGTGTGTGTGTGTGTGTGTGTGTGTGTGTGTGTGGGTGTGGGCGTGGGTGTGTGTGTGTGTGTGGGTGTGCTTATGACATGGACTGCCTTCCCACTAACCAGACATCAATAGAATGTAAAGGAATGATTTTGCTCTCATAAATAAAACACATTTCTAACTGTAAGCTCATTTTGACAAATTAGCTCAAAGTTAAATAAACATATGAACACATTTCTAACTATTTCTAACATTTCTTTCTAGTGCTGCTCCTTTTTTCTGCCCATTGTATAGCTCAGTTTGGTTGGTTTTGTATTCATAGTTGATTTATGATTCATAGAAGATGTCTTAGTTTCCCAAATGACTTCATGATGTGGTCGGAGATAATATTTAATAATACAATTACATTACATTGTTTCCAGAGACTTGGATCATTACCTGTTATTTATTAATTGATTTAGTGTGTTCCAGCCACAATGTCGAAGAAATATGGCCTTGAGTAGGTAATATGATAATCAAACATAATAACATAATAATAATAAACACGATGGGATTCATGTCCCTAACTCTCTGTCTTCCACCCTTACTAACCAATATGTCTGACAGATTGACGGACAGACAAATCGAGGCGAAGCCAGGAGGGAAGAGACTAATGCAACACAATAAAAGTTAATATAATACCAACAGTATGATATAATAATTATTTAACGAGGCCCATTCATATTAACAAACTCTGCCCCGGGCCATTCATTCATTCTGTTTCCATGGACACACAGGCAGCCCCCTGCCTTGTTGGCCCAGTAGGTGATGTCATCGGCGGGGGTGTGGCTACTGTGGCGTTGGGAAGATCTTGTCTTGCCCATGACAGAGCAACAGGTAGTCTGCCTTGGTCAGGGGAGAGATCGCCCAGGTTATCACTGTGAAGGTTATATGCCCACGGCTAGACTGTGGATGAGTGTGAGTGTGGGAAACCAAGTTAGTGTGTGTGTGTGTGTGTGTGTGTGTGTGTGTATGTGTGTGTGTGTGCGTGTGTGCGTGTGTGTGTGTGGCACTTTACCGAGCTGTACCATTGTTGCGGACCTTCAGAAATGTTTTTGAAACTTTCCAGCCTAATCTATAATATATTTATATTTATCTTACTATTTGATGTGCTTTTGATGTGCTTAATATTAAATGATGTCTGATGAATGATGGTCATTCATTAGAAACTCCAGCTGGGATAGCTTTTGGATCAACTGTGGAAGTGTGTGTGGATGATGGCTGGTTTGATCACACCTGTGGCACATTGAGTAATCTGTGTGCACAGGTTAGACCAGCCATCTCCATACGCACTCTGGAAGATCTCCTGCATGGCAGCGGAGCACCCTTACCATGTTCAGTATCAAACCTTTGCAATAAACCAGTTTTTTTTTGGACTTTGCTACACTGTAGCCCAATGTAGGACCTATCCAGACTGCTGGGGACCCTGAAGGGCTCTCCAAGGATGCACTGGCCACCAGCAGCGGCGATGGGCAGCCACCAACCCAGCACCATAATTATAATGTCAATTATAACCTCTTACCAGATCAGGGCCAGATTCGCTTTGGTGCAGGATACTCAGTACTGCAGTTCTCCCATACCTGAGTTCTCTCTATCCAAGTATTGTGAGGCCAGCATCTCAGTTGAGAGAGCTGTTCATGATCGGTTCAGATAAAGGTTGGACTCCCGCCAGTGTTGGTTTTGTAGTAAAGAGAGGTAAAGAGAGTAAAGAGAAGGTGTATCGAAGTAAAGAGAAGGTGAATCGATTGAACCGTGGATAAGAAAAATGGTTTGAAAACCACAGACATACATCCTAATGGCGTATATTGATGGCATTGTGGGACGTGAACCCATGTCCTCAGAACTGATAATGAACAGCTCTTGACACCACGTCACCGACACTTTATAATTGATATTTTAATTCACATGACATTATTTCATTTCCTTAATTAAATGATGTTACAATGGAGACCACCCCTGACAGGAGTTGTACTGGGTTCTCCAGAGATGTTAACCTACAACTGTCTCCGCTAGACCCTGGCCAGTAACTGATCAGAGGTTATCACTGACATTACAATTCACATGACAGTGTTATGGCATCATTTGGTTTCCATGGAGACAAGCCTCCCCAGACTTGATCCCAGGTCGTCAGACTGAACAACATCATCTCTCTCAGCTGCACCAACTCGACACAAGCTCAGAGCAATCTGAGGTTATGAACTTCCTTACCATTCACATGACATTTAGACCTTTCCTAAAAGACTTGCCAACAGAGCACCTTCGGAAGACATTGTAATGTCCTTACAAGACATTACAAGATTACTGCCATTAAAAAGTTACTTTTTACGTTACAGCATTACCTACTGAGAAAGGTGACTATTTCTGCATTTCAAAAAATGAAAACCCCTTTGCGATTCCTTGCACATGTCAGTTAGAAAAATGCAGAACTCATTGATATGACAGCGTTTAGTGCTTTCGGTAATCTAAAATAAAGCAGATATGTTCAATGTCCCATTATGCCGAATGTTCACGTTTGCTTTTCTCTGTCTGTCAGCTTTTCTCTTGCTGCGATGCTGATGATATGATCTGAATTGGTTTCAATTACAGTAACCTTCATTTACAGAAAATCCAACATGTAAATTGGAAACAAGATATCAGTAGCAAATGTGCACATTTGGCAAAGTGTCACATTGAAAATCTCTTTATTTCTTTCAGTCAAGCGTGTCTTAGTTATATTGTTGCAAACAATCATGTTTACCCTCCAGGAAAACATTGGATTATAGCAAGCAACAAACACAGTCATACTGCTGAGTGTTGAACGTTTTCTTGAGATAACTCCCACTTGAATTTTGATGAATGATGAAATGCTAGGAAGGAGGCAGAGAGCTACATTCAGATGGAACGCACGCTCTGTTTACAGAAGAAGGGGAATGTCAGGTTTACCCAACTGTATCATAAATAACAATGTGAATGCATCTGGGATTTTAACAGTAACGGATGCTTATTTGAAATCGTGATTCAACAACTGAAAACTTGGATTGCAAAACTAACGTGTTAAAACAAAAAAGTTATCGTACTACTCTAGTAACTTTATGTGTAACCCCAAACACTGGTATTGGCTGCGCCAACAAGACACTAGCTAGAACATTGCGTGAGATTATAATTTATTAATTTATATTAATATTCACATTCAAATAAAAATCAATAATGGGTAGACACCAGTGGCGGCTGGTGGTTTTTAAAGTGAGGGAGGAAGGACTGCGCGCTTGGTTGCCATTGGCCTGCTTGCACTGTTAGTGTATGGTGGCATAAGAATGTGAGACTCAAGTTGTTTCAGGGTGTTTTGGTGAACTACAAAATAGTAGGGATGGATAGTTATGTGAATAAAATTGATACAAAGCCACCAGTGGCATCACTGTAATTTGAAAGCTGGTGGGCAGCATGTCTTTGAAATGGACTACAAGGCCAGAAGGAAAGGACGCAAAGCCCATTAGTCAAATCAGGCCTACTCTTGATTTGTAAAAGTAAATAAGAAAACCTGGGCCTATTTTTGCCCTCAATGACTGAAGTTATTGGTTGTAATTTAGCTATGTTTATTTTCAGTTACAATTGTTTTAAGAAAAGACTCAAGACCAAAAGTGATGCCATTTAAAATGCATCATGCTCTGAATCATTCACCCTTTCCACAATATCAAACAGAACGGTCAGAGTAACAAACTAGTGAAAGAACGAGAACATTATTTCAAACAACCTGATCTATAGGCATGGTGCCTAGCAAGGAATGTCGCATAGCAGCACCAACGTGAACTTGACACTGATGTCAGTGAAACCATGAACAGCCCACGTTGGAGATTTGCCATTATTCATTAGCAAACAGGGCCAGCAATACAGTCGATTGCTAGTAATGCTACCAGTAAGCCATGTGTACCTAGCAAACCATGTAGCATCCACAACACTGACGTCACCATTACTTTTGGTGATCTCGATTTTGCGAAGTGGTCTACCTTTTTCTTTGGTCGCTAACTTAGCACTGTAACACAATGAATTGAATGCTTTGTAATTAAACATGAAAAATGTCCTCTGTTTCCAATGTTTCCATTGTACACTTTATTTGCAAATGTTAGAATGTCGTTATCCTTCAGATGGTTTCACCTGCTTTGCGTCTCTTAGACTGAGCTGCAATGCAGGCAGAGCAGGTTTGTTATCAACAGCGTTGCCAGATTGGGCAGATTTCCCTCCCAATTATCATTTTTCCAGCCTAACGTGGTTAAAAGTAGCCCAATTGGGTGGGAAATCTGCCCAATCTGGCAACACTGCTCACCAGCCAGGAATCCTGCTTAGTGGTTCAAAGCGCAGCCCGAATAGATTTTTGCGCGAATCAGAAGCCTTAAGGTCACACCCACTCAGAGGAGGACTTTACTCCTCTCTCCCAATGAAAACCATGTTCTTCACCGGCCGCCAGTACTTTCGGGGAAATAAATGGGAGTCAACGGAGGCTGAGGGAGGACCTTCCTCCCTGAAGTAATTGTCAATAGGTGATAGGGGGTGCTAATGTCCCTTTACCAAGGAGAACGAACATTATATATTCAAAGGCATTGAAGTAGTCATATTTTAGGGCATTAATTCAATACAGTAGTCTGGGCAATCTACATTTTTTTATTCTCAACAATGTTAGGGAGGATCTTCCTCCCTCTCCTCAATGGAGAAGCCTCCACTGGTAGACACTGCTGCCAGCGTGGCTTGAACTAATTTCTCCAGGCCTGATAACTGACCGCTTTCTCTTGCGCCACCAAGAACGAGTGAAAAGTGTCAACAGAATTAAACAACCAGCCAGACTCAATTCATGAGGCAGGAAATGAGCGCCTTGCTCCTATAAAACCTACGGCTGTTCAACATAAGAAATCAAACAAACTAAACAGGTGCTTATGTAATCTAAGACATTGTTGTTTGAGGCCCCGATGGCCCCTCTCCTTAGTCCCCGGACCCCAACCAACATCTCCATTGCACCAAAGACATCGTATCCTGCAACCAAGCATTTATACATGAAGTAAAAGCTTGGCTGTTTAATTCAGGTTGCATTAGTTCCGACTTTTGTGTGAGTATAAATGTATGTGTGTTTGGTTCTGCAGAGGGGGAGGGGCCGGCAACTTAAACAAGTGTATAAATATATAATAACCAACCCGTTATTTGTGATTCCTAATGCTACCCTGCACTCTGTCCACTTTGAATGGTAGTCGTCCTTTGAAAGTCCCTTAGGATAAAAGCATCTGCTAAATCATTAGATGTAAATGTGATTTAGACATTTACACACACATACACACACACACGCACACACACACACACACACACACACACACACACACACACACACACACACACACACACACACACACACACACACACACACACACACACACACACACACACAACCCTATCAGGCTTGTGCATTCTCTGTGTGCATGTCTCTCTGTGCACATGCACACAGAGATTTTTTTCACTGCACAAGGTATATGGTGGGTCCTGAACCACCACAGTTGGGTCAAGGCATGGAAATGAGTTCAAAACCCCTGAGCCGTTTCCACTGTTATTATCTCAATTGGTTCTAAGGCCTGTTAGATAATGTTTTCTTGTTTAATTTTTAATGTTGTTGTAATCATTTTGTTGCGCGTCTGCTTTTACTGCAACAATCATCATCATTAGGTGATGCAAGTAACTGTAAGACCGAAGCACTAGGGTGTTTGCTCGCTATTTGGTGGGTGCCTGAGCGCACACATGGACAGATTTAGTAATGCAATTGAGATTTGAATCATTGGCCATCAGTGGCTGAGTGAGATTTCACAGCCTGGCGCTGGGGTCTTCTGTTGTTCTCGTTAAAACTTATCGTTCATGTGTTAAATCCATTGAAAGATGTGTGTGTTCTGATGACATAACAGCCTTCCATGCTGTCTTCCAGAGATAGTGGAAAGTACATTTTCTTTTAAGATTTTACAGACTCATGGATTTTATTTTTTAAAGCTTTTACCAATACGATAATGAACAAGAACTCTTCTTGACTACTTTTCTTTTTCGAACATATGCATGGCAACATGAAGTCTTTCAAACCCAAAAAGTGTTTTTGCGCACACGTCTTTTTTTTGACCACCTTTTATTTATCATATCAAATAGATCATTTCTTTTAACGTCTCTGAAATTGTCAAATGTGACAGGTTGTATTTTCCATCATGAGATCTCTTACATTCAGGTAAATGTTCATTTGAAAAGAAAACATCTTTAAACTTGGCACTTAGAAAACAACCACAAAGAATTGTCACCTTTATTCATTGAGAACAAAATTTACAAAGCCATTCAAACAGTCATTTTTTAATACTTTTATATAGATTTTTTAAAGTCAACCTTTGAGAATAATCAAAATACACTTTTTATTTGTTACCCTCTTTCAGTACTTACAAATATGTACATAGAAGTGTCTTTATTGTCTATCATGGTTTTTCCTCCCTTATAACAAAAATCCTTTTTTTGTAGTCCATGTTTTTATTTATACGTGTCTGCAACATGTTGGCTCGGTGAGGCTCTCAGGGGCTCCTCATGAGCTGGACTGTCTGTGGAGGGTCCCGGGGAGGGGTGTGTTGGGGGAGGGGGGCGGGGGCGGTGGTCCCAGGGGGTGCTCAGATGGACGTCCCGTGGCTGGGCTCAATGTCTTCCGGGATGGATCCCCTTGGCACTGACTGGTAGGACATGGGCATGGGCGTCTTGAGGGGGCTCTGCCTGAAGAGGCCGCCGTTGGGGGCCCTGTGTTTGCAGCGGATGGACGGCATTGTGGCGCTGCTCAGGGGCAGGGCCAGGCTCCTGCCGGCCAGGCCGCCCAGTGACCTCCCCGCACCCAGGCCCTCCTGCAGGAAGGTAGTGACAGACAGGGGCGTGCCTCCACGGTGAGGCGGGTAGTCCCGCACGGACAAGGCCTCCAGGGAGTGGCTGGGCTGCATGCTGCCAATGTCCAGGGCAGAGATCTCGATGGACTGGCCTGGCAGCTGCTTGTGGGCCATGTCGTCGTCCAGCAGGCTGTTCAGACGCTGGTGGACCTGCTCCAGGTTCATCTCCTTGTCCTGCAGGGGGAGGGGGGGGGGGGGGTCGTCAGGGGCCCGCGGCACCAGGGAGGGGGAGGAGGATGGATATTGGAAGATGGAGGTGGATCGTTCAAGGAATGGGGAGCATAGATAAGCAGTGGGGAAGATGGAGAGATATGAGACAGGATTGGCCGGGAGGGAGATGGAAGAGAAAGACAGAGGAAAATCGTTAGCTGAAGGCATGCAAATTGTTTTTAAACAAAACACATCTAAACAGACGTCGTTCAATCCACCTCGTTTTCGCCAATTACTTCACCAAATTGAAATGATACAGAAGCTGAAATGAAGATGGAACGACTGGGGAGGCACTGCTTTGCAGACTCTTAAGATTTGCAATGATGCAATTGGACAAAAAGTAATGTCTCAACACTTTAACCGAGCCCCAACCAATATGTCTCTTCTTCCAAGACTAATTAGGTTTATTCCCTGGTCAACCTCATTGCATGAGCATCAGCCTCCCCAAGGCTCCTGACAGACACACAGTGAACTAATCAGACTTTCTGAGAAAATGTGATTCAACACAGGGCTTAAAGCTGCCATTTATGGCTGCCTTTTCAATCAAGCTGTAATCAGCAAACGTTATTTTTCCTTTGTACGCAACATCCAACAGTAATGGGGGTGACTTAAATGTGATATGAGAGGGAGAAGCTGGAATGGGCCTTGAAAGGGGAAAACCCATTTAAGCTTCAACCACTTTGGCCAGAATTTCAGACAAATCACCATGCAAACCTCAGCCACACTGAACACCACACACAAGGACAAATCCAACAGGGCAAACTACAGAGACCATGAGGCGAGATGAAAGATGACATAATGACTTAGAGTTTAACTCCACACCTCTTCTCCTCTGACTCTTGGCCTGTATCATAAGCCTCTTCCCCCCAATTCCTTCTGTCTCTCTCCCATAAGTCCCTGCAGCCCTTGAGGTCCAACGCTTGCTGTCCTTATATGTAAACGGCCTTCATCCAGACTGTAATCCCTTGCCACCTGATAGAAATAATAAACTGCCCCACCTCCCCATTGACCTATTGTTTCAATGAGCTGACATTCAGTTGAAATGCACGAAGCTCCCACTGGGCTGATATTAGGTAGGTTAGTTGATATTAGAAAGCACAACACTTAGGCTAGTGCTGCCATAGTGATAGCTCACTGATCGTGTGCGCCGAAAAAAAAAAAAATCCGGCAGCCACACATAATAATGATAGAGCATGATGACCAAGGTAATGTCCTACCGGAACACTGTTGTCTACTTCCAACATCAATGAGCAAAATAGCTACAGCCACGGGGATGGGCTATAATGGGGGATAGGTGATTATTTTGTGACAGCGATATGTAATCGTTAGGGCCACAGCGCAACGTCAAAGACTGCCTCGTAACTTGAAGTCAACAACAGTAACTCAAACTCCCGCTGTGGGCCCGTCCATTGCATGGGGGGGGGGGGGGGGGAGCTTGATTTACTGCCCCGTCGCCAGGGAGACCTCAGGGTACGGCTGGGCCTTGGGTGCGTGCAGGCCGGTCGGGTTTCACCCCCTCTTACTGCCTTATCGATTGTCAAGTCCACCAGCGTGTCAGATTATGCAGAATCTGCTTCTGCTCACACTTTAGTTCAGGGATCCGTGGCGTTCCTCAGTGTCATCGCAGTGCAGCTGGGTGGAATCAGGTCTCTGGTGTTTACACAGACTACTTCAATGGATGCACTAGACAGAGCCATTGTCTTGTACCAGAGCGCTCATTTAACACTCACAAGTACAATTTAGTTCTGCTGTTTCATAATGTGCCAATCAATCATGCCTGCCGAGCTCCGACTGCGCTTCTCTGGCATAATGATGATGAATCCTGTTTGTTTGCTCGGCCAGAATGGTGGTAATTAATGTGATGTGTTTCTAGTAAGCATGGAGAAGAGCGAGATAATCGTGACTTCACAGAAGACCCCCCGATAACCAGCGCCCAACATGAGCGGCGGATGGATATCAATCACATGATGTTTGAACTCTCACGGTCAGCACAGGGGGGCACACCTATTATAACTGGGTGTACTGCAGCTCGACTAAATCGGGGCTGGTGTCAGCGCCTGCTGGATCCATAAAGTAGAGTGTGGCAGTGGCGTCCCTGGGCAGCACGGGGGGGCCCGGCGGTCTGGGCCTGGACCGGGGCCTGGGCGGGGCCGGGGGCCCCACGGTGGCCACTCGGTTCTGGGCTAGCAGGCCTGCGCCCGGGCTCTGGCCCTGGCCCGACGGGTGGTCAGTGGTGGTGGCGGTCACCTCTTTGGGCTGGGCTCGGCGGCACGGGTGGCTGTTCCACCAGGTCTCCAGAGCGGCCACCAGCAGGGCCAGCAGCAGCCCCGCCGCCAGGATGCAGAAGACGCCGGCGAAGCTGTGCAGCCGCAGGGCCCTGCCCTCTGGCTGGGCGTCGCCGTGGCTGTCCAGGTCGCAGCGGCCCTTCCGGGGCCACCACTTCTGCTTCAGGATGTCCAGGTCCCCCTTCTCCTGGAGCTCCAGGATGCTGAGGCGGAGGGGGAGAACGTCAGGGCATCACGTCAGAGAATACGCTACCGGCATGTTGAGAACATGTCGGGTAAAGCGCTTTACTTGCGAAACAAAGACTTTATTCCCGGTTTTCCAATCCCTTTATGTCAGTACACATCGGATTCAGATTCAGATTCAACTTTATTGTCATTTTTTATTAAGTACACAGACGAAATCTTTGTACTGTGTGCTCTACTTGAAATTGACTTCCCTCCACGCTTCCAGCAACATGATTGGTCAAAGCAGATATAAAGAGAAAGAAAGTGAAATAAAGTGAAGTGCTGCATTCACCCAGACTTGAGCTTGTCTGCCTTTAGACTTCAGATGGGTAATCTCAAGTTTGTGAGAGTAACACTGTAGTACACTGGGAAATACACAGTGCATCAAGTAGGCAGCGCAGAGAGTACTCTTTTTTACCTTGTGTGCATTGCCAGTATTTTTCCATACAGAAGATCCGCTTCACTGTTTGCATATTGAGTTTTTTCAAGTGATAATGCATTTGCTTATGCAGGTTTTGGAGGGGAAGGCTCCATCCACTGGTACCGAATTAATGAACTAGATAGTTTAAATGACATGATCATGATACACATTGATTTGATAATGTACTTCACTCCGCCTCTCCTAATGTTAACACGTGCTGAATGAATGAACTCCTGCGTAAATAATGTGGAGGGAGGGGGGGGGGGAAGAAATGGGTTTCATATCAAGTTGAATCAACTTGAGATGAGCCACAGCGGCAGCAAGCCCATTAGTTAGCTGGCGAGACAGCAGGGCTGAGAGAGGAGAGGAGGGGACGGGTGTGGTGGAGGAGAATGATGAGGGCAGACTGGAAACAGAAGGTAGCCACTGAATCTCTCTCGACAGAGAGAGAGAGAGAGAGAGAGAGAGAGAGAGAGAGAGAGAGAGAGAGAGAGAGAGATGGACTGAAAGAGAGAGACACGAGAGAGAGAGAAATATGTGTGAGAGAGAGAGACACGCGAGAGAGAGAGACGCGAGAGAGAGAGGGAGAGGGTGAGAGAGTGCGAGAGAGAGAGACTATACTGCTGTCCTGCATGTTCATTAGTCAACCCTAACCGCAATAAGTCACCCATGCACACATTAGCATAGATGCTCAGGCAAAATAAAAAGGACTGAACGCTGGCACACACACATACGTGTACCCACACAGACGTGCAGACATAAAGGATTTTTTTTTGTTTCATCTGCTATGGTTTTTGACATTCACATTTGGCATTCACTCACACAAACACACATTGTTCTTTTCATCTAACAAAGCTTTTGACTTCCACTCCCAAGGGCCCGACATTGAATAGTCCGACGCTTCTTCCAGCTTGTGTACTTGTTTGATGCCATTTAGGTGTTTTTAAATCTTCTGCTCACTGGTTCAACGAATAGTCCACTAAGACATCTGACACGCTGCTAAATGCAAAATAACATCTGACATGATACATAAATATACATAATTATTATGAGTTTAATTATATATCAATAGAAAATGTGGTTTAAATATTTATTATGAATTATCATTATCAACGTACAGCTTTAATAAGGGTAAACCAATATGGCCTAACCTGAAGGTAAACCATTGTTTACATGCATGGGCTTTGTCAATAAACAATCTATTTAAAGCTAGTCCACCAGCTTCTTTCACTGCAGTAAGAATAAGTTTGCACACTATTGAACACAGATTACCAACGGCCCACAAGTAGCATCGGGCCTAACATCAGCATTCACTGGGTTAACCATTGGTGTGACGCCAATGTTTCTGTAACATCCACCACCACCAGCAGCCTTGGCGTGTGCTGACTTACTTCTGTGAGAAGAGGTCTCGGTAGGGGCTGCCGTGCTGCAGGGCCACGCCGTAGCCCCTGGTGCTCAGGCTGTTTCCCGTCACCGTCAGGGTGCAGTCATCGTCGGTCAGCGCCGCGTACTCCACCACCGCCATGTCCCACAGGAAGGCGAAGGGCTCCCTTTTGGTCTGGGGACACACACACATGCATGCATAGACACACACACACAAACACACACATGTGCATAGACACATACACACACAGACAAACATACATACACAAACACATACACGTGCATAGACAAACACAGACACACGTGCATACGCACACAAACCCACACACATGCATGCACACACACAAACACACACACACACACATGCACACACACACACACACACACACAAACACACAAGCACACGTGCACACACACACACACACACACATGTGCATGCACACACACAAACACACACACACACACAAACACACACACACACACACACACCATGCAAGATAATAAAGCTATTAATGTAATTACGAATGTCTTATGGCACAAGTCACACTCAGGAAAGATGGAAAGATTTTTTTTTTTCATTTCCTAAGATACACAAGGACAATATGTTATCTTGTTTTGGGGAAAGTTGAATTCGTTGTCTTAACAGGACTGCATTTGGACATTTCCAAGCGTGAAGCATATTTTCAGGGACACTGTGTTTCTCTGGCCTGGAGCACAAAAGAGGTGTGAGGGGTGTTTTTTATATTTTAATATATTTTTTTTCCTTTTCGGAATGTCCTGTTCTGTCAGTGTTCCCTCTGGACCCAACAATACTTTCTGCATTACTGTTGTGTAATGCAGTCCCGGTGAAACCCCAAGAAGCATTCCTGCTTCACATTGAATTCTGACTGCATGGTCTCGATATCTTTAGACAGGCGTAAGAAGAAGTTGAAGAATCTTTGTGAGTGAATAAAAAACGAATATATGTCCAACATGTTTCAAGCTAACATCAATAGCAGAAAGCAACATTGATGTAAGTCTCTCCATGACCATTAAGGCCATACACAGCAAAGGCAATTAGCGGCTTCAAATACAAAGCAGTTTAATGGCGTGTGTGTATGCGTGCCAAGACTGTGTCTAATTGTCCAACTATTAATTAAACCCCTCAAATGCTGTGTGTTGCGTGGGTGCGCGGTACGGAACAAGAGAACAATCTTATGTTTGCATTGTTTTAAAGCGTAGCGAGAACTTAAGGAATAATACATAGGATCTAATTTATAACAATTAATTTCAACACACACATGACAATAATAGGATGGCAAAACCAACAATAGATGTCTGCATGCGTCGTGAGCGGTTTGGAATGGGAAATACTTATTGGTTCTGTACCAGAGCAAGCTATGTGAAACAGCCCACGCATGAGTAATAGCTCATTCAGAGTAGACCATTATAATTGTGAGCAGGCAGCATGCCGTTTCTAATGACCCCACAAAGCCACTGTAGTGACTCAGACAAAGAGGAACCATAAATAGGCAGCGCGACCACCTCGACTCTCTATTATGCTCTGGTCTGTTGCGTCCGCTGCGGGTCCCCTTGGGTAACCGGGCCCCTGGTACGGCCTGGGTTCTTATGAGGCCCCTTATTAAGTAGACGCAGTACCCTGTGAGCTCACTGGTGTAGCTGCTCACCGCGTGTGTCCCTGTCTGCTCCCATTTGTAGATACTCCAATAAAGGTAATTTATTCATGTTTTTAAATTCATGGTTTGGTTCGGTTCTCTTGCGTTTGGCTTAGTCGCTTCTGTTTCCACGTTGACTGGGAGGCCTTTGTTCTGATAGAATTTAAAAGGGATTTACACTTCACTGTCTTTTTGCTGTCATTAGAGTCAGCATGTTAGCAAAAGCAGCAGGCAACAGCTGGCTGTCAGGGTTGTCATTGGTCCTCTTCCCGGGTCATGGCCTCACTGTAATGGAGTGTTTTTGGGACAGCGGGCCCCATCCGTTACCTCCCACCTTTTGAATTGGTGCTGAGTGAGTTTGTGCTCCATCCCCTTCTGTGGTTTTCAGTAGGGTTTGTTCGCTGTGTGTTTCCTTTAGGGCACCCATCTAAAATAAGGGGGTTCGGTGCTACCTAAGAGGAGGGGACCCCCATTGACCATCATGTTTTCATTCCCTGGTCATACAAACTATTATCCTTAATCCACTGCTTTGAGTAATTTATTTTTATTATTATCTAAAATGAACCCATTTTGATTGTAGCCCTTTGTGTCAGTGTTTCATTATTAGTCGGGACACACTATGGCAAGTGTTTGATAAGCATCTCTTTAGTGAGTGGCCCAAGGTGCCCCGGTGTGTTTAACAAGGCTCTAATCTTCCACCTGCTCACATCATGGTAGGAATACTTACTGCTAGCATTGTAAAGAGTAGACAGTTCGAAGAATAAAACAATGTCTTGGAGTGAGTGGCTTACACTGAGGCCTCTTACTGAATCTTGGTCACTTTATCAAATACATCCTGAGTCATTTTGGCCATTAGGCAAGATGCAAAGCATGCCAGACAAAAGATGAACTGTAATGTTTGCCTAACACAAGCACGGAAGAGCATTAAACATTCTCTCAACCTAATGGAATTTATTCATACACCCCCTAGTCAGCACACTAATAAAGTCCCCACTTTATATTTCTGTTGCTAAAATCATTTAGACCCCCAAACACAGAAACGGCTTGAATTTATGTTTTTCCCTCCGTCCTTCTTTTATTTTCTACATTGAGAAAACTGGCGCTCTGTGCCGTCTGGTCGCCATGGTAACAGCTGATGAGCCACTAGCGCCCGGCCAAAGAACTTTAGTGTATCTTGTAAACCTCAGACGGAAGTTGAACAAAATAGAAGGTATCTGCAAGGCAGACATTTTTATTTTATGTTTTATTTTTTATTGAAGCCTTTTATGAAAGGCCTGAGGCCTTTAGCTGCCAAAATAGGGGCTATATAAAGGCTGAATTATATGCAATGAAATATATCACTGTTTTATTATATTCCCACAGTGAATTGAGATCCATGTCATTAAGGAGCAGGTAGTGGCTGGGGAGGGGATTAGACCGTGGGGCTCCAGTTAGACTGAAGAGTAAGGACCTTGGTGATGAAACCCTATAAGTTAAAAAAAACACTTTGGTTCCGTTCAGACGCACCGACTCACAATCAAATTATATATTTTAAGACCCCTGCTGATCAGGACGAATACCACGCCGTATGTGATTACAGATGCGTTGACCACCCACCCACCTAGCTATACATATCACCATTATAGCACACACCTCCGCAGGTGTTTCCTGCTCCACTATTGGCTGACCGAGAGAGCGTTGCGCTCACCTTCTTGATGCCGTCGGCGGGGCTGAAGACGGAATTCTCCTGGCCCTGGTTCTTGTTGATGGTCCTCCAGAGCTCAGCGAAGGTGCTGTCCTGCTCCAGGGGGTTGGTGCCCTTGGCCCGGAAATACTCGTAGACGGCCGACTCACGGACCGTCCCGTACACCAGGTCGGACTGCTTGGACAGGTCCTGAAACGACCTACAGGGTAGCACAATAAAGGGCGCTATGTTAGCTCACAGGATCTAACTCTGGCTCTGGTTCCTTCAGTCTCGCTTTTGTTAAAAAATAAAAAACTCTCTCCTCTCCCCACCCCCAACGGAGCGAGTGGAAGCAGAGAAAGTCTCTCAGTAATACCCCCGGATAATCTTGAACAAAGTAGATGGCTAAAAGAAAAAGTCAGGCTTTGAGATAAAATTTGTTTTCGTGTGGAAACCAAGGAACAAAGAGCAAAGTGATGATGAACCCAGCATGAACCGGCGCATTAGGGAAATACAGACCAGCCAAAGCAGATGGGCACGGAAATGTTTGGGGTTATTTAGGGCTCACCATGTTTAAATGAAACATTAATTAATTGCAACATCTAGTTGTAAGTCGAATTTGATTGTTTTTTTTTTATTGTATTTGGCTGTAGCGGCCAAACGGTTTTGAATTTGAAAAATCTTTCGATGTGTTTTATCAAGCATGGCCTGAAGATCATGATCACCAAGATGGCGGAAAATCCATCATGGCGCAAAACGACGACATAGGGTGCGTTGAACTCGGCTTGGCCCAAGGATTCCAATGATACCAATGATGATTGTTCGTGAATATTGGATGAATGGGTCAAAAGTTATAAACATGAATGCATGTCCAACTTTGACCTGTTGGTGGCGCTAGAGATCATGGGCTAGCGAATCCAAATTTGCTTCATGGGATCAAGTAACTGTCCTGAATCAGTGTGCCAAATTTCACAACTTTTGACCAAGGCGTTTTATGGGCTGCCATAGACTCCCACGGATGTAAAATAATAATAATAGGAATTCATATGAAAACAATAGGTTGACTCGTAGCTTCGCTGCTTGACCCCCCAACAAATCATTTTATATACACGTGAAGCTGTGAACTCATTAATTGTAATTTATTGTATGATGTGTACTTTTTGGGATTTGATAAGACCTATCTTTTAGTGTTCACCACAAATTACTCTAATGAGCTGCAGGCTGCTTGGCACATGCGCACTGACCAACTTGAGTAACTTGTGTGACAGGCCTGCAATTATATAGTAGTAAGATAAGATGTCTAAAGCAAGACATAACACATCTAATTAGCATGATGCTTTGGAGATTAGAGTGACGCTATCTTTCCCAAACATTAGTGTACATGCCACATGATGGCATGGCACACGCTATTAATTGACTATTAAGGGTGTTAAAATTAAAAAAGATTAAACCTCAACATTTGTTGGGGTTAAAATGGGGGTTCTATAGCAATCCTAGGGAGCGCTATAGCTCCATCCAGCTTTATGGTAGAGAACGTTTGGCCGACTTAATAAATACACACACAATAATACCAAAGAAAATACAGCATTATAATTCTCATGCTCGGACAACCACGACATTAGACTCACAATACAGCCTTTAGTAGGACTGCCGCAACCGAGATTACCAGCACATTAACCGAGATGTGTTCACATTGTTGCTCCTCAATCCCCACCAAACCAGACAGTAAACATGCTGAGCAGATGCTGGGCTTTCGACTGGGACTAGTAAACGAGCAATTAAGGGGCTCAGTATAACTAACGCCGTTTCAGGAGAATGGATTTCCCTGTTGGCCATACCTGTCATTCAGCACTCAAACCAATTTTCAATTTTCTCATGCAACGATTTCATTAAAATCCATTCAGATACCATAAGTATGTATGTATAACTGGCTCATTTTATTGCAGGACTGCACTGAATAATCAACTATAATTTTTCCCACCAGTAGTAATCCAATGTTTGTATCATTTAATCGAAATACAACCCCCGGATCAAATGCAAATGAATTTTCCCTTTGAATAAATTGATACATTTCCTATTTAATATAAAATCTTTCAATGAACTTCAACAAATACATTTATTTAAATACAATTCAGTAAAGACTTCCTGCCCTATTTAAATCCTAATCTATTTAAGAAAAAATGTTGAATGAATAAATACAGGTTATGAGTACAGTATCAGTATACATTATTTAGTATAAAATCAGCACCTCAACCACACAGCTAGATAACCTGACATTTTCTCTTTTAGCAGCGTGATCTTCGTCCCATTGCTACTAGCTTCATCATGCTTCAAAGTAAAATAAAATCTGTGTCTCCTACTGGCTTTGATCAGCACTGAACTGGAGGACGGTGTTTGTGGTGCTGTGGTGAACAGGCGGAGACCATTCTTTCCTGAAAGGTCACGGTCTTCCAGGGTGTAAAGTGAGCTACTCCATTCACTCCAGCCCCTTCTGTGGGTAATTACTGCAGAATTGTGACTGGGAGGCTATGATGTGACTGGGAGGTTTGGTGTGACTGGGAGGCTGTGGTGTGACTGGGAGGCTATGGATGATGACAGGGCTTATAAAGCTGTTGAGATAAGCCAGTAATCTTGTTGGTGGATGGGAGGCTTTAGGAGGGGGATGAGATGGAAAGAGAGACAGATTTACCACCACCTCCTGGACCACCAACACACAGTTTCTTTGAATAATTGACTGATTCCTAGTCAATACTATCCCCCTGTAAAATGCAACCTCTCGACCAACACACTGATCAACCTGTTGCAGCATAGAGTTTAGAGCATGTTTAAAGCAGGTTGATGATGGTGGTAGTGTGTGTGTGTGTGTGTGTGTGTGTGTGTGTGTGTGTTGGGCAAAGGATCCTTACCACTTGTACACTTATTTCAGTTGTATAGAACAATGTTTTTCTTTTATAGAACAATGTTTTTCTGCCCTCTCCAACTCTCCTCATAATGGTATTAGACCACTAATAATGGCTGAGATCCAATGCAATCTCAATGGCATCCATCCGGGAACATTGGTTTCTCTGCTTCCCTTCCTTTTCGAGATGTGTGACATGACCAATTTGTCATATTTCTTGAACCGAGTGACATGACATGGAGAGAGGGATACACACTCACAAAAACACACACACACACACACACACACACACACACACACACACACACACACACACACACACACACACACACACACACACACACAGAGTGCGCGAGAGAGAGAAGGAGAGAGAGATAGAGAGAGAGAGAGAGAGAGAGAGAGAGAGAGAGAGAGAGAGAGAGAGAGAGAGAGACAGAGAGAGAGAGAGAGAGAGACATCTTACTTTTAACAACAGTAACACCAACCTGAGTATCCCTTCTGTCCAATAATCTCAGGGTGGTGAGAGAATAAAGTCCAGCATTTGATTAGCTGCTGGTGATGTTAATGTTTTTTTCCTGCTATTGTTGTTCTTGTTGTTTTTGTTTTGGAGTCAAGTGACCCACTTGACTCCGAAATACGACTGGGGTCGTATTTCAGGGGGTTAAATTCTCGATTTAGAGACAGCCGTAACTGAGCTGGTCAGCTCCACTGGGATTGTAACACTATACACCCACTGCAGACATCTGCATGTATGCACCTTCCAGGGAATGTAATGTATTGGCCAAGGAGCCTTTAAGCTCCGAGACTGCTGTGTTATGATGGGCATGATCATGGGAAGATACAGGAAGCAAAGTTACCAAGCATACATTCCATGAGACAATGGGTGGACATGATTCTTATAGGGAAACTTTCACATCATGAGTAAATACAAAGGAAACAAGTTGAGGGGGAGTGACCATCGTGGAGAGTTTAGGATTGGCCATGGCTGAATTATATAAATAGGGTTTATATAATTGGTATATAATTATACATTATAGTTAAGTGGTGAGCCCCTGCTCATTTTAATATTGGGTTTCTGGTTGAGTCCTCTGGTACCAAACATCATTTGTTATATCATGCTAGATCATAAGTCATCCTGGCCTTTGATACGGTTTGATCCTTGTCGTTGACGATGTCCTTGATGTCTCTCTTCAATCAACAGCAACATCACAAAATCAGAAGCCATGAATATCCATGAATCGTACATGGTAACATGGCGTCAATTTATGACTTTTCTAAGCGGCGCCCGAGATGAAACATCCTATAGTCAATAACTCCTGCTCACCATAAATGTCGTCTAGCCACCGCTAGAGAAATTGCTTACCAATAATGATATAGACTTTTCTGCACATTTTCTGTCCAAAATTAAATTGAAACAGGGAGTCAGAACACTGAAAGCCTTGTACTTTCAGACACAGAGCTTAGCATATTGCTAAAAAAAAATGTGTTTACATTTTGGGCCATTCTCTGAAAGAATTAAAGCATGTAAGTAATGTTAATGACCAAGGTTGAGAGGATCACAGCATCTCCGACAAAAACAATGAATCTGACGGTTGCTACTGCCCCACCACGCACGCACGCACGCACGCACGCACACACGCACACACACACACACACACACACACACACACACACTTACTCAAATGAGTCAACAAACGGCGATCCGGCCTGAATACTAAGAAGGGAACAGAGATGGAGATTGTTTTAATCAGCCCTGCCTTTCTAAATGGTGTGCCGTTGTGAAATTAATCAAAGTAGTTGGCCTTTCAACACCACCGTCGAAACGAACGGCAAAGAAATCACTAGGTTCACACGAGAGCATCACAACTATATGTGCGTTACCATGCGACCCACGCCACGTCTTGCTTCCTGTTTACGATTACCTCCGCCATCTTGGAGAACATAAGCAACACAGAGCTAGTCCAGAGGAATACACCCATCCAGCCCTGCCTTCTGTATTCTGCATGTGCATCTATCTTGCTTCTATGGCGTTATACCTGAGCACATGCACAGTAAACAAATATCAGAAGTTACAGCTGTTGAGGGGTGGATTGTTGCAAATGTGTAACATTTCCCAGACCAGAAACATTAGCATTTTTCATATGAGGTTTTATTCCCTGTTGTATAACTACAGTGAATGTCTGGCTGGAGGAAGAGGTTTTGGAGAACTAGTGTCTTTCTTTCACAGCTTCAGCTATGTGTTGCTGTTTCTTCCAGTCCTGGCTTCTAGTTGTGGCTTTTCTGGTCTTGCATACTTTAAATTGAGCTGCATCCGACAGCATAGAACCACACTTCAATGCAAATCATGCAGAACATACAGAATTCTCCTATTCCGATTAAATATTGCTCTATTCGGCCAATAGTTTGTATTCTGTTCACGCTTCTGCTTTCTATAGACAGTAAATAAGTGAGGGAGTTCTTGTGAAGTCTCCCAATTTATTGCAAATCTGCATGTTCTGCATGATCTAATACCTTTATGTGACTCAGCCCTCCCACACATCATTAGAGATGCATATTTAAAGGGTTGTACATTGGCAGGAGAGGTAAACAAAAGTAGTAATTAACCTGTAATCAGTCTATAACTCCAGCTGCATTGCTTTAATCTGTTTATGGCACTGCATTATTTAGTAATGAGGTTGTTTATAGTTACACATCATCAAAAATAAGCATAACTCTGACCACAAGTAGCAGACTAAATGTGGCCCTATTGATCGTTAAAGAACCAACATTTATTATAGTTTCAAGTGCAGTTTTGCATTAAATTACAAACGCAAAACTGTGATTCGGAATACGCCAATATTAATAACAAAAAAGTAGTGCTATTCCTATTTGTGTCTGTTCAGCATGTCATCTCACGTCATGGTTGTAAGGAAGCCTTGAACAACATCAAGTTTCTTTGCAGCTCGTAGCAGACACAATCTGGTGCTGTTGCATGGTGCCGTATCTATGCCACCTTGTTGTTGAAAATTGCATGTAACAAAATAACAAAATCCACGAGAGCAGGAACCATTATAATTAAGAAATAACCAGCTACGATTCAAACAAAAAAACAGAGGATTTGTGGCCCGTATGCTTGACTTCTTAAGGACACAACATTTTAATGTTGTCTTCACGGTTTGAATGCACCAATTTCACAGCATCTTGAGGCAACCAAAAACTTTTGAATCGTGCCAGAGTTTTTCTGGCGCTCTTTAAAGTTACATATAGTGGAGCATCATTCAGAAAGACTGCGCGCACACACACACAGTCCTGTTGTGTGTGATTTAGCCTTGCCATTAACCAGCGGTACCACACAGTCACACTCCTTATGACTAAATGCTCCCTTGCAGCTTGTTTCATGGCATTATGCCAGGAATCCTTCAGTTAAGACACAATGTAGACAAGACTATTGCCCAGTTGGTATATTCATGTCAGTTTTATTAACATTGTTGTCGTAGATTCTGTGACAGCTGTAACCAATATCATAGCTATCCTCTCAATGCTCGAGCACAGGACATATGCCATTAACCCACACAAATTTATCAACCGAAAAACACAAACACAAACATTCACTCACACACATTCATCCATGGATGGATGTGGCACTCACCCCACACATTAAATTCCTCCTTTGCAAATAGCAAGAGCTTGTTTGTTTCTCCCGCATTATCAAATGTTCTGCCACAGCAGCATTGAATTTAGTAGCCTGATGCGATTAATTTGCCGGAACACAACAAGGTCTAATAAATTGTTTGAGAAATACTCAATAGATATACTCCTAAAACAAAAGACATAGCCTCATTATACGGGAGTGGGAGAGATAAGATGAAGAGGTTTCAGTGATTTAGTTGAAGATAGATGAGTAGGAGGAAGAGCAAAGCATTAAATGAGGTAAGGGAACTTTTTGGCAAATGCTGTTTCAGATAAACGTTTTAAATAGAGTTATGTTATGCTAGTGGGCAGACAGGGTAGGAGAGCTTTAATTTAATGGATTGTGCTCTCTAATGGAAGGTTGATTGAGCAACGCCCATAAGCCCTGCACATCTTATCAGCATAATATATTAATTTCGATGGTAATAAAGATGAAACATAAACACGAACAAGATGAAAACATTCCGTATGGTAATGTGACAGGATATGCTACATTTACTGCTAGTTTATGTTACGTGCCTTGAATATAATACAAGATGAAGATGATTTTTTTTAAAGCAAGCAGGAAATATAATATAGCAAAGTATGATGGAACAACGAGTATAGGTATCAACAAATGTCATGTTACAACAAAAACAAAACAAAAAACAGACCCATGAATAGGTCTTCATGTTCTAATAAATAATCCCAAAGCCACCGAGCAATGATTCACCATTACAATCGGCAACAACACTCATATACTTTACAGCCGTGATCATCCAACAAAGCTCGCTGTCAGCTCCACCTCATTCGGATCATCTCAATCAAATTATATACAATGACAAAGGAAAGCTTTGTGAAATAATCCCCACTGTAACAAAGTTATTTATGTAAGGATCAGAGTGCTCTCGCACTCTCGCACACACACACATGCACACACACACACACACACACACACACACACACACACACACACACACACACAGACACACGCACAGGCACATAAACACACACACACACACATATAATGCATTTACATGCGCCCACAGTGCTGCTTACTATTCCCTGTCATTTCTCTATAGTCCAGATGTAGCTGTTTGATCATCCTCCGCACGCAAACCCAACACAATCACACAGATCCCAGGCCAGCCATTGGGCGGATAGAAAGCTGAGCACTGGATTTACTGGCAAATAACGTTTTGCAGTGAGAGGGGAACACATTTCTTCTTGTTAGGCAGCAATTTGGAGATTTCACACACACAACATGTCACTGAATGGAGATTGACGAGGAGGACTTTACAGTCGTCTCTTCGGTAAGATAAACCCACATTTCCGCGCAACTATTATCATTTGTAACCTCGGCTGCTTGAATTTTAATGTCGTCCCACTAAACACGTTCTTTGTGCGTGTGTGTGTGTGATCCCTGAGCTTACGTAAGAAAATCCGTTGTGTTTGTTTTTGTATCAGGACTAACAGGTCAGCAATTAGTGGTTACACTGTTTCTCACCAAGACAGCAACACAGTGAAACCAGGTCTTTATTTCTGGGGAAATCAGTGTAAGAATGACTTAAGCTGTGTAGTACGTGTTCTTGAGATGACAAGCAATTTGTACCAATCACGGTGTAGCTCGAGACATCTAAGGGATCGCGTACATCTGCGTGGGCATTCCAGAGGGACCACCGAGCAAGAGGGTTTAAATTAAGTGTATTATACTTTAACCATATTCTAGACTGGTTATCTTAGGCATTGTAATTTTTTGCAAAGCAATTACCAGGTGCCATATATATTCTATAATAACCCCAGCTGATAGCGTGCATACAAGTGTCTTTAGGTATTTTACATTACACTTTCTGAACACCATTAATTGATTTCTGCTCCACCCAACTCAAAATGACTACACTACAAATATCCAATCAATAATTTTCCTGTGTGAAAAACAACAAAGTAGACACATGGGGAGAAGGGGGGCGGGGGGCGTCTTACCGAACAGCGTTGTCCATGCGGGACACAGTGAGGTAGGCGGCGAGGTTGGCGGTGTAGGAGGAGCACACGATGAGGGTGAAGAGCCACCAGCTGCCCATCACGATCCGCAGGGCCACGGACCCCAGGATGGAGTCGTTTCCTGGGAACACGCAAGTGAAAGAACCCCCCAATCAATCACATAGACAGGGCTGTCACACACATACGGTGTTTATGCACACACACACACACACACACACACACACACAGTATACTCACACATAGTACACAAACATACCGACACGCAAACACACACACACAGTGTACCCACACACACACACACACGCAAACACTCACACACACACACACTTAAACACACAATCACTTAGTATAGACACACATACACACACACACACACACACACACACACAGTATACACTGACACACATACGCACACACACACACACACAGGAAGGCTGTGTCGGGAAAAGGGAAGTCTGTATACATCTGAAGAGCAAAATGAAAAATGCATTTTTAAAGGTACTTTCTTTTAACCACTTTACAATTCAACACACTCTCTCTCTCTCCCACATACACACACACACACACACACACACACACACACATACCCACACACACACACAGAAGCTCTGAGGGCGGTGTCAACCATGCGAGACAAGAACCCTCTCATCGGGGAGAGGGGGGGGGGGGGGGGTGAGGAGTCATCGATGCTCAGGGGAGCTCTCCTTCACACTCGCCCCCCCCCCACACCTGAGCATCAATCCAATAATCCCCCCATCCCCCACCGCCCCCACTCACACAGACACACACACTCCGACGACCCGAACACCCTGTTCTAGGTGTAGGTGCTCCTCTGAGCTCAGCAGTCTACATCAGCTACCACGACTCTCTGTCAAATACAAACATAAACATCACAGACAACAGAACACATTTGATCTGTCTCTTATGGGCTCAGAACGGTCTCATTAGTAATGAATGCACAGAGAAGGATTCACAAATGTCATTTGTGATTTATATATAAATTACTCTCTTCTCACAAATACATTTCAGTGCGCACACAAATGAATATCGGTATGTATAAATGTAAAATAAATCCATAAACAAAAATATTGGATCAGAAACACATTTCTGATCCACACACAAATGTGTCTTGTTTGAAATAAATGTAATATAAATCCATAAATTTATGAATTAAAAAAATATTTGCAATTTTCATCAAAAATGTATTTGGATGTTGTTACATTTATATGCAAACTGTTAAACTTGAATTTACAAGACGCTTTTCACTTGTGAACTTGTTTGCATTTGTGTGCGAACTGGTCTGTATTTATATGTGGATTTTTGAGACTCTCCTGACGTGGCTGGATTCACAAATACATTTTTTTCACATGACTGCAGTGACTGGGTTTTTAGATTGTCGGTGCTGTTAAAGTAGCATTAATAATCGTTTACTACTTTAACGCTAACGACAATCCCAAAACCCAGTCAAAACTAGATGGAAAAAGTGTGTAGTTCAAAACGTGACGCAGCTTTTACTTCTTCGCCACCTAGAGATTGTTATGTATGATCATTCAAAAAACCCATGTTATTTCCCATAGACATTTGACCAAGGGAACCGGGAGGCTCGGAGGCTGGACTTATTCACAGGACTGCAGTCATGTGATTGGCTGACACATTTGTGTGTGGATCAGAAATGTGTTTGTGGAACTTATTTTTGTATAGGGATTTATTTTATATTTAAACATACCGATATCCATTTGTGTGTGCATTGAAATGTATTTGTGAGAAGAGGGTAATTTATGTATAAATCACAAAATACATTTGTGAATCCTTCTCTGTGCATTCATTATTAATGAGACTGTTCTGACCCCATAGTCTCTGTGCACACAGACAGACACAAAAAAACATGAATCGTCGTTATTATTGTCATCATCACCTGAGTCAACACCTGTATGCTTCCTCCCGAACCCTCCACTCATAACACACACTCTGATTTATCTTCATTCAACCCTAACAGGCCAGGGTATGAAGAAGAAAGCTTCTGCTCTTGTACATCTGGGTGTGTTGCGTAACTCCTACTACAGCCTATCAAGGCAGCCACAGCACACTGTCATGTCATAATGTTCGCTTTGTGTTCCCTCTGGTCTAACCTCACTTGTCAGTGTGTCTCCTCATGTGTATCCGGCCTTTTCCCCGCAAACAAGACACCGATAGATGGTCGCATTGTCTTTGGTATCTTCCCATAGTGTTGGTGTCTGACTCTGTGTCCATCTCACTTGAGTCTCAGTGAATGTTCGTAACCGAGCGCACGAGAGAAGGACTGGGTGGGTGGGGGGGGGGGGGGGGGGGGGTGTCAGAACGCATTGCGGTTTCCAACGCTGAAGCCATACAAATGTTAAGTTAAGTGTTGAGTAAAAGCTGGGACGAAATGTGAAAAGTAATGAATATATGGTCGTCGGGAAGCATAAAGGCATGAGCAGCTGTACCCTTTGGATGGCCCAAAAGAAACGCTAACTTTCTAGTCCACAACACTGCATCCATCATCATCTGCTTTCATTCTCCTATGAAATGATTTTGATACGGGGAAAGGTTAAGGTCGCCTGGACATTAGATGAGGACATTAAAACAATATTTTCCCCCACACATCCCCTGAATTTAAAGTAGCAGTATCGAAATAACAGAAGAAACTCAGACTAGCATGTGTTCCAATAACATTATAGACATGCTGTGTTTGAACATATATCAGCTATTTGTGTGTGCCTCTGTGCGTATGTGTGTGTGTGCGGTTGCGTATGTGTCCGTATCTACAGTACTACAAAGCCACGCCAGATGTGATAACACCATTACGAAATCATCGAGGGAAATACATTTTCCTTCCGACATTCGGAACTTCAGAAGTCTCTATCAAAGAGACTCGGGTTACCCAACTAAATGCAACACACGATTAAATGAAGCAAGACCAGTCGATATTAAGAGAAAGAAGCATCGAGAAAAGTAGTCCTGGAGTCAAAGAGAATGCAACCTCTCCTTTAAATACCAGACACAGGCTTAAACACACGGCTCACAGAACAATGAATGCTTCAGTGCGAAGGCCTTTTCAGTATCAGTCACTGATCTAGACATTTATCGCAGTTGAAGATACTTGTAGGCACTGTGGCATAACAATACCCAGACACAGTTCTAAAGCCAAGGGTGCAGCCATTGGCGTGTTGGTTGGCTCATAAAAACGTGCTTAGTCCAATGACTGGATTTCATCCGACCTCAACTATTAAAATAAAGTATACAGTACTAGATATCATTGACCCCCCCCCCCCCCCCCCCCCCCCCCCCCCCACACACACACACACACACACCTACGGACACACACACACACACACACACAAACACACACACACACACACACACACACACGCACGCACACACGCACGCACACCACACGCACACGCCATTTGCCATGTAGTTTGAAGAACGCATCACATCATTGCCCCACACACACACACGAGCAAGTTTGAAGAACGCATCATTCTTCAAAACTGTTGTGTTTGTTTCCTCCTGTTCCATGCCAGTGAAGATGAGCAAAACCAAAAGGCCAGAGCTTCACCGTAACTGCCGTTTGATAAAATAAAACTAGTAACCCGGACCTTCCCTTCCCGTCCCCCAAGAATCCCGCTCACCTTGTTGGACGAAGGCCCCGTAGACGATCCAGATGGCGCTCTGCAGCGAGTTGGACATGGAGGCCGCTGGGTGAGCGCCTCCACCCCCACCACCAGCCCCTGCTGCCCCACCGGCTGAGGCGCTGCCCTGGGACCGCACGGCCGCGATCCGCCGCAGCAGGAAGATCATGACGCCCACCACGGGGATGGCGGCGGCGATGCAGGCCCACACGGCCAGGTCGAAGGGCGCCAGCAGGGAGAAGATGTTAATCTTCTCCTCCGTCTTGCGCATCAGGATGCCCACTGAGTAGTCTAGGTAGCGCTTGCTGAAGTCCACCACGCTCTCCCTCTCCGGGGTGATGGTGATGGCCGACAGGGCCAGGTCAGCCCGCTGCGGACAGACACAGGACACACGGGGTCAGGGTTGGGTCGGTGCAGGGGCGTGGTCGTGGTTGTAGGGTTTGTGTCTTGAGGAAATGGATGGGTCGGGAATTTTCTTGTGTCTTCTTAAATGTATTTTTTATACTGTCTTACACCCTCCTGTAGTTCTCAAATACCGAACACATGGCAGTGTGTGACCGGGCCCCGGTCTGAGAATTCAGCGCAAATTGTTTCCTGCTCAGCAAATCTCCCCATTGGAATTCATTGAAAGAGTAAAGTAGCTATACAGGGTGTTGGGGGAGAGAATAGGCCTCAGGGTCAGTTGACACAGTATAAAGTAGCTATCAGTGTGCTACTGTGCTGCTAGCCCATTAGCTTTCCCTTTAAGGTCTAGTATATTGGGGTCAGGGGACAGCTGATCCAGCACACAGTGAAACCCACAACAACATGTCTGCTATTGTTAACAAGGTCCCCGTAATCCATGGTGGTAACCAGCCCCGGAAACAACCACAACTATTTCCTTCAGAGAAGTTTATTACAATGTATTTCGTTATATGAAATGCAACTTATCTAATAAGTGAATAAAATGAAATGCAATATACCATTGCATTTCGTATACCATTTTGTGTATGTATTCTTTTATTAAGTCTGCTTTATAAAAATATTTAAAAAATACTTTCATTATTTTTGGTTCAAACAATTACGTAAACATATACGATATATTCTGATCTATCTGTAAAAATATTGAATTGTCCCAAACAATGAAATATGGTAGTAAAAATGGGTTTATTTTGTATTCCAGTTTTTCCTCCATGTTAATATCTCAAAGTGAGTCTGTCAGGGCATTCAAACAGTAGTGATGAGAGCAGTGGATACTTATCCTGTCAGATGTATGGAGCACATACAACCATCAGTCATTGCCACCCAAACCCAGAGGCCCTCAGACACACAGTTTGAGCGATAAGACTGCGCCTGACCGAGGCTACAGCCTGATGCTGACTGATGGCTGTTACATGTCCCAGGATCTTATATTAGCAGGGAATATAGGGAACATAAATAAATACTTTGCTAAAATACACCTGCCAAAGCTTTCGCCTGTTTACTTTTATCATTAATGTATTTAAAAAATTTGGATAACAAAGCAACCCTAGTCCTTTTTTAAACAAAAATGATACTATAACACATATCATGGTTATGATCACGTTCTACATATCGGGGTTATGCTGACAGAACTCCTTCCACATTCCCAAATATTGCATGAGTGCTGAGCAAACGACAGATGGGATGCGGGGGGAATGTGACTGGGAGTGTCATCCCGGGTCTAACCTTGCCAATGAGCTCTCCGATCATGCCGTTCCATGACCCGTTGGCGAGCGCCACGCCGTACTTGCCGTCCCCGACCTGGTAGATGTTGTACTTGAAGCCCAGCGTCTTGGCCAGGGCGTCCAGGACGTCGATGGAGAAGCCCTTGTACCTCTTGGGCTGACCCAGAATGTTCTCTGCCACCATGACGAACGGCTCCTCCTGTTCACGATGAAGTCATCCAGAAGATGGACGGGGGTTAGCTGTTTGGACGTCTATTAGTCGCAAATTAGTTGTACGGAAATATATGATGTTTATTGCCTCTGGTTCCGGGCGTTAAAGCATGAAGATAATGGAGCGGATGGTCTTTTTTATTATGAAGCAATATATCCGTGATACTTGGATCATAACTGCGTGTGTTGGTGAGTACCTGCTTGTCCGTACTTTTATATTTGTGCCTCTGTACTTAATCAAAGACACGTCGTTTACCAGCGGTCAATAATTCCTGTCCGGACTCGATTTTAGAACGTCAGAAAGTCCATCATCTTTAAAAGTTTCCTGTGACACCTAAACTAAGAATTCCTTAAGTGCTCCCAGCCAAACTTTGTCTTAATAAGGAGCCTTTCTTCCTCCATACGACAGTTGAACTGTAACATTTGGTGCCATGGCAACGGCCTGAGCCTCATCAGTCTGAACTAGCCCGTTCTAAATGTAACGCACCCAACCATGGCTCGTTTGTAATGGGTTGGGAGTGTCATCGCGGGATAAAAAGAAAGAGCTGGGTAAGAAGGAGGAGGCAGAGAGAGAGGGAGTGAGACCACGTGAGAAGTGGGAGCTCGAGGAGAAGGGAAAGGGCAAGGAAAGCAGGGACATAAACTGTGGCTTCTTGCACTTCAAAGTCAAGGATAGGGTGCGACAATGAAAGGTTGAATTTAATAGCATGCCGGTGCTCTGTCGATTCAAAGGTGAGCTGGAATACTTTATAAATCCTCAGAAATGGCCAAAAACTGTGACGAAGGACGAAGTGCATCAGGAGAAATGCAATGTTTCAGGATCATGTGTCGCTATTTCATCGGCTTGACATGTTTGCTACATATGTATATGGAGCATTTTGTTGTTTGGTACCTTGTTGCAGTGCCTCTTCAAACCACTAAAAGCACATGTAAAATGTGTCCGATCTATCTTCTTATCTTATCTACTATCCATCCGTCCATCCATCCATCCATGTTTGCGAGGCTCTGCCCACATCCATCACTCATACCATCCCCTTTAAGCATTTCCAAATGACTCTCTCTTGTTTTGTGAGGGGACATTAAAAAACATTGTATTTTCCCTGGTGACGCGCAACAACGTTGTTTTTAGTCTGAGGTAATTGACTGCTGGCCGGGATAATAATTGCCAATAATTGATAATAACAATTGTCCCACCACCAACACCCCCACCACTACCACTACCTCCACCCCCACCACCCCCACCCCCACCATCACCATCACCCCCACCACCACCCCCACTGCCACCACCACAACCACCCCTCTCTCCCCGACTCACCAGTAGCGTCACCACCTTGAGGGTGACCCCCTGCATGCTGCTCTCGATGCGATTCTCCTTCAGGCTGCCGTTCATTCCCCTCGTGGAGTCCCAGGTCGCCAGCTGTGGAGGAGAACACAACAGGGTGACAAGGGGGAGGGGAGAGACGAGGGGAACAGAGGAGGACAGGGGCGGAGGTCACAGGCTCATGTGGTTTGGATTTTGAAAACTCTTCCGTCTTTATGAACTGAGATGATAGTCCATTGGGCAGTTTTAACCCGGATTTCCACCAGGACGTCCACAGTCTATAAGTGTCCTTGAGTAAGATGCCTACATTTCGTACCTGCTAATAAGTAATCTACATGTAAGTCGCGTTAGACTTCGTAATCAGGTGGCCTATATGTAGCTTAATGACTCAATTGTCAATTATAGATTGTAAATAGGGAACAAACTAATTGATAATAAAAGTTAAATGGAGTAAGGAACCAAAGGCGGCTCTATAAATGTGTACTGAGGGCAGACATTTAAAAAGTGAACGGCGGTTCTCATGGCAACCGCATGTGAAATTCAAATGCTATAATCAGGACCTTCAAAGCAGACGCTCTGACCGTCTGGCTGACTGAGGGCAATGATAACACTGGTGAGGACGCTGGTTGCAGTGAGAGAGAGGAGAATTTAAATGGAAGACTCCAAGATGACATTAAATGCTGACGTATCCGCAACACTAAGAGCAAAGAACTGACAAAATACAAAGTAGAATACGCTGAGAAGAAAGTTATGTTGTGTGAAATCGTATTGGGAGATCGAGAGGAAAGGACAACATCTACAAAATGTTAGCTAGCTGTGTAAAGGCACATTGCGTTTCACTTATAGAGGAAGTCAACTTGATTTAATTCCTAACTAATAAACCTTTGCTTAATGATGGCATACTTGGCTGAATAGGTAAATCATTTTATTGTGATAATTAGATTAATTAAAAAATCTAAGTAAATTATCCCTGAGCTATTCTAAAGAAATTATTCTATTCGTAAAACAAAGTGAAAGAAATTCTCACGCACGCACGCACGCACACGCACGCACGCACGCACGCACACACACACACACACGCACACACACACACAAACAGGATATACAACTCAACCCTAAGTCATTTTGAGACTTCTGAAAAAACCTTTCCATTCCACACCATCAACTTCTTGAGTTATGTCAGACATCAGAGAACTGAAGCATGTCTTTAAATTCTTAATCAGCACTGGAGGCGGGACAAACAGTTCCTGAGAGCGCTGACACGTCACCTGGAGTGGTCTTTCAGAGTCAAGCTGACAAGACAAGCAATGTTGGCCGGACATGAGGCAGCTTCAAGGTATGCTGTCTCCAGCCCACACCCTCATGTGTGTACAGTAGTACCCAATGGGCTATATTGGTATATTTATATTGTATTATGCATTGCTTGCTTTCTCCCATTGCCATTCTGCAGTGCCCGATGCGATGCATCACTGGAGTCCTCCAGTGTGTTTCCTCAATTGTGGTCAGAAAAACAAGGTGGAAAATTAAACATATAATGGGCCATAAAGGTGTGGTAGTGTGTGTGTGTGTGTGTGTGTGTGTGTGTGTGTGTGTGTGTGTGTGTGTGTGTGTGTGTGTAGCCTTTTGCGTGCATGTAGATGAAAGATTCTCTTTCTGTAAATAGATCTTAGGCAGTGTGCTGAAAATTATGATGAAAGAGTAAGTGTGTGTGTTTGTGTGTGCATGGTACTTGCGTGTGTGTATGTTTGTGTGTGTCTGTGCGTGTGCGTGTGTATGTCTTTCTATCAGAACAACAACAGGAAGAAGAATCATTCCAAATCGCATGCACATGGAAGGTAAGATGGTTTATCTTAGCGCAGCAACTTGTTAGCCCCAGTAGTAGCTTCGCGTTATGAATGAATGTAAATTATGAATGTTATAAATAATTCTCGACAACCCTTTGATCTGCTGTGTGACATATTGTATCACAGCAGACTTCCCAAACTGCAAATTTATAAATGTACCATTTACAGAATGTTGCCTCCTTATGTTGAGAGAGGATAGCGAAAGTAATTCTGGCTAACTATATCAAACTACCCAAACTTGGAAAATAGCCCACTGGAGCAGATCGCGGGAAGCCTGAAACAACAGCCGGTAACAAATTAAGCAACCATAGAGTAGACTTTGACACATTTCAAGAAAATTAATCCTTGAAGGAAAAGGAAATCAATGGTGGATGTTTTTTAAACAATGTCAAAGTGTTTAAGCCTGTATTATTGCTTTAATATAGTGACATTTCTACTTGTTTTAAAGCATAATATGCATTCAAAACAGTCCAGGTTAAGAGGTAAGAAAATCGAATAAAGAGTGTTTTTTCTCAACCGACTATGTGATTGGATTTTAGTGCAGAGGTCTACAGTCAAGAAAGAGAAAACACATTCAACTAATGCGCTGGCCATTACGTGTCCACAGGGCATGTCCTGTTCATCTTGTGACATGTGTGTCTTAAATGAACAAGACTTGTAGTGTCAGTGCGTTTACAGCACACACAACACCTCAGCCGTCTGCAAAGAAACAGGCAAAAGGCAGTTTCCTTACGACACAAACAAAGAAACGTTTATGTTATGTGTACCAACATAAAAAAGAGAAGCACAGAAAAGCAGACACCCTTAACTCCCGAATCTATCTTTTTATACTAGGAACATGAGGCGTTGTGACAGCTCCTGCTTCTGACTCCAACACATTGACAAGCTAATCAAGACAGGAAGCTATTGACTAAGTGCTCCTCCTGTCTGTTCACTCTGTTCACTCTTTTGTTCTTCGCTCGGGGTTCATTGCCTTTGATTGCATCACATGGCGTGTGCAGTCGTATGTCCACAGGTAATACGTTTTCTGTTGTTGCAGTCTAAATGTGTGGGCTTGTTGTTTGTGCTTGTTTTACAGTTTGGCTCGATGTGTCTAAACGCATTGCATTGACACAGACACAGACGCGCACATACACACACACACACACACGCACACACACACACGCACACAAATACACACATACAGAGTGACATGCACAAATACACAGCCACACCCACACACTGATGTTGACGCAAATGCACATAAACATAAAATACACAAAATACACATAAACACGCACGCACACGCACCCACGTGCACACACACGCACACACAAACACACACACACACACACTCACACAAGCATACACACACACAAACATACACACACACACACACTCACACACACACACACATACACACACACACACACACACACACTCTGCATCCCGCCATTGTGAAGAGGAGCTGGGGCAATGCCGCCGGGCTTATCTCCACACACCTGAACCGCAGCGATAAACCACCAGTGCTTTAAATGACTCTAAAACAAAAGGAGGGCCTTATCAGCACTGATGTAGCGGAGAGGGGGCCACCAGCCTGCCTGATTGTCTGTCACCCATGCACACACACACACACACATATACACACGCGCGTGCACACACACACATACACAAGCGCACACACATGCACACTCACACACCTTATGTATGAAGGACTTTCAGAGCGAGTAGGGAGGTCCACTTAAAGGACAGGGAGGGAAAAAAGGGATATGTGGTTGGTCTGGTCGATGGCAGACATACAAACGGACAGCCATACAAGGAGGCATTGAGACGGACAGAGGGACAGTCATGTAAGAGATCGGAAAAACGAATGTACACGCATGCTGTTAGTAAGACAGACAGACAGACAGGGCTGCTGAACAGATCGAAGAACAGACTGACGGACGGAGAAGGAGGCAGAGAGACAGAAACAGTGACAGCGAGAGAGATGTACTATCAGGAGGAGAAGGATAGACCAAGAGACGGGGGAGCTTAATGTCTAAGGATATAAAGACGACAGGAACCAGATAAATAAAGGGTGGGGGGAGGGGGGTAGAGAACATAACATTCAAGAGAAGAAGGGAAACGAGTAGAGAGGAAGCGTGAAGAGGAGGAGGAAGATGATGGGAGTCGGAGGGAGACACTCTTCCTTGGAAGAGGGTGCAGCTCAGAGGAATCCGATTGAAATCTTTTCTGCGGAAATTGCAACTCAAAATGATCACAAATCACTTATTCCCCCTCTCCGTTGATTCCCAACATGGAAGCTTTAGTTAAAAACTTTGAATACGATCATTTTTAGACTAGGCTTAATCAACGTTTCAAAGAGGGCCGTCTACAACTGAGAAGACGCCTCCTATTTTCTTGCTTTTCCTTTCTTATGTTTTCTTGCAAACAACTATTCCCCTTAAATAGCGCATTGAGTAAGTAAAACGAATGTGAAGTCTGACAGCTTGACCTGCTTTCTATGGACAACTTTTCTACCGTACGTCAACATTGACTAAGACTCATTGGACAAGCTCCACCTTTGCCATCTTCGAGTTTAATCATGTCAAAATGTAATGGTATGTTTTATTATTATCATTTTTATACTCATGCTCTATATCTTAGGGGAAAACGCTCAATTAATTTCAAAATGCAAATAAATCAGGGTATGATATTATTTATTTTGAGGTGATTTAAAATATAACCTTGAGATCTCTCTCTTTGAAATGAAACCAAACATTATGCACAATCCTTGACTCTGTAAAGGCAGTAATCAGAGATCGTTTAAAATGGAAATGTTTGTGGAGGCTGGAAGTCATTAGCAATATCTGCAGCTTAGAGACAAGCCGACACATCAATAACCGTAAACAGGGAAACCTAAGCACGGCCACCCGACCACCAACAAACAACAACAAACAAACAGCCGCATCGATCACGCCACCGCAGCCCTTGGACATGGAAAAACTCACAGCAGCAACCGAGGAAATGGTATTTCAGTCTTCATTACTGCTGCTCACCGAAAATACGCCTCATCTGAGAGCCATCAGGCCAAGGAGAAAATGGACCGAATGCGGATAAACGATGACAGAGACGGAGAGAGAGAGAGACGGAGAGAGAGAGAGAGAGAGAGAGAGAGAGAGAGAGAGGGAGAAAGAGAGAGATAGAGAGAGAGATAGCAAAAGCGAACGAGAGCCCTAGAGAGCCCTAGAGAGCCATAGAGAGAGAGAGAGAGAGAGAGATAGAGAAAATAACCGGAATAGACGAGGGAAAAGAAATGAAGAGAAGAGATGAAGAGGGGATTGGATGAAGAGGAAGCCAGGGAATTGGAAAAATGAGAAGAAAGAAGAAGACAGAAGTTAAAGGCAGAGAGACAAATTAGTTTGACATCTCACTAGTCCCCTCCCGCCCAGCCCCAACGGTAGAATAGCCTTATTTTGCCACATATTAGGGGTGGGATCCAATACTATCATGATGTCCCACGTAGTTTTGGTTTCTACTCCTAATAGCAGCAATGTGTGGTGAAACAAATCAACAAGCTCAACTCCTTCAACACAAGGCAGGCCCAGGTCCGGGCTGCCCCAACAACGTGTTCCTTATTTAACAAACTCACAATGTGTACAATAAACTTAAGCAGTTCATTGTTGCTTCCGCGTAACGTAACGTAACCCTAAGCACAACAAGCTACCATGTCACTGAGGAGGAGCTTGAGTAGTCCGGACAGGAGGAGATCCATTCGTATGACTGACAGACTTGACTGTATGTTGAGTTGTTCTCATGTACTAATGTATGTTGAAACACCTTCAAACAGAGTTAAAGATTAATCCGGCACAGTATCCTTTATGGAAACAAGCATCCGCTACTGGGATCAGGGCAATTCATATTTAGTCACAACCCCCCCCCCCCCCCACCCCCCCTTCATTAATGATATATATATCTATTCCGTATTTAGCTGTATATTCTTGGTCACTAACCGCCACTATTTACACCTGCCTAGGGATTTGTACCGGTAAATATTCGGGAACTGCGCTACGTGAGAACTAGCTTGGTGGTGCACCCCGTTTTGATTTAGTAATGTGACTCCCCGACTTACTCAACTCTTACGATATAACTTGACTACGTTTGAACTAACGCTGGTAGGTTGAAAACAGGCTCAAGAATAGCATGGGAACTAATCGCAGGACGGCATAAGGGCAAAAGCCTGCTTGATCTTGATTCTCACTATGAGGACACAGTGTGAAAGTGCGGCCTCACGTCCGTCTGAAGTTCTGGGGTAGAGCGGTAGGTGTCAGAGGAGTCACCACAGGGATAACTGGCTTGTGGCAGACAAACGACCGCTGCGACGCCACTTTTTGATCCTTCGACGTCGGCTCTTGCTTACTTTAAGAAACAGAATCCACCAAGCATTGGATTGTTCCCCCCACTAACAGGGAGCGAGAGCCGGGTTTAGACCGCCGTGAGATTGGGTGAAACTCAGCCTACTGATGAGGTGTTGGTGCAATAGTAATTCCATCTATCTGCTCCGTGGGCTGGATGGACAAACAGGAGACGCACATACAGGCAACATCGTTGTGTAATGAACAACAAGAACAACAACCAATTGGCTGGTCCCATTACCGGGCCCCTGACTCTCCCCTTCTACCACTTATGGGTTTCAGATACAAGGTCCCGGAGGTTAGGGCCATGGCCTCTGCCTCTCTAGCCTACAGCTCATCTGACACCCAAGATGGAGAGCAACACAGTTCTCCTGCCTGTTACTTTTACGCACGTTGAATGTGCAAATAAACTGCTCTTATATGAGTGTGTGAGGGAGTGTGTGGATGTGTTTTTAGGGAGCTGTCTGTAGGAGTATGCATGTGTGCAGGTGTGTATGTGTGTGTGCGTGCAAGCATTTTGTGTGCATGCGTTTGTGTGTGCATGCATGTTTATGTGTGTGTTTGTGTCTCTGTGTGTCTGCTTGCATTCATGTACAGTATGTGTGAATGCGTTCCTGTGTGCATGTGTGTGTTTGTGTGTGCATGATTGTGCGCATGCATGTGTGTGTGTCCATGCATACTGATCCTTGTGTGGAGTGTCGTCTCATATTCCAGCTAATGCTAATGGTCACATGATGATGAAGCGGCTTGGGGATTTTCAGTTAGCTGTGAGTGGTGATTAAATCTTCATTAGTGCTTCTGGTCAGCCCTGCACCATAAGACTGCCAGGAGACTCCATTCTTCTTCATTCCTCTCACAGGCCCTGACTGAATAAGGGCAGCTGCCACAACAAATGCCTCCCAATCTTTTGAGGGGAGGGTTTTGCAGAAACAATGATTGAAAGGTGATACTCTTGGTTCTTTTGACACACACATTTAAAAGAGGAGGGCTCTGCTGAGATATCCCAGCATTACTCATGAACAAACTCACTTATTTGATCACTTACTTAATACTTGGCCATGAATAACAATGAGTAACAACATCTGTGTTCTCCTTTGACATTTAAAGACACTGAATCAGTATTAATTATGATGACCATTTCAAAAAAGGTAAACAAACTAACCTTGCAACATGTCGCCATCCATTCAGATTCCTGATTTTGAAACAGATATCGATGCCAATCAATGTAATGCAATCTCATCAAGATCAAGACAGGCAGATGATAGTACTCCTTATTCTAAGAGATCCAGTAGAGGGCACTGTTTAACTTGACTCCCCTGCTCTTTGGAGAAACATTGCCAACACACAGATGCGGTGGTAAAAAGCACACACGAGAGAGACAACAAAGTGGTAGTAGTGAGACCCTTGGTGATGACCATGACTGTTGCTACGGCGACTGGTTTCCTCCGGGGCGATAGCTTCATTGTGGTATTCACAAGCGATTCTCTCTCCATCGTTCATCAAACACTAGCGTCGTCACACTCAGGGTTCCTTATGAGTTCAAAAGACAACTCATTGTGGTTTGTATTACAGGTGTGGTCACATACATAGTAACACTGACCAATAGTAGTTACACTGCCCCGGTGTACCACCGTTTAAAGTGGGGCTTTGAAGATGGAAGAATGATGATGAGAATGAAAAGGAAAGAGGAATAATAATGAATACAGTTGAACTATAATAGCTAAAACTAATAAAATGAAAGAACGGGTGTAGCCCTAATTGTTCCTTGTATGTTGCAGAACAGATTCCAAACCAATCCATTTTATTTCTTGATGACATTAACAGGTGGATGAGAGGGACTCATTTCACAGAGCAGGTTCATAGGAAATTCTTACAAAAGCTTTTTTGATGTAGCCAGGCCTGAGGATTGTAATATTTAGAATATTAATTAATTTCAAATTTAGCAGACAATAAACAGGATTGTGTGAGTTCAGTGTGAGCCTGCCTATGTCTTTACGGAGCAGGAATAGGGGTTAGGATTCTGTCTCTAGGAAGCCTTACAGGGCAGACTAGGGATATGGGGGGGACGAACCATTCGCTTAGCTTTCCCGTTATCAGTTTACTCTTTTTACGATTTCCTGTCGGCCATCTTGTAGAAGGAAAGAACCAGGAGGAGAAGGGAAGTGGAGGTGGTGACGTTACCCTTGTCTCCCAAATTCATTGTTAGGCTGAGGGGAACTTGGAAAAGGCTCCATGCTGCGGTCATGGCCACGCCCGTGTTAATGTGTGACATTGGACGGGACTGTGACCCCTTTCCACAGTAAATGTTTTCGGGCCCTTTGGCAGCGTAAACGTGACTAAAGGCCGTACAAATACAGTGCACTGGACTCACCCGTTTCACGTCCTTCCCGAACGTCTCACTGTAGCTCGTCCCCAGGATCTCAAACTGCACGTGGGAATTGGCGCCGGCAGCACGGAAGTCCATCACCCCTGTCAAACCGCTGATCCGTCCCTATGGCAACAGGCAACACACATCGGATGAGGATTGTTTATATGTTGGCAGAGCACATAGGATCTGTCTTGCTCTCTCTCTCTTTCTCTCTCTCTCTCTCTCTCTCTCTCTCTCTCTCTCTCTCTCTCTCTCTCTCGCTCAAATTGCATCCCCCCCCATCTCTCTCTGTCTCTCTTTCTGCTTATTCAGTATGTTCTATAGTGCACACGGTGGAAATATCTTCCCAGATCACAAGAAAAAGGTTTAAATTCACACCTTGTTCACCTTCCACACAACACAGACAGTCTGGATCCGTTTGTGAAAGGACATGGCCTTTTTTTCAACCAACCCAATGAAAGGACTAAAAGAAATAATGTTTTTCCTCCATGCAGCACGGTCTCGCCAGCTCTCCCCTTTCGGTACCACAGACATCCATTGATGTCCGGAAGCCCATAAAAACAAGTCACAAAGCCATCCTGTTATGCCATGCTACCCGCAAGGCCCGCTTTTGTTTGTTTCATCAGGGGATGTCGATGTCATCGTTAGGAAAAAATATATAATTTGGCAAGTGTACGTATGCGTCATTTTGTGTGCATGCGTGCGTGCGTGTGTGCGTGCGTGCAAGTGCGTGTGTGTGCGTGTGTGTGTGTGGGAGACAGCATGCATGTGCGGGTCTAGTTGTAGTATCTCCGTTACAGAGTGAAGTATTGCCAATTTACTGCCATTTGCCATGACATTTCAAACAATAGAATGCCAATTTTTGTGGGTTGGATTTAAGAAAGAAAACATGTTTATTACAATGACGTGGCACTATGACTCACTCCCCTGAGCCCTATAATTGGTGTGCTACAAATTTAATTTTTGGTCTTATGAACTGAGTTATTATTGGACGTGGATATTTGGTAGACTGTAACATCCACAAAAAACATTTCATATCCTGGAAATGAACGACTGGACAGCCAGCATCTAACCAGCCACCCAGCCAGACATCCACCCAGCCAGACATACACCAAGCCAGACATACACCAAGCCAATCAGCCTCAGTGCAAGCCAATCAAGTCACCCAGCTGGCCATCCAGTCACAAAGCCAGCCACCCAGTCATCAAGCCAGCCACCCAGTCACCAAGCCAGCCTACCATTCACCAAGCCAGCCATCAAGTCACCAAGCCAGCCTACCATTCACCAAGCCAGCCATCAAGTCACCAAGCTAGCCACTCAGTCACCAAGCCAGCCACCAGGTCATCAAGCCAGCCACCTAGTCACCAAGCCAGCCAGCCAGCCAGTCACCAAGCCAGTCAGCCAGTCACCAAGCCAGCCACCTGGTCACCAAGCCAGCCAGCCAGTCACCAAGCCAGCCCTCCAGTCACAAAGCCTGCCACCCAGTCACAATGTGTGCCACACAGTCATCAAAGCAAGCCATCCAGTCACCCAGCCAGCCATCCAGTTCCAGTAGCGTGCTCACCTTCTGTATGGTGTCGAGCATGGACCAGCCTCCGTTCCAGGGCTTGGTGGACTTCCTCATGCAGTTGAGGCTGGCCATGCTGTGCCACTTCCTGTCCTCTAGCTTGCGGTAGAAGGCGTTGGCCAGCATGAGCACGCTGTCGTACAGGTAGCGGTTGGACACCTGCACGGGGAGAACGACAAATGATGGAGCTGGAAGGACGGCTGGAGTTGTTAATATTTATCTATCTTTAGGTTTATCGTGTGAACTCTGCAAACACGGCCAACAGAACAGAAACACAAATAAACATACACACATACACTTCAGAATTTCAAAAGGCCTTTCTGGATACCATCCTGAATAAACACATGGAAGATAGAAACTTCAAACAATAGAGTTTGGCGGTTTTCCACAGTGAGGAAATAATCCATAACCAGCAGATGAAGCATGTTAAAAGAAGAACATGGACGCGTTGGTCGGAGCTGCACTGCTGTGGATTCTTATTTAAAAATATTTATCCCAGGGGGATTTCAGCGCTCCTGTCGGCCATCTTGCAGAAGGTGAGACGGTGGAGAGAAAGAGAGGTCGAGGTGCTGTCATTACGATACCATTTATTGTCGGGTTGGGGTGAAGTGTGAAAAAACGGCACATATTGAAGTCACAACCACGGTGTGTTATTGTGTGACATTGGACAGCCCCGTGACCCCTTTTCCACTGGTAATACGAGATGTTTTAACAACGTTGAGCACAGTTTGAGCAAAAGTCGCTTTTTTTTCACACAAAAGTTTGGCAGAAAGAGCTGGTCATTATTTTCTCATATCATGACATGTCCTCAGGTCAAGTGAAACTCACTCACTGGGAATCTTCAACAGGGTAAACATTGTTTATTGTAAAACCTAATTAAAACTTTTGTTGTTTGGAACTCAGCCACCGAAACAAAGGTCAATTGATTGTGATAACACATTAAATATTAGATTGCTGAAAGCACTTGAAAGTATGGCTCTCGTGTATCTTTTTCAGTGCAGGTCAATGTTCAACCCACAAACTTCAAACTGTATTCCATTTCCCTGGTGGTAGCTGTGTACAAAGCGAGCCTAGTTCTGTAGCGCTGGACAATTATTCTCTCAATAAAATAGGTACACAGCAGGTTAGCGGATAGTTATGTTGAATGCATGACAAGTTAAGCATTGACTCCTTCTGAAGAGGATATGAGCAATTATTTGCACATATTCTCTCCCTGTCCTTGATTTCACGTAGCCAGATGAGAGAAGCATCCATCCATTAAAGTTGCAATGCGTAACACTTCAACTAACTCTAGCTAGAAATAGCTTGGCTTAAAAAAAACCTGCACATATCCGTTGTCAATGCAGATCGATATCGATTTCAAAAATGTTATCAACCTATGACCGATATACTCTACAAAGAGAAAAAGCTGGTAAGATGTCCTGCATTGGGTACAAGTCTCATCTTACCATCGGTCCTCCCAAAACCCCTCCCCTCCTCCCCCTCCTGCCACCCAACCAGCCGGGCTCCACTGGGTCAGTCAGTCCGCGTCACACAGTTGCACAGCCAGAGCGGACAGAACACTGTTATTCAGTCCTTTGATTCTCAAAGACTCTCGCCTGCTAACTGGGAGGGGCTCCATCTAATCCATTGTGATTTTAATAGGCTTGAAGGAAACAAAGGCAAATGATAGAAAATACATGAGACAGCCATGGAGTTCATGGAACATAACTCCCTGACTTTGAATGAACCCTTTGATAACCCTTAATAACCTAATTAGAAGTCGAGTATGGACTTCGTTTGTCCATCACTTTGAGTTCAGGATCTGGGGAGCAGTTCTCCATCCCTGGGGCCTGGGTGAAATCCTATTCTACCACATTAGTAGAGTTCTGGGGCACAGGCACCATCTGGATGAACAGAATATGTGTGTGGATGTTTTGCAAGAGGGGCCAGGTTTTAATTTACCATGTGATGGGAGGGGGGCAGCGGAACCATAGTGAGCCAGGACGGACCGCAGTAAAGGAGACAGTGGTTGGGTAATACCAATGTGGTGCCCATGGTTGAAGGACATTTCCTTTACATAGACCTTCATTACCATTGCGACTTCACCTTGGTTTAGGATTATGGTTGAAAAAATCTCTACCCAGATCTCACAGTTGGGTAGAATCGCGAGAAGAAAGAGGATAAAGATCCCCATGATCATATATTGCACACCCGGAATATTAAACAACCTTTCAAAGAACCTTTTGAAAACTGGAAATGGACGCTCGACTGGGATAGGGTCAGAATCATGCACTTTGAACAACAAACCATGACCACTGACGACCACATGCACTCCGAGCTCAACGCAGTCCTGTTTTTCCCCATCTCTTTCTCCGTGTCGAGGTGGTGCAGGGTTGGTATGGATGGGTGTTTTTAATAACCTGTTAAAACTTGTTGAGATGGCATTCTTAAGACATTTACAAGTGTTCCTTGTTTGTCACCATGTACACGGTCACCAATTAATTAAGTTTGTGCACGCGCACTGAAACATTGCCATATCGTCATATCATATTCTCTCACTAACACTTCAACATTCTAAGGTTGGTGGGCTGAATGCCAAGATACACATCCCGCGAGGTCACCGCCCTATACATCCATGCGGTGGGTCGTTTGGCCTTGTAAAGGCATTTTTTGAAGAAAAAACAAATAAGAGAAATTTGTCAAACACATTTAAAAAACATATACATATATATATATATATACAGGGTGCGATTTGCCGGTGGGGATGGTGGGGATTATCCCCCCCTCTGGTTTACACGTCCTACCCTCTGCTGAATTATTTTTATCCTCGGTGGGGATAAAAATTATCCCCCCCACCCAAAGTATTTTCACCATTACATCGTAATAATTAACAACCAAAATACACAGGGTCCGTCTTCATTTTGAAACATTTTAAAATGTTTCTCAAAATTATCCCCCCCTCTGGTTTTTTCACAAATCGCACCCTGTATATATATATATATATATATATACACACACATACATATATATATACACATACATATATATACACACATACATATATACATACATATACATACATATACAGGGGGGCAAAAAAGTATTTAGTCAGCCACCAATTGTGCAAGTTCTCCCACTTAAAAAGATGAGAGAGGCCTGTAATTTTCATCATAGGTATACCTCAGCTATGAGAGACAAAATGAAAAAAATAAAATCTAGAAAATCACATTGTCTGATTTTTAAAGAATTTATTTGCAAATTATGGTGGAAAATAAGTATTTGGTTAATAACAAAAGGTCATCTCAATACTTTGTTACATGCCCTTTGTTGGCAATGACAGAGGTCAAACGTCTTTACAAGGTTTTCACACACTGCTGCTGGTATTTTGGCCCATTCCTCCATGCAGATCTCCTCTAGAGCAGTGATGTTTTTGGGCCTTCGCTGGGCAACACAGACTTTCAACTCCCTCCAAAGATTTTCTGTGGGGTTGAGATCTGGAGACTGGCTAGGCCACTCCAGGACCTTGAAATGCTTCTTACGAAGCCACTCCTTCGTTGCCCGGGCGGTGTGTTTGGGGTCATTGTCATGCTGAAAGACCCAGCCACGTTTCATCTTCAGTGCCCTTGCTGATGGAAGGAGGTTTTCACTCAAAATCTCACGATACATGGCCCCATTCATTCTTTCCGTCACACGGATCAGACGTCCTGGTCCCTTGGCAGAAAAACAGCCCCAAAGCATGATGTTTCCACCCCCATGCTTCACTGTAGGTATGGTGTTCTTTGGATGCAACTCAGCATTCTTTCTCCTCCAAACACGACGAGTTGAGTTTTTACCAAAAGGTTCTATTTTGCTTTCATCTGACATTCTCCCAATCCTGTTCTGGATCATCCAAATGCTCTCTAGCAAACTTCGAACGGGCCCGGACATGCACTTGCTTTAGCAGGGGGACACGTCTGGCACTGCAGGATTTGAGTCCCTGGCGGCGTAGTGTGTTAGTGATGGTAGCCTTTGTTACTTTGGTCCCAGCTCTCTGGAGGTCATTCACTAGGTCCCCCCGTGTGGTTCTGGGATTTTTGTTCACCGTTCTTGTGATCATTTTGACCCCACAGGGTGAGATCTTGCATGGAGCCCCAGATCGAGGGAGATTATCAGTGGTCTTGTATGTATTCCATTTCCTAATTATTGCTCCCACAGTTGATTTCTTCACACCAAGCTGCTTACCTATTGCAGATTCAGACTTCCCAGCCTGGTGCAGGTCTACAATTTTGTTTCTGGTGTCCTTTGACAGCTCTTTGGTCTTGGCCATAGTGGAGTTTGGAGTGTGACTGTTTGAGGTTGTGGACAGGTGTCTTTTATACTGATAAGGAGTTCAAACAGGTGCCATTAATACAGGTAACGAGTGGAGGACAGAGGAGCCTCTTAAAGAAGAAGTTACAGGTCTGTGACAGCCAGAAATCTTGCTGGTTTGTAGGTGACCAAATACTTATTTTCCACCATAATTTGCAAATAAATTCTTAAAAATTCAGACAATGTGATTTTCTGGATTTTCTTTTTTCATTTTGTCTCTCATAGCTGAGGTTTACCTATGATGAAAATTACAGGCCTCTCTCGTCTTTTTAAGTGGGAGAACTTGCACAATTGGTGGCTGACTAAATACTTTTTTGCCCCACTGTATATAAACCATAATGGATTGATCTGATCTTATACTAGGGTATATATATTTATCTTGCAAATAAGTTACACATTTCACAGACGTCTTTGTGGGTTCAACTTTTTATTGTGTGTACCCAGTTAAAAAAACACCACAGATTCTGCCTTCCAATGTCACCACAATGACGAGTTGAGATTGGCAAAAGAGAATATTCTTATTCAGCTTTCATAAACCTGCCCCTTTCAAGAATTTTAAAGCAAGCAAGCAGGCCTTCAATTTGAAAATGTATGCATCAGAAAAGACCCATCATTTATTCATGATGCTCATTGAGCAGCATGAATAAATATGTTGAAGTGACACACGTCATCAGGCTTATTCACACATAATGTACCATATTGTTGGTACAAGTTCATGTTGATGTTGTACATTACACTTTAAAATGATAATAAATAGGGTCATGTTCTTGCATACGAATATGCTGAACACGCAAAACTAATGTAAAAAATAATGGTAAATCAGGTATTTATAAAATGTATAAAATTACGAGAAATAAGTGACAAGATACAGTATTACAGTTACTGTTTTTCACTGAGTTACATCGCAACCCATAAGTAGGTCACAGCAGGAAACTGGATTTTGTGTGACGGCCACAATTACAATTTTTGCTGGGCCTTGCAAATTGTTCTTTTGTGGCCTGTTTCATTTAATCATTGGAACACTGAAGGACAATACAGCTTACCCACACGTAGATAAATGCTATTTGTAATTATAAATATTCACTGAGATACAGTGTTTGGAGTAACGCATTACAAAAGTAATGCATTACTGTAATGCATTACTTTTTGCTGTAACGCGGTAATGCAAGGCATTACAAAAAAATAAGATAATATTTTACTCAACAAATCTGGTACAAATCTGAGTAATGCGTGTTACAATGTATTTTAAACCCGAAATTTACTTGTGTGCTGTTTTTATACCAACTAGAGATTATGTGCGTACGTTGCGCGCGCTCAACCTCTAGTTGTAATTAAACCCATAGCAATAATGTGGAAACCCCAGTTGATAATGTCATAAATTTCTGAGCGCATAATATAATAACATTTTGCCTATAATTTTACAACGTAAAACGTAAAAGGCAACAGGCTGATTATCATTTAGGGGGCCACTCAATGACATGCAGAAGGGTCATCAACACGCCCACTGCTAAGTGGTGTGAGAAATACTGACTTTCTACTCCTCATTCACATATAAGGTAATTTACATTTCCTATGGAGAAAATACTACATTAGGGGTAGTATTATTCAGAAAGTTTTCAGGGTACAAATGTCAGGATATGCTGTTCACAGATCAGGCCCATCAGGAGAATATCAGGACTTACACGTGTGTCTGAAAGCAGCTAGTGTGTGAGCATTTGATTACATTATAAAATAAGTCAATTTATCGTAACAGGGCTAATTGTTCAATGAAAACTGTAGTTTACTATGCATGCAAATCAATTATTAAATAGCTTTTACTGTTATTCAGGGCTGAAAAGTGCATTGTCATTTTAAAATGCAAGGCAACTACTATTGGTTAGTTGAAAATAATAATCATCATTGAGATTAAACACTTCTTCCAGTGTCCTGGCCAAGACAGGCAGCCGTAACCTACAGTTACACATAGCATACACACAAAACATAAGAAAAAATATTACCGCAAGCGGTGATTAACGGGGTCCGAGCAAAATGAAAAGTCAAGAACACAGTAATGGAAGATATATAAATATGACATATAATTATGAAGGAAAGATGTTGATATTCCCCTTAATGCCATACTGTGCCTCGGCTTTCAGGTGACTGGGCAGAGCAATAGCCCAATATCATGTTCAGCTTGTTCTTAATTGTCTAATCAGGATTCAAACTCTCAAACTAAGGACCACCAGTACAAGGCATTATCCCATTGGGCCACTAACAAACCTGAAATGTAGCCTCATTCACATGGTGAAAATGTCTATTGATAAGCACACAACATCCAGAAAACCCCAAGCAAACATTTCTCAAATGAATTAAGGGCTTTCGTAAAAGCAAATACCTGAAAAATCTTTGAGATTCTAGGGAAATAAAATGTGTTGTCAAGAACACTAACGGAAGAAATATAAATATGACAGAGTTCATTATGAAGGAAAAATGGTTAACAAAGAAGTTGTCCTTAATGCCATACTGTGTCTTGGCAGTCAGATTCTTTGAAACTAATGAGCCGGAATGTTGACATTGCTGTTCAATGTTGTGTTTCTTAAATGAGTGGCATGACAGAATGTTATGTTAAGCTTGTTCATAATGCTCTATACAGGATTCAAACTCTCAACCTAAGGACCACCAGTACACAGCATTATCCCGTTGAGCCACTGACATTCCTGTACCACATATCGCCTCATTCACATGGTGAAAATGTCGATTCATAAGCACACAACATCACGAAAACTCCAAGCACACATTTCACAAGAGAATTAAGGGCTTTCTTAAAAGAGTACAGATCTGAAAATTTGCACTGTTAATAGTATCCACTTAATGATAGCCATATGGTAGTTATACAATAACAAAATGGTCATAAAGGCAAAATGGGTTGAGACTGTGGATGTTTGGCTTTTCTATGAAATTGTGGGAAAAGTAAACATTTTTAGACTAGGGTGAAAAAGATGCATCTGATTTTAGATATTATTATGATGAAATAATTGAGTCCAGGTCAACCTCGTACGGAGAAATAAGGCCAGTTCATATTTTTTTTTAAATAGCGCCACCTTTGGGTGCAGTACCACAATTTGGGTTTATGGGTAGTGGGGGGTATTGGTATCCACCTAATAATAGTCCTATGTCTTTATTATACAATAACAAAATGGTCATATAAGAAAAATGGGCTAACTGCTCCAACTTTATTGGCCAATATTTCTCAAATGGAACAAAGTAAAACTCTGTTCAATGATTTTTGTGAGGCTTGATCTAAAGATTTTATGTGGCGATTTTGGTGAATTTTTGATTATTTATGTGGCCTGTGAATCTTTTTATCATGTTTAGCTTTAATATGTAATTTAAAAGGATTTTATAAATGCGTCTGATTTTAGAGATTAATATTCTGAAAGAATTTTGAGTCCAGGTCAATCTGGTGAGGAGAAATAAGCCTAATTCATGATTTTTTACAATAGCGCCACATTTGAGTGCAGTACCACAAATTTGGGTTTATGGGTAGAGGGGGTTATTGTTAACCATACCTGAAAATTTCAAGAGTTTTTTCGACTTATGGTATAGGCTGCAGTATGACTTTACAGAATTTGAGGGAAAAAAAAAACGTTACAGAAACAATAGGGGCCAAGCAGCTTTGCTGCTCAGACTCCTAATAAAACAACTAAAACATTCCGCAGGGGGGAGGGGGGGATATCAATATTGCATGACATTTTGGAAGGCTCAAGGAGGTGGGTAATATTTCATTTGAGCAACAAAGTGTAGTCTTGTGGTGGACTCTATAGACATAATTCACCGTACTGTGTTATTGACATGTTTTCGTTCTGCGCTATAGGGACACTGTCTCTTTAAGATCACGTGACATATGTGCTGAGATGCCGGTCGGTGCGATGTTTGAATTTAACGTTTTTTATATGACAAAATGACCGACACGCCGTTGCTTGTCGAGGTGAGAAATTGTTTCTACAGTCTATAGACAGAACGTGTTACCTGGGAGAGTTTGTCGACGGCGGAGCCGTTATGTTTAAAAACATAACGTCTTACCTGGGTGAGTGTCGCTACGGTGTGTGCACGTGCGTGTGTGTTCTTACCTGCGTGTGTGTTGATGGCGGAGCCGTTATGTTTAAAAACATAATGTCTAAGCTCGGCGAGTGTGTCGCTGCCTTTGTCTTGACGTACGGTGTGTGCGCGTGCGTGTGTGTGTGCATGCGTGTATGTGCGCTACCGTGAATGTGCCGCTTCCATTGTCTTGATGTGCGGTGTGTGCGCGTGCGTGTGTGTGTTTGTGTGTGTGTGTGTGTGTGTTTGTGTGTGCGTTTCCATGTATGTTTGTGCGCATGTGCGTGTGTGTGCGGTGTGTATGCGGTGTGTATGTGCGTGCTTGCGGTGTATGTATGCGTTTGCGCGTGCTGTGTGTGTGTGTGAACTGCAGGCTGCTTGGCACAAGCACACATGAGTAACTTGAGTAACTGGTGCTACAGGCCTGCTATTATAGTAGTAGATTTCTGCAGGATTCACAGAGGAGAAAAAAATCTGCGCAAATGTTTACTTCCTCATACTACTACAGGAGAAGATCACGGCCGCAGCAGAGTCCAGTGGGGCTGGTTGTAGTCTTTTTGCTCGGTTCTCCGTCTCAACAGTAGGGCTAGAACAGAGCAAAAATACTACAGCCTTTCCGTTTCCAGTAAACGAGCAATGAGACATCCAACCGATATCAATGGATTTACAAATTACAACAGAAACTGTATTTTGATAAGGTACGTGATTTGGAACATCCACGAACACCACTAACCACTCGGTGAGTTGCACATTTCTGAAAACTAACGTTTAGGGTTGTTTTAAGGACAGTTTTGTGAATGCCCATTGCCAGCCATTGTGAAGCAGGCAGGGGCGAAATGAGCCAAATAACCTAGACAGGATCAATCGTCAAGATTTCGGTGTCAATCACTCTATTTCATTCTAGACAAACCAGAAAGGGGGCTCAATGTTTTTTTTTTACAAACTACCATGAGCTTTCATGTCCAAAGATAGTAGCAATCTTCAATGGGAGAATCGCTAGCAAGGTGTACATTCTGTGCATTCTGTTGCAATGGGAAAATGCCTCCGACATCAAACAAAAGGTTGTGTTACGTGTGGTAACTTCCCCCTTCGGCTGCCGCCACCCGGCACTAACCACCCAGCACTAATCACCTCCCCCCTTACCTCCAAAGACTGCAGGTATCCGTCCTGCGGGTCGCACAGCAGGGAGGAGATGCGGTGGTTGTTCCTCATGCAGCGGACGTTGGTGTCGCGCCACATGGGAAAGATCTGTCGGATGACGGTCATGCGACCTAGGGCGCTGTGCACCAGCTCCATTATCTCCGCATCGCTCACCTCCTGAGGAAACAGCGCGACAGGGGAAGAAGAGCACATTAATCCAAGTCGAGACTCATCAGCACATGTGTCAATCGGGACAAGTCCCTCGCTTTGTACACAGCTCCTGCCATCGTTTATTTCACGGTGGCTTTTTAGCATGGATCACAGGCGTTGACAACGCTCTTTCTTTCATCTCTTACAAGAAACACGTCCTCTGCCTGTCAATCCATCAACATGAATTATGAATGGAAAGCGTCTTTCTTTGAGAGTTGTGATTTTTGAAACCGTTATGCAACAGGACATACGTTGAGGAGGTCATGGGTGAAGGCCGGATGGAAGTTGTTAGCGTTTACAGTCAATCGTCATGAGATGAGGACATGGAGGTCATGCCCCCAAGGTTGGACGGTGCTCAGTGTTACTGAAGGTAATTGAGACGAGAGGCTCTCAGAAAGAAACAAGGGTCATGTACAGTCACACAATGACGTCATGTTGCCAGAAGGTCTTCCTATTTCATATCCTTCTGCACAACTCCAACCTGAATCTGAACAAGATACAGCAGCGAGTGAGCTAATAGGAAAATGCGGAACACAAGAAGAAACATTCACAACTTTCCGAATATAAGCCCAATATATTTATGCAGTGCAACATTTATTGCACACATAGTGATCAGTGAAATGGTTGGGCTTCAGATATTTAAGAAGATAAGTCAGGCCAGGTCAAGTTTATTCATAACAGCTTGATTGCAGGATGTTTGGAGGCTTGACAACAACCACTACTAGGTTAATTTGCTAAGAACCTGTAGCTCTTAAAGCTCATCTTGCCTTGCAGCTCCTAGTTATTTCTTCTTTGCCAGTTTGCTTGAGCTTGTTTAGAGTGCTCAAACTGGATGATTAGGAGCCCAAAAACCTGAGGACGTATGAGGTTGCAACTCTAAAATATGCCAGGGCATTCATTAGGCATGAAGTTCCTTGTATCCTTTGGATATCCACCCACAATCCCACCATCCTACTATCCTAGGAGATCCAAAAACATCAAAGCTGCCTTTTAATGACAGAGAAGCACAGCATAATACATTGATCAAATCAAGCCCTACTGACAGACAGGCCAAATTATCCCCTTTGAGTCGCTAAGTCAATATTACTAATCACTCCCGAGAAATAAATGAAAAGCTGATAATCACTAACAGAAGTTTAGGTTGCATTGAAGGTGTGTTTTGAAGCTGCAGGATTATGCACAAAAGCTATGGGAGTTTGGGAGGAAGAACAAACACAGGATAAGCAGGATAATGGTTGTGTTTGCCTCAACAACCGACATGCTAGCACACATACACATGAACACACACACGCACGCACGCACGCACGCAGGCACGCACACAAACACACACACACACACACACACACACACACACACACACACACACACACACGCACACATGCACACGCAAAGCCTTTGCAGAAAAACAAAACAAGAAAGTTTTAAACTTTGTTGAAAAGCAACCCATCTACACGCATACACACACACACCATACACAAATGATACACACACATACACACCCACACACACTGTTGAAAGTTAAAACAGGTAATATCTGGTCAGATTTCTTTGCTCCGTATCAAAATGCATGTATTTGTAGTCACACATTTCTGGAAGGTAATATCTGAATTAATTTTGTTTCCCAGTATGAATACAAATGGTAGGATCTGCTGAGATGCTCATGGCAAATTACAGGAAGAAAATCGACAATCTTGATATGAAATGCCTAATTGGCTTCGAGGCACAGATGCCAAAAAGTTTAACCGAAAGCATCCAAGCCAAAGACAAAGTCTTCCCAACTTTCTGGATTTTATAGGGATCGGAAACAAATAATTCTCATGATTGTTACAGATAAAAGTGTACTTTTATCTGATGTACTCCTGCACCACCTGGAGTGCTATGAATAGAGAACTATACGCTATGACGACGTGACCTAATTCCTTAATGAAATGCAAACTCTAAAAAAAGTGTTGAGGGGCGTGTCAGGGCGGGGCCCGGCGGTTGATGGCTGGTTACCACGGACATCAATCAGTCATACTCCCCTCCCCCCCCCCCCCACACCCTCTGAAAGCTTCGCAGCATCAACTAATCCATCAAACATTTCCCTGTGTCACACACATCTCCCACCATCACCACCATCACCCAACCCCGCCCCCCACTCGTTTCAAAATGGGAGAAAAAACAAACAACAAATCCTCCAAGGATGGCCCATCCATCTAGATTCAGTGTGACAGTGTCAGTGGCAGACACTGGTTGGTGAGCTGGCAGCTATCGCGGCGCCCTGGTTTGCGGGGTGATTTAGAGCGAAGGGACACGGGGCTGTCAAGAAGCTGTCCTTCACAATGTTAAACTCTAGACAAACTCCTGTTCTTTTCCACGATGAAGTAAAGTCCAGCACTGAATCATCATAGTCCAGTTGCAATCATTTGACCATAGAGCGTCTCTTGATCTAGATGCACTGAGATAGAGAGGAGCGTAGGAAACTTCCAGGCAGGCGGCAAAAAAAATAGTTGTTTTGCGAGCTTCCTGTAATACAGTCACGGAAGGTCATGGATGTGTGGGCCGTGATGGCAGGAGCTGTAAAACAAAAACCTGCAATTGGTAGCGTTCACACCTTCACTTGAGTACAGCTGATTACGGCAAGAGAAAAACACAGGTAACCCATGAGATGACCCTAAAGTGCTGCTTCAGCCTGGTTATTATTTGACCTTGCCTGCATATGCGTTATGAAAACATCCCCGTTTGTGTAGTTGGCATTCGGAGTGAGAAGTGAGAAGAGAGCTAAATTCGGATAAGTGAGACGAAAATTCCATAACAAGGTTTACAGCTATGAAAGTTCTGGTTCACATGAGGAGAAAACTAATTAGTTATATATGGTGGTATATTTGGGAGGGTGACAAAAGTATTATTTCACCTGCAAGTTGTCTTTAACATTTAGCAAAGAGACAAATCCACCAGTCACTCCTCTGCTCGATTGAAATTGCCAATTAGAACTTTGAAGTGTGCTCTCTAAAGATATTGAGGGCAAGAATAATGAATTATACCGTGTCTCTCTCCAACACCATATATTGCTGTAAAGAACATGTGTTTTCCAACATGTTCCTCATTTTGAGAACACAATTTTTAGTAACTATTGCGTAAAATGTGTCAAAACATGATTCCCATGAACCGAGTTCATTGCATAACATCGTTGCAATGGTACATCTCTGTACTATCCAGGATGCTGGGGTAATCCTAATGAAAACAAATTGGTTTTACACGTCAGCTTCCATGACAACCACGATAACCAGGAATTTTTTAATTGTCCATGTTCGGCCTATGCAGGAACACAATCCAATTAATTTCCTTGTATAGAAAAAAAAAAGAGAGAAGAAAGAGATGCATTTAAATGCAAACAAACTAAGTGAATTATTCCAATTAACAGGGCATTGTAGATAACAAGAACTGTATAATACAATCACTAAGAGGCCCACATAGATTTACATTTCATTGACATGGAGTTGTTCCATGTTCTTTGATGATTTAGACATCAACTTTTCCCTGTTAACAATAACTATTCCTATTGTACAATTATACATATATACATTCACCATGATACATACCGTATATTTATTGCTTTAGAAATAAACGTAACGATATTGGTAAATGGTGTTGACAGAGCGACAGACAGAAAGGCAGATAGAAAGATCAATAGCTAGGTCTGGTAGGTGTGATTCACACAGACCTGTCACGTTTTTACACTAATTGACGCTGTCAAATACCGGTGTCAGTTGGGCATGCAGGAAGAGCCACACTGGATGCATACTACACACATAATGAAGCTGGGATAGCAAACATAGGTGAGACCAGCTGTGTTGTTATTTAATCCTCCTTGAAAACTGAGCTGCTATATAGTCATAGCGCTTATGTTCATTTCTCAAGAAGACCTACAGATACAGACTAATTCAAGTGTGTTTGTGTGTGACCAAGCATTTTTTATCCGGTTAATTTTAAGTGTAGGCCAATCATAATGACCTCTCCTCTTTAGTCCTATCAGCAGAAATGAGTGCCTTTGACTGAGGAAAAAAGATTAAAAAAAAAATAATAATAATTACGAATGTCTGTGTGAGAGAAAAATAATACGAAATAACTCTGAAACTGAATGACATACGGTTTTAGAATCCAGTGACAATGCCCAGTCTCATCAAGATAAAATAACAAGATGAGCCATTAATGTGAGCAGATCAAAAAGCAACAAAGCCACAAAATGGCTGCTCTTCTTCAGGCTACAGGAGTCAGGAGTGTGTGTTTGCCATCTGAACAACGAGCCAATCCTGGCCCTTCACTGCAGAGCCCCCCCCATGCTGCACGCAGTGTAGTAAAACCCTGATGACCTCACCTCATTAGCATACACCCAGTGACTGTCCTTTGATGCCAGGTTGGTCTCCACCGCCTGCAGAGAAGGAGACAAGACCACATCGGATAAATAGAGGGAACCCAAAAGAACAAACAAGCACCAATTAAAAAACACTCAGCCGTGGAAAGGCTCCAGTGGTCGTTGCCACCGCCGCTGGAAACCGCCTCGGGCTCCCATTCTCGTCGTGACCTGATCGCATCCGCCGCAGCCAACCTTGGTAGCAAATGGGCTGTTTTAAATGACTCCGCTGCCGCACTGCCTCGGATGACATCTGCCATGCTCACCGCGCCTGAGGGACAAAATCCTCACCTTCCCTCCGGAAATTGCATTGCGGTGTGTCTTAATGATTTTATAACGCAAAGAAGTGGAGACCGCCAAACAGCGATCCAAGGCCGGCCTATTACATTGAAGCCCTGCTTTGTGTTTTCCGTTTTTAAAGTGAATTTTCTGAACAACCCCATGGCTCATCAATACGTGCCGGTGTGTAGAACAACCCCAAAAAGCTTCCAATCGATCCCCTAACCTTGGAAGACTCAAGATTAGGTTTAATGCATCCCTCGTTTGAGATTGATTTCATTAAATTGCGAGGGGGAAGGGAGGAGGGGGCGGGCTGTGGGAGAAATGCTTATCTTCACCCTCCTAAATTAAGGCGGAAGTTGACACGCATGGTCGGTTGCACTCACCCAAATCTGTCGGTCTGATTGTGTGTGTGTGTGTGTGTGTGTGTGTGTGTGTGTGTGTGTGTGTGTGTGTGTGTGTGTGTGTGTGTGTGTGTGTTATCGTGTGTGAAAGGGAGCGGGTGTGGGGGTGTTTAAATGACAACACAATAAATGCCAAAATAGACGCCACATTTACCAGCTCCCGTTCTGAGTGTTGTACCTCAGATGGACTGAGCGGTAAAAACAATTCTGTCAACAGGCTCTGCTCCTAATGCAGATGAATAATAAAGTTTTGTGCACCCATTTTTGGCAATTGAAAAGCTCTACTCAATCAACTAATAACAACAATTTGTCATGGAAAAACTAAAATAAGTGTTTCAGGAATTCATTAATTTCATGTCTGCTATCACTCGACCATCTCCAACTGTTCAACAAGATCTGGTATGAGAATAAGGTGTGAGTGTGAATGTGTGTATGTGTGTGTGTGTGTGCGTGTGTGTGTGTGTGTGTGTGTGTGTGTGTGTGTGTGTGTGTGCGTGTGTGTGTGTGTGTGTGTGTGTGTGTATTAGAAGAAGTGCAGGTGCTAATGCTGCTTTCTGCCTTGAACCAAGTTAAGCAGAAGCATGGACCATTACCTGAACTGCAAAAAAATAATAATGGATACCGCAGTCAGCTAGCGCAGGTTGCTAAATGGCTAAGAGCTGGGCCATTTGGTTTTGTTGAAAGTCAAAACCGAATGGCTAAAAGGAACACGCTGATTTACAGGTGAAGACTGCCTAACCGCAGGAAGTCACCTCAAGGGAACCTCAGACAGTGTTTAATTTTTATTTGCATAAGGACTCGATAAAGTTAAATAGCAGGTGAGGTTATCTTTAGCCTTCAGAAAGAATTAACCAACGGTTTGCCTTGGAAGTAGCAAGATTAGACTTTCATTGAGAATACAACACTGTACAATCAGACGCCCACGGTTCCCAACTCAGACCTGTGCCACAAATCCATTCAAACACATATCCGTGCAATGTGCTGTGGGCGAATCAATTACGTATGGACAAGGAATGAACAAATAAATCCCTCCAAGCTCCTCTTACAGAAGGCCCAACGTGTTGGTATTTAATGGGCGCCAGGCGTCCCGACCCGACGTGACTATGTTTGCGTGTTGCATCAGGTATAATGAGGACAGGTGCTTTTATTCTCTTCCTTCAGTACTTATTCCTCTTAGTACTGAGGGAGGGATCGATTGTTGGCACGGTGATTAGAGTTAATAAAAAGAAAAAAGGACAGTCAGTATTTTTGACTAACAGTGTGAAGTAGCTGTCTTGACTTTAAAAAGCCCTATAGGCCTATAAAAATGAGGAGTCTCTGGTTAAATAAGATTGGACATAAGACGTCACCGGCGAAAAGATCCCTTCTAAACTAAGACGAGGGAGATCCAACCTACATTATTTATTTGTCCATTAGGATTCAAAACCAACACCCTTAAACACAAAAGCCCCCATGTGTGGCCAGCTATTCTTACATTAATTTTCATGATCAAACCTTTTCTAATCACACCTAAGCTGATTTAGCATAAATTGATGTGTAATCTCACCAATGCCTCCGAATCCATCGAAGACCATAAATTACATCAATAGTCTTGCAGAGGAATATTCTTGCAATACATTTCCATTTTTTCATTTACCTCAGTGAAGGACGTCACCACAGAGATGTGTGAGTCTATCTTGAGGGCCGTATTAGTTGTTTTCAAAGAAACAGAGCGGATGCATGATATCGCACCCTATCGGTATCCTGTACACTTGGCTAGGGTTAATATTAGTAATCATAGAGCAGCCCAAGGCATCCCTACTGCAGCTGGATGCTAGCCGACCGCCACCCAGACAAACCAACACACTTTAATCGTACGCCTTGGCGACGGACAGGGGACGAAGGACTTCTGTCAGAAGAATTTACTGCAAATGTCAAATGTGTGGAGAGTGCTATCCATCCCTCCTTTCGTCTGTGGACCCACCCACCCACCTATCTGTCTATCCACCCCACTGTCCATCGCTCCACCCTTCTATGGACCCACCCATCCATCTATCGGTCCTGTCATCTATCTGTTCATCCATCTATTTGTCCATCCATCCATCTTTTCCATCCATTCACCCATTCATCCATCTGTCCATCCATCAAACCATCCATCCCTCCACCCATCTGTGGATCCAACCACCCATCCGTCTGTCCATCCATTCATGTGTCCGTCCATTCTCCCAGTATAGGACATCCTGTTCTACAAGCAGCCCAGGCATAATGGACTGTATAAGGGCTGAATTGTACAAGATCTGTGGGTATAATATGATAATTGCATGATTGCATCATGTTTGTCTGTCGTATTTTTTCACAACTTAATCAGTAACAAAGCACTAATGGCTGGTCACTAATTGGGGTTTATTGTATTTTATTGTATATTACGTTGGACACACATGAACACAAACATATGGTCACAAGCTCCCTCTCAACAAATATGCAAAGTCACAACATTCGCATTTGTTAAGGTTACGGTTTTCGGCTGATAGCTAACTAAGCTAAGATCATTCTGTTAATGAAGCATGGCAAATCCCCTGCCAACGAGCACATCATTTAGATGATGCTCCTGCTATCAACACCTTGCAGCCGCTGGATGCTCCACGGAACAAACATCAGCCCATCAGAGGCTTTCCCTCCACCTGTCATCCGCAGCGAAATGCCTGCTATAGGGTACCTCTGATTCATCAAATGCAATTGTATAGACATCTGTCTATCTATAAATCGCTCCATCGACCGTACCCCATTTACCTGCCATCTAACTACCAATCTCTCCATCCGTCCACTGTTCCACACATCCGTTGATATCTATCTCTCTGTCTTTCCGTTCACCTTCCTACATCTATCCATCATTTCATCCACTTATCCAGCTATTTATGTACCTTGCATGACTTGACTTGGCTACAGAAGCGTGGAAAGGGCAGGCAGACTGAAAAACCATCTCCTCCTGTTATTACAGTAAAGGCCTTTATTGGAAAAGTTTATAACTGCACACTTATTGGACAATGGTGTGAGGGAAAGGGGATTTTCGTCTGAGCATTCCCATCCCTACCTTCAAGTCTCTTCTCCCTCTCCTTGTTCTGTCCATTCATTGCTTGAGGCTGAACAAAGGGGCCCGTCAGGAGTAATGAGGTCCGTTATGAAATATTCACAACAGTCCCCCGTCACCATCGCCGCCCCACGGTTGCTGTGGAAACCACGGACCACCAACGTTTTTCGGCGACCCGATTGAATACAAAGTCGGGGTACGGTGACGTCAGAGAGGTAGCTGGGTTTGGGCAGGGCGTGGTAGGTAATGCACAGACGCGCACGCAAGCGCAGCCTCCTATGTCCATAAGGACCGTTACACGGCCGTACAGTACGGATCCGCTCCCTTCGCGATGCACTCATACACACACGTCAGAAATCGGGGACTGCTTCCCCTCCCAGGCCAGCGCGTGTCACCCCGACCCTACATCACACAAAGCCTTGACAGTGATTAGCAAAGCCCGGGGGGGTATTTATTCAGGTGAAGGCAGTGCGAGGCCCAGCTTGTAATGATAGACATTATCTAACGACAGATTTCTCTCTCCCCCCCCCCCCCCACACACCGTGGCCCCTGTCAGTGTACCCGGGCCGAACGTCCTTCCAGAAGGAATACACTGCGCTGGTGGTGACATTAAACATAATCACCTCTCCCATCTGTCAGGGCACGCAGGGCTGGGCTGAGCGCTCGCAGGCTTGCAGCTTCCCACAGGCAGCGCCGTGCCATGAGTGGAATAGCTAATGCTCTACTTAGGAGGCTGGACGGCCGACTGAGACGCTACAATACAGGAAATGGAATAGAAGGAATAAATGGTGGCTCCGGGGCAAGATTCTTTTTAAAATCTTTTTCCATTTTGTGATAACGTGTGACAATGTGTGTGTGTGTGTGTGTGTGTGTGTGTGTGTGTGTGTGTGTGTGTGTGTGTGTGTGTGTGTGCGTGTTCGTGTGCGTGTGGGTGTGGGTGTGTGTGTGTGTGTGTGTGTGTGTGTGTGTGTGCGTGTTGCGGGATGTGTGTGTGTTTTGACAGGCTTTGTATGTGTGTGGCCGGGTGTGTAGAGGGACTGTGAGTGTGTTTGTGTGTGTGTGTGGGTGTGAGTTGAGGATCTGTGTGTGTGTTTGTGTGTGCGGACCCCCAACAAGGAGCTTTTGAAGAAACTAAACGTGAGTATTTTACCCAGAATCAAGAATCCATTAGTCATGTGCTTTAGCGTCTCTCTCTCTCTCTCTCTCTCTCTCTCTCTCTCTCTCTCTCTCTCTCTCTCTCTCTCTCCTCTCCCTCTCTTTCTCTTCCACTCTCTCTCTCTGCAAAGAATTACGTCCACTCTGGGACTAGATGTTTTGACTCTTAAGCTCTTTAGAGATGAATCAAGAAAAATAGGTTTAAAATATATTACGGGAAACAGTTCAATTGAAATAGATGTAAGAAATGTTGCCCCCACGGGGAAAGGACCGCTGCTCCTCTGCTTTTAACTCCTTCTCAGGAGCAGCGGGGAAGTCACAGAGCAGCACTCAGGGGACGTAGAAAGAAATAAAGAAATAATAGAGTCAGAACAAGGGCACAGCGGCGGTGTCAAGGGCACAGGCAGGAGGCATTAATGTAACAATCCACTAATAATGCGCCGGCTTCTGATGTGTCAGGAAGCACCAGGGCTAACCTGTGTCAACACGTGTACAACATGCAGACTCAGCAACCAATGACCACTCCCCCCCCCTACTAATACATAACGTTTGCAAATAACACACCCTGGACCACCCATGGACCTGATGAAGCACACACATTTGAATAGAGTACATAGTTCTAAACTAAATATCCGAAGGCAGTGCATTATGCTAAGCTATCCTTCTAAAACCTACACTTCAGTCAGCGCATAAACAACCTCTCTCTACCTAAAAGGAAATACTTCAAAAACGTGACTCCTGATTCCTCAGGAGTCTGGAGTGTTACTAAAAGGAAACACTCAGTTTTTACTGACTATGACAGTAAAAACATCCCAAAGCCTTCATAACAGAGGAAAAGACAATAGACAATAACCAAATTACATACTAGAGCAAGCATTACCAGACCAGTTTGCTCTAGCTTTTTTATGTAAACAAATACCATTACTGCAACTCACAAACAAAACACATGCTATGTGCCTGTCCATCATGTTTATTTCTGTAACTTGAGGAAAGGCAAATTATAAGATATTATTATTTTGTTGTTTTGAATATGATATTAACTTATGCAATAGAATGATTCAATACATATGACTCATACATGGCTGTAATGCATTGAGTCCTTTTTTTAATGCAATAAATGATACCTGATGTTATCTTAAGAGAAAGCTTTCAGCTCAGCTGAAGGAAAGGGCTTAACTGAACTCTTGTTCTTCCGCACCCCAAAAGTCACACTTAAAAGGTACATATTAGGAGACTTGAGCCTTTAGCGTTTGAATTATTAACCTGACACCACGGTTATCGCTGCCTCCCAGCACGGAACTAACAGACTTCAAATGAGTTCACTCACAAACACGTAAACGCAGAAGGCCCCTTGAATGGCCCCACAGCCTCACAGCCACGGCTCAGAAGGCTGTCCCCCAACAGGAGACACAGGAAACAGGAGTGAGCCGGGACAGAGGAGAGGACCAATCAGACGGGAATCCAAAGGGAAGCTCCTACTGCTGATTCCCCCCAAATGATAACCAACTGCTAATGTTTGTATGAGTAGATATATTATGATCCAAAACATAGCCTTGGGTGTTCAGCCCAAATAAAGCACCCGTATTTGTGTTTTTGACATTGTTATTATAAATCATAATATTATTATTGTTGTTTTATTATAATTATGATTATATGTCTTAGAAACGTTTGAGGACACACAGGCCAGCTTCAGTGGTAACGTAATAACTATATTGTTGCGGTCTGCAGTGTAGTGTCAATGAGCTAATCTTCCGGAGGCTTGAATCAAAGCTGGATAAAAGTCACGGAAACAAGGTTATTCTCTGTTACGACTCAGATCAGATTGTATAGGCGGCAGTTTCAGTACAAACCAAGACATGACTTAACAGTACTCAAACAATCAAAATGCTATTAGTGCCACAGAGTATACTACTTTAACCCTGTCAACACCAAGCCACTAATACACTAAATGGAAAAACACACATTCTTCTCTGTTTTGTTCTTCTATCAGCCTAATAAAACTGGCCTATCCACCCACTGAAAAGTGGATGACTCTGATATTGTCCTCCTTGCATATAGCCAACGTTAAGAAACAATTACATGCTGTATGACTATAACCTGATCCAGACATAACTATCAAGCTAAAGTGGTCTGTGTGGGTGTCAGCATGAGCTTATCTCAGCTGTGAATACATAGACAGAAGATCTCTGGACAGGGAAACGGCTTTTTTGACTTTAAGCGCCTGCAGCTCTGACATGACCCTTGGTCTCCGAACTGTTTAACCTGCGGTCAAGGATCGCATATACAATCAAGGTTTGTACGGGGGGGAATGTTTTCCACATGTGAATGTTTTCCACATTCTAGACAGCTTGGAAAACATTCACATCGAAAAGATATTCAACCGCAAAAAATCAAAGAAATCAAGCAGACTTAAGCAGTAGCAGAAAAATGGAAGAGACATACATCTTCCACCCACACCATGACGCTAGCCACAGGAGTACAGTCAGTGCACGACTCAGACTACTCAGACAAACCACAGAGCACCACATGAAGTCACTGCTGCCTGTGGCCATCCAGTCGTTCCACGTCCTCCATGAGAGGTGAACTCTGGGTCAATAGCCCGGCCCCTTGGACTAATTTAAACACTTTTCCCAGCTTTAAACCCATCATGAGTCAACCATTTATGTTTTCAACTGTGCACTACTGACTGAAAATTATAATAATCGCGCACAGTGATTTAATAATTAAACTGTGAAAAACGCTGGTATACTCGGCTGCATTTATTTACCGTACATTTTGACTAGTGAATATTCTTGCTTGTACAATTTTTGGATTTTATAAAATGTCTAAATATATTTCCCAGCATTTGTATTTACATTGGTTTAAACCATATTCTAGGATAGGTATCTAATTATTTTTGCTCTAAATTGTAGTTTATCAAATGGCTGATGGGTCGCTCCACTGAATACCGACTGTATTCCCACACAGTGAAAGTTGGTACCACTCGTCTATAGAGCACACTCTGCTCACAGGAGCAGGGAGGGCTTTGAACGCCACTATCCCCCACTACCTGCCCCACTATTCCACTTGGCTTTGTTGGGAATGCTAGCGATGGCGTCATCCAGTCCAGTCAGCCCCATTCAAGACCTGCATCTCCCTGTCAGGATATATGTGTCGATAAAGACTGCCTAGCATTGCATTTTCCCTATCTATCTCACACATTTTTGCAATTTAGTATTTTCTTATTCTTTCTACATTTTTATATCCATGTATATTGTTGAATGGGAGCAACTGCAACATGCATCGATATTCCCTGTCGGGGATCAATAAAGTACTTCAGATTCTGATTCTGAATCCTGATCTGCAAGCAGAGGCTCGCGGTTTGTTATGCCATGTTTATTAACTGCAGTGCCCAAAAGTTCTACTCTACACAGTATCGTTATTCTGCCTCCAGTCTTGGCACGATTCCATCCAAGTTCTACTTGCGGGTCACCGTCGGGCATAGCGGGTCACCGTCAGAAGGCAGGCCCAAATCGCTAGGCTCTGGCCCGATGCTAGGCTCTAGCCCTGACTTGCTAGGCTCTAGCCCTGACTTGCTAGGCTCTAACCCTGACATGCTAGGCTCTTACCCTGACATGCTAGGCTCTAGGCCCGACACCCTAGGCTCTAGCCCCGAAGAGCTAGGCTCTGTCCCCGATGTGCTAGGCTAAGGTCCGCCATGCTAGGCTCTAGCCAGACCCTCTAGGTTCTGGGCCAACACGCTAGGCTCCAGCCCTGACACGCTAAGCTCTGGCTCTGACACGCTACGCTCTTGCCTGGCACACCAGGCTAGGCCTGACGCGCTAGGCTAGGCCTGACACGCTAGGCTAGGCCTGACACGCTAGGCTAGGCCTGACACGCTAGGCTAGGCTTGACACGCTAGGCTAGGCCTGACACGCTAGGCTAGACCTGACACGCTAGGCTAGGCCTGACACGCTAGGCTAGACCTGACACGCTAGGCTAGACCTGACACACTAGGCTCTGGCTCTAACAAGCAGGGGTGAGCGCTCGAGACGAGACCCCAAACAAAACTACAAAAGCAGCGATAAAGGAAAGAGGGAGCAGAATGGGTCAGCGGTAGGAGGTTTGAGGGGCCAGAGATGAACTTGAATCTCATCCTTATTACAGAGACATCGGGCGAGACACGCTCCCGTGTCTTCACCAGTGGGAGTGAGGATGTCAGAGGGTAACTTCACTTTGTGTGTATGTGTCTGTGCGTGGGTCTGTGAGTGCATGTGTGTGCATGCGTTTGCGTGTGTGAGTGAGTGCACACAAACATATGTGGGTGTGTTTTTCTGTACACATGCATATATGTGTATGCATGTCCGTGTGTGTGTATGTGTGTGTGTGTGTGTGTGTGTGTGTGTGTGTGTGTGTGTGTGTGTGGTTCTCTCTGTCTGTTTCTTTGTGTGACTCCATCCTTCTCTGTGTATGTGTGTGTGTCTGTGTGCTGCTAATTTCCAGAGATTTTGAGATGTGTGACACGGGTGTCTGGTATCAGAGCAAGCAGCGTGCATACAAAGCGCTTCCACACAAGGGAGACGAGAGAGCAGAGAGGACAGGGGGAGGAGGGAACGGTGACAGCGTCATCATTAGCTTGGAATACCACAAGACCGATGCTAAGGGGTCATTGGAGACGTTTCAACACAGCACTGTTCTTTACTGCAGAAAGCAAGGAGAGGTTATAGCCAGGGCGGCATCTGGGTAACTTGTTCAATGTGATTATGCATTCACATCTGTTGAATCAACTAATTCATTTACAGCAAAATCCACGAGGGTGATAACAACAAAGAGGGAACTGCCTACAGTGGCTCTGAAAGGTAATTAAAAATTTGTAAATACACAATTTTCGTGGTTGCTGGTGTGTCTTCCCTCAGATCATGGTCATTGCAATCTGATTAGGAAAATGTGTTTATTTTGTTTAAATAGGCAGTATGCCTAATTATTGAATAAAAAATACTTAAAATGATCCAATCTGCAGGTAGGTGCACAGTAGCAGCAGGGAGACAGAGTTCACTTTCTGTCTCCGTTCGCACAGGGAGAAAAAGCTTTTTGATAAACCTGAGGAACATGTTAATTGAAACTATCTCATCAAGATCAATACATGTGTCTGACATACTGCCCCTTCATAGGCCGCTATGAAGGGAGGTTGGCCTTTGGCTAGAAACCCATACCCATGGTGAGGGAAATTAAAACCAGGCCAAAAGTGGGTCAGATGTTTTATATATATTAAAGATTTATGAATGATCCTAATGGAGAATGCATCATGATCCTAGCAGAGAGAGGAGGAAGCATAGGTAGTGTTTCAAAATGCAGCATGGGAGTGTATGTGTGTATGTATGTGTGGGTGCGTGTGTGAGTGTGTGTGTCTTTCTAGCATGTGTGTGTGAGTTTGTGTCTGTGTATGCACGTGTGTGTGTGAGTGTCTCTGTGTGTGTGTCTGTGTGTGTGTGTTGGGGGGTCCTGGCAATGGTGATGGGGTGTGCTTGAGCAAAGCCTATATTTTGAAATCACTTACTTCTCCATTAGTTTGATTAATGGGCCAAGTCTCGCATCCAGACACAGGCAAGAGCCTTGAAAAATGATGCAATTATTGCCTTTTGAATAGAGGACTGGAAGGGGGGCCTATTTGAGAGGGGGGCGGGACATGTGTGTGCGTTGGGGCGGGATGCATCAGGGAGGGGAGGGGGATTCTACAGGATATCCCGGACGGCACACACACCCTTCCTACTCATTCTCTGCTTCCCCAGGACACCCACCTCTGGACCCCCCCCCCACACACTCATGGCCATTACCGATCCCCCCACCAGCCTCCTCTCATCAGCCCCACTGGCATGCTTGGCTGGCCCCGTCTGAGCTGGGGGTGGGGAGGAACCCTCTGAGCGGTGGTTCATATTTATCCCCGCTATATCTTCCCCGCGTTTTGCATCCGCCTCTGCTCAACACGCCTCTCGTTCCTATATAGTACTGCGCTTTCTCTCATGAATCATTCATCCTGATCATGGGTGGATGTGCCCACAGGAGTTTGTGTTACTGTGGTAAATGCATGTGTGTGTGTTCCCATTTTTCTTTTACTCAACAGGATCGTCCTCAGCATAGGCATGTGATGGGTTGGACGAAGTTCTCAAGGGAGGGAAAGTTAAACAGCTGTAATTGCCGGTACTCATGTGTCAATTATAGATAATGACATTTTCATGAAAATGTTTCAAAGATTATCTCCTAAGGCGTCCAGGTTAACAAGAACTAATTGCATTTAACGCGTACCTCAAAAGGAAAAAGCTGTACACAGGCCTATACTATAACATTAAATCAATCTCTAATGAAGTGAAAAAGACAAGTATTTGCCTATGGTTTATTTGCGTGTGTGTGTGTGTGTGTGTTTGTGTGTGTGTGTGTGTGTGTGTGTGTGTGTGTGTGTGTGTGTGTGTGTGTTTGTGCATTTGCCTTGGTCAATAAAAAAACAAAACAGTTATTGAGTGATTGCACGGCTGACTGGTTATCTGATCATACTGCTAGGTACACAACTATAGCACTATTGATGATGTGATTAGGATTAAACCCTTTTTTTTTCCCTCAACAAGCTCTTCGCTATCCAATATATGAAATACACATTTACAATGGGAGCCCTAAATGAAATGGTACAATAAGCAAAGTTTAAAAGTAACGTAGTATTGGTATAGTTTTCAGTTCTGAATACGATGAGAAAAATGTATATGTATGTATATATATATATATATATATATATATATATATATATATATATATATATATATATATATATATACAGTATATGTGCTTAGTGTCTCGTTAATGTTTATGGCTTCACCTGTCCTAATGAACAATTATGATCAGCTGTGGCTATCTTCGTGGTCCACCTGGTTCCTTGACCTCATTTGCCTCTTTTGCCTTCCACTAAACACCTCCGTGTTTGGATTTCTATAATCCGTCTTATATCTGTTTCTCACGCGGAGACGTCCAAACACGATTTCTGAGCGTGGGTTCACCCTGTTGCTCCCATGGGTCTATCTGCTCCGAGCAACAGGGGAAATCTGTTACCAGGATCAAACCTAAGGAGCAGAGCTCTGACTTACCCCTCCTGCTCGTCAACGGAAAACAAATCAAGAATCACCAGCGGACACACATTTACCAAAACATACGGTACACACACATATGTTCACACCTGGCACACGCTGATGTTTCCAAAGGTGTGCGTGTGGTCGCAACCGAAGAGCAATCCATCCGCTTTGTCGCAGAGATTTCTCAAGCACGTATCAAACACCGAGATCTACACAATCTTATTCAAAGGATTCATGTATTCATTCAAAGGTTACACTGGGGCTTAACTTAGAGCCCGATAATGTATTCTCTTTGAATCCATTCTAAATTGTAATTGCATTAATGCATGATTATTTTTTGATGACTAAAGATTTTTCAAAGACGAAAGGACATTGTCAACGGGGCGTGTGAGTGTGTTTGCTGGCATATGTATCTTTGTATAGCAGGCATTTGTGGATAACTGTTTGAATGTCAATGATGCATTAAAAGAGAAAGTTCAATGAGTAAATAGAGAAAATGGAATTTGATATAATTCAATCTTTCTTCCTTCCACAGGGTCTGTAATTTAATTGGACGTTTCTTCAGAGCCCCTGGAAGGTGGCACACTGTGTATTGAGTGCCTATACGCCCATTGTTTTTCCAATTGGTTGGTTTAGAAATTACCTTTTAAACCTGTACTATTTTTTGTCTCTACCACATGGGACTTGGGCAATAATCTTGAGCCGACTGCAGCAATCTCGGAGTCAAAAGTTTTCGACATTCTCTTCAAGCTTTGGTGAACTTGCACAGCACACTTCTACGTTTGTTCTGGCATAGAAAGAGGAATTAGGTGCAATGGTGCATCCTATCCCACACGAGAAATAGAGAGCAAACACAATTAATTGTGACAAAAACTACTGATGAAACAATAAAGAAAATGCAAAAAAAATTCTGAGAATCAAATGAATAAACGATATAGTGACATTACAATGTCAATGATTGTAATAAAGGACAATTTAGCATTACAATTGAGACAGTTCCAGAAATGTTAGGAGGATTGTTATTGTTTAACATGCAAAATATATTAATCTATTTTTTTGTGAAACAATATTTCTCAGCGAAAATGTGTCTATGATTTTGATGTTTGTATATATACATGTATGTATGCATGTCAATATGCATTTTTGTATTTAAGCATGTATGTATGTATGTATGTATGTATGTATGTATGTATGTATGTATGTATGTATGTATGTATGCATGCATGTATGTGTGTATTTATGTGTGTATTTATGCATTTTTGTATTTATGTATTTATGTATGCATGGATGTGTGTATGTATGTGTGCATGTATGTATGAATGTACACCTGTATGTATGCATGTATGTATGTATGTATGTATGTACGTATGTATGTATGTATGTATGTATGTATGTATGTATGTATGTATGTATGTATGCATGTATGTGTTTATTTATGCATGTATGTGTGCATGTATGTGTGCATGTATGTATGTATGTATGTATGTATGTATGTATGTATGCATGAATGTATGTATGCATGTATGTATGTTTGTATGTATGTATGTATGTATGTTTGTAAGTTCATTGTTTCTTCCCTTTTGGTTATTATTTTAAATTTGTTGTAAATGAAGAAGCAGTTTTATGAATGGACACTGACCAGTTCTTAGAGTATGCTTACAGGTCTATTCTAACTTTTAGGCTTTAGCACAAGGCTGCAGGTGGACACATGTCAAAGTAGCATGGCAGAGAAGTTTAACATAAAACTTAATGACATTTTACTCATTCAAACATCCTCATCATACTTTGAGGGATACCTAAGTTTCCATATTCCCCATAATGATAATTACTTAATAAAATCATTAAGATGGCCATGATCTTGACTTACAATCAGGTAACCTATTCTGTACTATTACAAAAAATCCATTACATTATAAAGTGCCCAACTGCCATGATGGTCTCAACTTTATGGCAGACTAGGCCAAAAAATAATATCTATTACATTATTACATTCATAATATAAAATTGTTTGCATGATCCTTTATTCTGGGCCCACCTGAGGATATGGTGTCATTTACACAATATTTAGGGTGAACTAGTGCTGCAACATAGTGTTTTGTTTTCCCATTATGAGCAGACAAACCCCTCTAAATACTTCACACGCATTCATCTGCAATTTAGCTAAATACCACCAACTTCCTAAATATTTCAAACATATTCATCTGCAGTTTAGCTTTATACCGCAGGTGACTACCAGGTCCCTCAGAGGGCCCCTGCAGGGACAATTCATTCATTATAGACAGCGGCATCTACTGTTGCATAAAATACCTCGGCGATATCAATTATTTATTGACCCAAGACTTATTTCCAGCAGGCGAAAAAAGTTTTTTTTGTTGTTCTTTTACGCTCCGTAAATTCTCCATATACACTTCCAGTGTATCCTAAAAGGATCCTGCTGTGAAGCTGAAATGTGTTACACTTCATACACTGACATAGATGAGATGAGATGGCTCCCTTGTAAGATGTTGTCCCCAGGCAACCAGCATGATGTAGACAACAGAAAAAATAAATGTTGTCCTTCCATTGGCCTTTCCAACGTTGGTATAGTTGATGCGTTAAAATGTATATTAGATAATATAAGCAACGCTTATTATATTCGAATATTAAAGGTGAAGGTTTGACAATCTTTATGGCAAAACATTCCGAAGGGAAAAACAACTGATGAGGTGATCCAATGCAGAATAGGTGGATGGGAATAGTGGCCTCAAGGGAAAGTAAAACAGAGACATGCGCGGTGGTTAGCTTCTAAAAGGAGGCACACGCAGACAATGTAAGCCCATGGTGATGAGGGAGGAGGAGGAGGGCAGCACGATGAGGTGGCTGAGCAGGGAGAGACGCGGCACCATTATGATCAGAAAATACATTGTGGTATGGAACAACAGAGAGAGAGGGGTCCTGTACCATGGGAAAGAGGGGGGGGGGGGGGAGAGAGAGAGAGAGAGAGAGAGAGAGAGAGAAAGCGAGACAGTCAGACAGAGACAGAGAGAGCATAAGATAGGATGAAATTTGGGACAGTGATCGATCACGGGCTGGCAGGCACCATTTGTCATGGTTTTATTGTGTGGGGAATGGAAGAGCAGTATAGAGGGGTCAGGGCGAGGGGATGGATGGAGGTGGGGGGCTTTCACCAAGGGGACAGTTAGGCCCCCCCTGGCCGATAAACTCCTCCCTACACCCTACAGCCATCACCTCTGAGCTCCAGCTAGGTGACCCTGGGACCCAGGAACACCCAGCCCCCCCCCCCCCCCCCGAGGCCTGTCTCACAGGGGCCCGTCACGACAAGGCCCCTGTGCCTGCCGCTTCCATTCGAGTTTGCTTACTAATCTTATTCCAGGAAATGAACAAAAATAATAATGGTTCTGTTCAACCTTTAAAACCAATTCCCGCCGGAGCAACCGTCCCTGAATACAAGGGGACATCCATTCAGCACTCTGGGTTCAATTGGGGAAGGTAAATAAAGTACTGAAAGTGTCCACTGCGCCTGCTCTCCGAAATAGGTTTTGGAGCCAAAAAAGGTATGTGAATGGGAATAAATTATTCATGAGGCTTTGAATGCCACTTTGTCTGCCACATCCTACATTGAGGGTTAGCCATAACTCTTATTTCAGATGACTCTGGTTGAGCAATTAAAAAAAAAATGGAATCACTCACCTCATTAGCATGCAGGTCCTGCCTAATTAAATCTTCTGGGGTGCCTGCAAGTGTTTTCCTCATTACAAGAGAAGAAAAATCGGGCTGGAAAGCGCCTCGGGAGCTGTTTAATTATTACCCGGCCTTATTCATTTGTGCTAAGGGATGGGGCGCTGAAAGCTGGCAGTGATGGATCTGAGGGGGAGAAATCAGGGGTGCTGCCCATATATGGACGCACGCACACCACCTGCACAGACACCTGTGTGGGGGTGTGGATGTTTGTGTGTATGCGGGGGATTCAAGTGTGCGTGCTGTGTGCATGTGGGTATGCGGTATGCAAGTGAAAGTGTGAGATTTGCCTGTGTGTTGGTGTGTGAGTGTGTGTGTGTGTGCTTATGTGTGTGTGCGAATGTGTGTGCGCACATGTGTGCATGTGTGTGCGAAACCATTGGTTTGTAGTGTGTGTCAGTCTGGAGGGCGGATCATACACCCCTATCAACAGGGTGTTTAATTAGCACCAACTCAACATAAATGTCAAACTTTGTATTTTTAGTAAACAACTAAAGTATAGACTATTCAAAAATCATCATTAATTATTATTTTTATTTAAATAAATGACAAAATATTTGTATTTGATCAAAGTTGAACACAAAATCAGTTCTTCCTCCCTCTCCGTGGGGGCTGATCTGCCCCCAGTATGGCTGACTGCCGTGTCAGATTTGCCAGGTGAGGGCCGCGCCCCCCCTCCTCAGAGGCACGCAGGAAGGAGCTTCCACCAACAAGGCTGGAGCGCACGCTAGAAGGTCAGGGAAGCAGGTTAGACACAGGAGCAGGGGATGTCCACAGGCTTTCACTGTTGTCTGTGTTCCCTTCATAATGGTTCCATTAGGAGTAGTAGCAGTGGTAGTAGTAGTTGAAGTAGTGGTGGTGGTAGTAGTAGTGCTGATATTATTATCATGAGTAGTACTATAAGTGTTATCGTTGATGTTGTTGTTTTCTATTTTGTGTAAATAATGTTTTATAGCTTGAAGCGGTGGGGTCCGACGTGTGTTCATGGGGGTACGCAGAGACATCACCTGATTTACAGTACATTCCGTAGCACTAGCATGGGGCCCGTTCCAAACATGGCAGTGTGCTGGACTGGGTCAACTGAAAAATCCCACCATTTTATAAAGATCCCCAAAAGTGTTTGCAACTTTCCCATTCCCATCTTTATGGAGTTTCAACATAGGACATAGATGACTGGATGTCATTTCTGCTGATCTCTAGGTCTGTGTACTTACTTTTTGGATAGGTGAAATGTCAGTACGACATTTATGAGAATGTACCTTCCCACATTCCGTTTTTTGTCCGAAAGACGTTTGTTTTGTCAAAAAGCTTTCGCCCTCTCAGACTAATTGTCTGCTCCCAGCCGGTGTTGACACAATGGCTCAGTGACTACAGTGTGCAGCTGCGACCCACCTCTGTTTTATTCAGGGTTGCATCACTCTCTTCCAGCGCAGGCATGGCAGTGGATCTAGAAAGACCAGTGCCGCCTCAAATGACCTGGATGAATTACATTTCTTTGTAGACTTAATGCATGTTTTGCACGGATTGGAGATTGTGGATGGGTTCTGTGTTGCTCTTAATGACACACTATGTAGCATGCCTTGTGTTGAGGTGCAAACGCTGTGTCCCATTGTTCCTCGGGTTAATGGCGTTTCCGCTGCATCAAGCTCCAAGCAGTTCAAATTAAAACCAAACATTTGTGGGGAGTGCAATTAGCAGAAGAATAGAGAAATCTTCTTTTGTGTTTGAGCACTGTGCAACACTGAATGGGTCCCTATAACTCTGAACTCTAAAAGACTTTGTGATGCATCTATAGTTTATCTTTAGTTATTTTACCTTCCAGCAGTACAATAAGCATTTGGTTGTGGAAAAACTGTTGTGGGAAATCATTTTGGAAGTCAAGCAATGCGCATAACTTTTAAATATTATTAGTATTCCAATAACCGAATAACTTGAAGACAGGATATGAAATCGCAGTGTGGACAGTTGAGACATGAGATGTTATTTTGATATAAATATGACAAATGGAGTCTAGGCTATGTCTAAGCTAAGAGAAAATAACTAAGATAACCACATTGCTGGCAGAATATCTACATACAAATCATTTTTCATATGTGTGTGTGTGTGTGTGTGTATTTGTGTGTGTGCCTGTATGTTTGTAGCTTTCTCTATATATATATATAATGTGTGTGTTTGTGTGTGTGTCAGTCTGTGTTTAAGTGTCTCTGTACATGTATGTTTTTTCTGTATGTGCCTGTATGATTGTAAGTGTCTTATGCATGTGTATGAGACTGTGTGTGCCAGTTAATGTATTCCTGTTTGCACGTGTATGTGTGTGTGTGTGTGTGTGTGTGTGTGTGTGTGTGTGTGTGTGTGTGTGTGTGTGTGTGTGTGTGTGTGTGTGTGTGTGTGTGTGTGTGTGTGCACGTGCTGGCATGATAGTGGTAGTGCTGTCAGCAGCCTTGAGTTCCCTCTAGTCCATCTGTGACCATCTGTGGTGGCTGTCCATCTGCAAAGCATCCCATCATAGTATGTCAAACTGAGCCACTGTGAAATCACAGTCCGTCAACACCTGTGACAGCCTTATGGAAAAGTACTTGGCATCAAAATACAATTTCTCGACAAGGGTGCGCATATTTATAACAACTTACGGGTGCGGGTAGTTTTTTTGTGGGTTTTGTCAACTTTCTCTCCCACTCCTGTATAAAATGTTCTTGGAGCTTATTCTCAGAACAACTGGGTGCCTTTAAGTTATTGAGAGGTGCAAGACAATAAGTAAGTAAGAATAGAAAGTTATTATTTCATTCCAATAAAAAACACTGTATTGTCTTCCATATATTTAACTTTCGGTCCGGTGTCAATGTGTTGGAGAAAGTGATAAACATGTACAACATCTAACATTACACATAATTTGTATACGTTTAAAACATGCTCTGTACTACTCCTTAAATGTGCTTTGAATAAGTGACAAACAATGTGTTTCAAGGTTAAAAAAGCATTGAATTTGGCCGCATTGAACTTCTCAGTGTTCAATATGTCAGCATTAGCAATAACACCAATTGTTCTTCTGTGTTCTCAGTTGACCCTGGGTTTGGGTTTTTATCCTTGTTTCAAGGCTTCCACATCTAAACCTCAATTGCTATTTATATTCTCTTGTTTTATTTATGTTCTGAACACATTTTACCTTTGGCATGGGAAACTGTGTCTTTTAATATACTAGGAACTATGAAAGGTCTGTCAACATGGCATATGTAAATAATTGTACCTAATTACAAATAACGGGGCCAGAAGTGCCTTAGAGCAACAAAAACAACATTTGCTCAGATATTATCAAATGTTGAATTGCTAAATTGGTAAATGCCTGCAGTTTTCATATGTCAATGCAGATTTGCAACCGCCTCATGCCAACAGATATATTGGCTCTCATGAATTATTATTGACAACGTTATATAGAACCAAAATTTAAAATTGAAAAGCGATAGCTCCTTGTGAGACGCTGTTGGGTGTCCGGGAGGAGGCTGTAATCCCGGGCGTGTCAAGGGCATCTAGATAGGAGTGATGTACCCCCTCTGCGTCTCTTAATCTAGAATCAGCCCACCAGCTGATTAACACAGAGAATGAAAGAAAGAAAGAGAGAAAGAAATAATGAACCAAAGAATGAACGAACGGAAGAACCAATAGAAAAAGAAAAGGAACAGCTGGTGAAATTAATTGTACTTTTCTTGCAGGAGGTGTTGGCGACTTTTTGAGAACAGTACGAGTCCACATTAATGATTAATTTTCCTTCTTTCTCGGTTTAACATAGCCTCAATTTCTGTATAATTTACCATTAACTATAATCATAGAGTACCATAGGATTGTTTTAACTTTGGAGGGAGGTCTCGCAGGTGCAGCACAGTTTGAGCTAGTGTTTTCCAAATCCCCCCCTGATTCGTTCCGAGGAGGTGATAATATAGTAATAGGTCAGGGCTTTGATGCGTTTCCCCCTCAGTGTGCTCTCGTGCAGGTTCAGCTGGTGCACATTAAATGTGGAGAGTGCCCCTTTATGCTTTGGAGGAATCCTTTTAGCGGTCTACACGATGCGAGGTTGGAACCGTGTTGGACCCATGTTTGTCTGTAGGTTCTCTACGAGACTCACCTCCCTCCGCTCAGAAACAGGGCCCCAATGCAAGATTCCACGTGCATGTATCGTATCCAAGAATTCCTTGCAGAAACATTTTGCACGATTATGAACATCAAATCGGCCATTTGTCCTTATTTAAACTTAATTCAACTGTATGCTTGTATATGTAAAATAGTTTTATGTAATTGTATTGTTGTTTGTTTGGTGAGTGGATGACATGGAGTGTTTGACACCAAGGAGTAGGTGACTTTGATTGTGATTCGGTTCTATAAAGACTTTCAGCTCATTGTTACAGTTCGATGGCTGAGTGCAGACTGTAGAACCCGTAAACTTTTCAGAAGTTCAAGAGGCAAAATATAAATCATCATCCTCTTTTGTCTGCTTCTCTGTTAAAGTATTGAGTGAGCCTTTATATAAGCACTGCTCTGTCTACTCTTATTTGAAGATGTTTGTTTGTTTGGATTTATGTAAAAATGATCACCAACAATTCAAGATGATCTCTCCAAATTGTCTTTCTCAAAGTTAGGATCAACATTTAATGTAGGCATCTGAACTTTGTATGCTGTGTATGTATTGTTTCATGACACTGAGCACGGTGAAATTAGATTAGATTAAGACAATTAAGAAAAACAAACAGCGGAAGAAATGAATGTGCAAACTTTTAAGATTTGTGGTAAAAAGTAAGCTAGACCACGAGTGTTTGTAAATTAGTGTGTAGAATAGATCATGTCCTGCATCTTCATCTTAGTACTAGTATGACTAGTCTGTACAAGCTTTCCTGGCAAGTGTGGTAAAATCATTTGAATCTTAAGCCATGCGAAGTCGTTTCACTGTTGACGATTCACAAAAATATTTACCTCTACTGACAACGGACTTGCCATATATTATCTACATTTAAATCAACACGTAATAGTATATTTTGTCATCTGTATTCCATTTGAATTTATATTATCTGGTCACTGATTAAGGTAGGAAGTCAGGAGAGAGAATAGGAGCATATTAACAAGAATAAACTGAAAAAGTCCAGACAGTTGGGCTATAGTTTGCGGTACAGAAAATACCGGTACCTAAACAATAATGCCAGTCCTTATGCAGTCAAAGTAATGCCAAAAATAATAGATTAAAAAAAACACATAGATTTAAGAAGATTTCCAGTGATCACCCAAAAATATGATAAAACACATTTTTCTGAATTGTTGTAATCAAAATACTTTTACGAGTATGATTCCTTTTTCACTAAAACTATTTAGTTTTTCTCATGTTTGGGGTTTTGACAATGATTTTGACATGGAGGCAGGCTGAAGGGAAGGACTTGGTTGGTCAGCTACCATCAGGGGGACAGGGGCCATGTGCTGTGGGGTGGATGGTGATACAGGGCGCCCTAATTACCAAGTGGAGTTAGACTGCTGTGAAAAACTGGTAACATTTACCCTCTTCACTTGATGTGTGTAAATCATTACCTGCATGGTATTCTGTTGTAGTTTTTTTTTTTTACCGTAACGCCTTTATCTAAGTGACCAATCAAGTCGTCCCTTCCATTCACCCCGCAGCCACATCAAAATCATGTCAATTCAAAGCGTGAGAAAAAACATAAAAATAACTAATTGTGAGAAAACTCTATTACAATTGAATTCATTACCTTCATGAAGGTACATTTTCATTCATAATTCAGATTATTATTATTATTTCATGAAAAGCATTTCCGCATCTATGCCTTCTTACGGCATCAATCATGACTCGATACCTCCCGTGTGTGCTTCTGGTCAAAACACATTGTGTTAAGTGCTGAGATAACCTGTAAACAAAGCTAACTCCAGAATAACGTCTCTTATTCCACTGAATTGCTGTTGCCTCGATCATCTTCACTGTGAGGCGACGATGACGGTGGCATTCGTGGCGATGCGGTGATTAATGACTTAAAAACATGAGGGGAAAAAAGGTTGAGAGTGAGACGGTAGTGCAGATAAAGAGAGGGACGTGCGTGTGGGCCCTGATGCAGCTGAATACCCTGCATATATTACTGCTCCCCAGTACAACATGTTCCAGCGGATAAGGTGCACTTCTTGTGCTGTGGTTTCAATGTGCTGCAATTCTCCCTGAAGCAAACTCACGCTCTCTCCCTAGAGACTGAATCTCTCAAAGTAGAGTCTCTAACACACTATTCTTCCTTCGCTTTCCTAACTATCCTTTCACACGCTATTTCAAACTGACACTTTTTAAGGTTTGCATCACTGCTGTGAGGCAGTTGTACTGAATGGGCGCTGTACTGAGAAAAATCTCCATTGACAAATATACATAAAGTCTGGTAAAACATTGTTTTTTTGTGTCATAATGTGTTATTGTTGTAGTGGTACCCGACTCCATAAGCAGATGGTAACGGGTTACACAAAGACACAGCACATTGCACTTCTAGTGATAATGATTCAATAATACAAACGTTCAATCATTACGAAACAATGTTTTTTGCATCAAACCTGGTATCGACAGCGACAGTTACAATACGTAAACAATGTTTACAGTCTTCTATTCATTCAAATTCAGTCATCAAAACCAAAGAACAAAACAAACACCGTGGGGACTCGGAAGTTCATCCATGCGCCAATTACGGATTGCAAGTTAACATTTTCTTGTAACTTCCAGTTCATAACCCTTATGCTTATAATGCTCCCATGCTGGCTCTCTCTACCTCTCTCTCACTCGCATTCAATGAATCCTCTTTGGCCTCGATGCAAACTCCTTCCCACTCTCCTGTCTTCCATCGCAGCTAGCACTATTGCTTCAGTCTCCTGGATCATTGCAGACACACACGCTCACACACACATGCAAGCATACACATGCAAGTACACACACACACACACACACACACACACACACACACACACACACACACACACACACACACAAGCACGTGCACACACACACACACAAGAACACACACACAAGCGCGCGCACACACACATGCAAGCATACACATGCAAATACACACACACACACACACACACAAACACAAGCGCGTGCACACACACACAAAAACACACACACACACACACAAAAACACACACACACAAGCGTGTGCACACACACACAAAAACACACACACACACAAGCGCTTGCACACACACATGCACACAGGCACATACACACACGCCCACGCCCACACACACAAACACACACACACACGCAATCCGCCTCCCCCTCCTCGCCTCTCTTCTGCCAGGGAGCCCCATCCATCACCCACTGTGTGCAGCTGACACACCCTGTCTGACGCCCCTCATTCTGCTGCACCCCCCCTTGTTAAAGTCCCTCTGAGGGCTCACCTACCCAGGGGCACAGGTTACAGTATAGCGGATATGGATCATATTAAGATACCATTACATATTAAATCAAAATAACTATCACTATTTTGACGGGCCCTTATTGGTTGAAGAACTCTATGCTGACCCTGGAAGCATAACTAAAGATGCCACCCATAATGGAGAAAATACAAACAATGATTTGTACTGGCTTCATCTTTAGGGAATGTAGTTTGAGCTGCAGATAAAAACTTTTTGGTGTTCATGCATGAGACAACTGAACTGAGTGGAATAAATGATGAGATTTTTGCAAACAAATCCTGAACCTTCAGTCACTAAATGTGTTTTGCTAAGAAATGTGAAGGCATATTTGTTTTCAAGTTGACATGTCCAACGGAAATAATGTCAGGTCTGTTCTTTTGGGCTCAAACCCTTCTGCTCTCACGCTTGACGAGCCTTACAAATGTGTATTCTTGTTCTGTACCTTGGCCTCTCTATTCTCTGCTTCTTTGTTTAGGCTCCTTTCTCCATTAGTGTTGCCAACTTCGGCTCTGTGAAGGAGTTTATCCTGGCTTACTCTCCACCTGCCAGGTGATACAGCCCCACAGGCTTGGCTTTGATCGTTGATTGGTTAGACCAGAAACGGTTCTGCCCCCTTGCATATGATTGGACGAGGCTTCCTCAGTGTCAACCTATGGTCTTCCTGCCAATCTGCCAGACTCTTGCGATGAGATTTTAATTAAATTCTAATAAAAACTGAAACCAGAATAATCTCACAACGACTGCAGCCTTAAGTATTTCTATCCCATTCTGTTTTACATTTTAATCATTTTTAGTGAAAACAAATGATCTGGCAAAGACTCTGCAGAGCCAGATCCCTAATTTGGGTGTCATCAAGATAGACGGCCCAGAGTGGCTGCACCGACAATTAATAGGATGGAGACCTTGCAAGGGCATAAAATGTTTTAAGCATTTGCCCCAAATGAATAAGCTTGCAAATGGCAACTAATAAAAACTTCAAGGGTACAGAAAAATATGATAGTCGAATAAGATAGCCGGGCTCTTCTGGTGGAAACGGCTATGTAACCCCGGCTGGATGCACTATCTGGGAGGAAGCAGGGTAAGTGATTCGATATGAAGACGGAAAGCCACATGGTTGGCAAAAGCTTATATATATATACATATGTGTTTGTTCATATATATATATATATATGAACAGACACATATTTGTGTCTGTAAAAATACAATGGATACGATACATGCACGTGGAATCTTGCATTGGGGCCCTGTTTCTGAGCGGAGGGAGGTGAGTCTCGTAGAGAAAAATACAACTGTCGTAAGGAAGCCAAATGGCTTTGCTCACCGATTACAGCCGCAGATGACTCAATTGAATAGTATTCCATTTTGCATTGGATTGGCTGGATTGAAATAGGATTTATCTTTTGGTTCCACAATATCATATTCCAAATTCATATTTCCAAATGTATATTGCACTGAATTGGCTGAAAATGGATTCTTTATCAACCTAAACCAACAGAAACCACATCAAACAGCAACAGACAGACAAGATCACTAATAACTGTAGCTGGAAACCCTAGTAGCTCTCCTTTCTCTTGTCGTAATCTTAATTAGATGTTGGATGAATAATATTGCATATCTTGGAGTCAATCTCTAGTTTCCATGGTAACTTTCATGGTCTGTTTTTTCCCTTCCAAGCATTCATATCTCTACACGTATTCCTTTCATCCTGGAGTACATCAACATCCTCTCAGATATTAGCATATTTACGTTGTAATCCCATCGGATGAGGTGTGAATACAGTTACCCATTCCTTAATGAGCTTTTGATAGATTAACAGCCCTATCCGCTCTTAATACTAGAACATATTCAATGTAGCTGACAGTGAGTTAGAGCCAAGCTTAGTCCTCTGTCCTCCGAAAGACAACCACTTAATTGTATAAGGGACCATCAAAGAGTATAATTAGCAAGATTAAATGCAGTCTTAGAGAGAAGAGAAAAAGGTGGAGTAACACAGTGACGTTCTCTGTATGATTTTGTGTGTGTGTGTGCTGCTCGTGTGTGTGTTTGACTTCAGGAAGTTGTGGTGTTTGCAATGGGATTTATTTCGGATACAATGGCGTAATCAAAGCAGTGTGTCAATAATTAAACTTTTAAGCCAGTGCGTACTGGGCATTGCATTGATTATTTTGTCCATGAATGCCTCGATAGCTTCCTTAGTGAAGGGAATTAGTGAGCAGACACTTGGGATGACTCTGCTTTTGACCCAAGCTGCAGATCATTAGACTGTGATTGCTCGCCTGCAAATCGGAAGATTTAGAATGCGGCCGCGTTCATGTGTGAAAGTTCGAGAACGAGAAATTGCGTTATTATGAGAGGAATTACAAATAATAAATGATTGATTAAGATAGTTACCTTACTAATTCAATAATGATTAAAAATGATCATTATTAGAATCGGTGAGCAATCTGTTTTAAATGGGTATGCATAATTCAGAATAGACTCAGGATTGATTCATATGCCTTGGTGTAAGTATGCTCCCTTCACCCTTTCATGTCCTCTATAGCGATGAATATCTGAACAATTGGCATGATACTATTTCACAATGTGCATAATTTCCCTTCACAAAGGCAGATTACAAATGACATCTGAGAATTCTCCCACTGACACTTAACACTCTGAGCAGAAAGGTTTGAAAGCACTTTGTACGCAAGACCATTGAAGTGGCTTTGAAGCTCACTTCAACTGCTGGAGGTTGTTTTTTCTGTTTTGTTTGTTGCTTTCTTAATGGTTACCATTGCAGCTACTCAGGTAATCACTGGTTATCACAGTCATCGAAGAGAGTAAATGGGATTTATTCATAGTTATTGTTGTGATCCGTTGATGTTTTTGTGGCAGAAAATGTCTTTCCAAAGCATCAAACTTCAAGTCCCTGTCAAGGGCTCTTATTAAACCTATACACTGAACATAATTCATGATCAAATCATGACGTCATACAACTGGCAGCCTTTGAAATGTTTAAATAATTCTTGAAATAAGCGATATTATTCTGAACATTTGCATAAGGTACTGGTTGTATCTCTTCATGCCATCGATTAGCAGCCAAGGACAGCTGATTGGTCGCAGTAATAGATGTGTGGAAGCATGTAATCATGGTGCGCTAAAGTGCACCGCAGAATAAACTAAATGACCTCTCTCTCTCGGCACTGAGGCTTGATGAGAAAAGTAGATTGTGGGTATGAGTAAAAGCCCCCAAACCAGTGCCTTAACCAGAGCATAAGAACAGAGCACAGCGTGTGTACTCTCGCCGCACGGTCACTGTGCTTCAGGTGGTTGCAGCTGTTTGATGTGGTTTCAGGTCAACCCGCCATTAAGTCTGTCCAATGGGATTTGGCCCGCTAACGACCACGGCACTATAACTCTTGATACCAACTTACATTAAGCCTTTTATGTACCGAGGCTACATATTGGCCTCAGGAAACTCACGATGAGGGATGTTCATGTTAAGATGAATCTTTAATGAGCCTTGAGTCTTGTTTACTACACTTGAGCATGGAAGCCCTCATGCAGGCGATTACTTTGAACGCTCTGACAACTTGTACTGTGGTGTTTATTATGTCTCTGACTTCTCTCACCCTGGTGGATTAAATCATTACTAGGCCGAGCAGGGACACCTGCTAAGTTTAACTCTTCATTCGACCTGTGTTATCTTGTTGATTTGTTTATTCATTCTATTAATGTATTCATATTTTATAAGCATGTAGCTTGCGGGTTGGCAGCCCCCAGTTAACTAAAGTTAGAAAAGCATGTAGCAAATCAATTAAATCACTGCCATTTTTTGTACACTTACAATTATGTCTGGGCTTGTTTTGGTAATGCACTGTGCACATGCAAAGCAACAACACCTATATCTTGAACCTTACATATGTTGTCGGGCCTCAATTTTGATTTGCCTCATCAAACAAATTAACTGGCGGAATTGAACCAGCAAGTGGCTCTGGTAAATTGAATGCATTTATATAGTGCTTTTACCCAAAGCGCTTTACGGTACTGGACTGCATTTATATACCGCTTTTTTGTAACCAGTGGCAACCCAAAGCACTGTACAATATTACCCGACATTCACACACACATTCACACACCAACGTAGGCCATGCAAGGCGACAGCCAGCTCGCCGGGAGCAGTTAGGGTAAGGTGACCTGCTCATGGACACCTTGGCGCTAGGGGGCGCTGGGGATCGAACTAGCAACCTTGCGGTTACCAGCCACCCCCGCTCTACCTCCTGAGCCACTGCCCCCCGGCTTTTTAACATCATCTCCTCCCAGCCTTTATCAATTCACTACAACTCACTTCAACATATAAACCATGTTGGACTGGCGCGACGCCCTCTGGCTGTGTTGTGTACATATTATTGTCATCTTTCAAGTCACACAATCAACAATGCTGTGGTATCAAAACGACTGTCATTCTTACCATGACGATGCATCTATCGATCAACTAGCTGGTCATCGAGCATCGAGGAGATAAGGAACAGCACTGGAGGACTCGTCCGAGGACGCCCTGGACGACGATGATGATGATGCAGCTCTGAGACGCCTCACCTGGTGGATGAAGACCTGGGCTCCCCGGGGGCTCATGAGCAGCACGGCGCGGCGCAGCGTGTCCCTGTAGCGGTTGAGCTCCTCGGTGCGCATGGTGCTGAACAGGTCGCTGAAGACGCGGCTCACGTTGCGGTCGACACGCTGCAGGGATACGTCCAGGCCTAGCCTGGACGCCTGGTCCATGAAGGCCTGCAGGCCCCGGATGTCTGGCCGGGAGAGAGAGGGCAGAGAGACATTGGACGACATGTAGGAGAGAGAGATTTGTCGTTGTTTTTCTACGATATTTAGGTCGAGAGAGAGGGAAAGAGAGACAGAGAGAGTGAATAAATAGTCGTTAAACAAAGCAACCCAGAGAGCTGGATAACTCTTCATCCACACAGACCTTGATCAGAGAGAGAATGTCTCTCTCTGATCAAGGTCTGTCTAGACAAAGAATTAAGAGAGATGAGACGGCGATGGAGCTTCTCAGATATAGGAAAAGACAGTTTGATGGAGACAGAGAGAGAGTGGTAGAGTGAAGAGTTGTGTACAGAAAAGACGGAGATGGAGATGGAGACAGAGGGAAAGCAAGGGGGCAAGGCAGTGACACACAGTCTCAAGTACAGAAAGAGTTACGGGGAGAGAGTAGGAGACAGAGGTTGATACTGCTATATACAGCGATGGGGTTGACGAAGAGGCAGACAGACAGACGTAGGGTCCAAAGGATGAATAGAAGGACTTTGAGACGGACTGACAAAGATAGAGAACACATCTGCCATGGAGTCTGTGACAGAGCCCAAAGAGTGGAAATGCAATTGAAAATCCTTTTGAAATTAGATCACATGAGATTGGAAGGCAGGTTCAATGCATGGGTGTGTATGTTAGTGTGTGTGTGTGTCGGGGAGATGAAGGCCGTGGAAAACAGAATCAGGAATCAAAGGTTGGGTCTTAGCCTAGCCAAGGTTGCTCGCTAAAGCTACGCAGAGGGAGCTAGAGAGCTTGCACTGTAAAGCAGCGCTGTCACAGGAAGAGGAGGGGCTGGTGGGTAGTGTGTGCATGTTTGTGTGTGTGTGTGGGTGTGTGTGTGTGTGTGTGTGTGTGTGTGTGTTGGGGGCGGCCTACACTACATCAAAGTCAAAGTCAAAGTAAAAGTGAACTGTATTGTCAGACCGACCATGCAAGTTACATAGAGGACCGAAATTGCGTTTCCCCATACACCAAATGTGCTATAAATATTTTTACCACACAACACAACATAACATATATCATTATAACATAATAACATTATGTTACATGTTATATGTTGTGTTGTAAATATATTTATACACATACACTACATGTATGTCAGCAGAAATATGCATGCGTTAAAGTAGTAGAGTGTGTGTGTGTGTGTGTGTGTGTGTGTGTGTGTGTGTGTGTGTGTGTGGTAGAGGTGTGTGTGTGTGGGGGTGTGAGTGGGGCTGGTGGATTTTCTTCTCCATACTGTATAATTTCCCATAATTTCGCTGCACACCAAGCATGAAATGCCTTTATTGTTTTAAAGTTAAAGTCTTAGCTGTTTGGCTATTTGCATAATGTGTTTGTCCTGAGGTCTGAGGATGTTCTGCAGGCCCCTCCCCCTCTGCTGCTGTCATGAGTCATCCATGAGGGCTGGCAAGCACGACCCAACACACAAGAGGGAAGACCAAACCTAGCAGGCCTAATGGATTCACATACACATATATTGAAATACACAAACACCAAAATACATATTTCTAACAGTTTTGTTGGATATTAGTCATTACTTTCCAGAACAACAAATAATATCCCACGCATGGAAAAAACGGACACGCAGTTCAATGATGCCTCTCTGTCACCATTGAAAAATTTGTTTGTTATTATAACTTGTTTATAAATGTAGCACACGAAGCAGCTTGTTTATTTTAAAGCTGTACAAACTCACATGAATCTTGCACTTTTTGGGATGTTTAAGTGCAATAGTTGATTGAAATTATGCTAGTCGCTCTGGACAAAGAGTGAGCGAGCAAAAAAAATACAGTAAATGCCGCAATTCCTTGCTTTGAAACTCATTGTTATTGGTTAAGCTCTATGGATGTTAAACTAAGGATAAAGATTGTGTTTAGGAGATGTAGTCTATACTAGAACGGATAAATGTGAATTGATGTACTCCTAGGGGAAATTGATGGATCTTCTGAGAGAAGGTAAAAGAGTAATAAAGATGTTAAACACGCAATGACTTAATTGTGACATGGTGACACAAACATTACAATGACCTTAAATTTTCAACTCCTGCTTTATAAAGTTTAGTATAACGAAATTTATGAACGCAGTTGTTCGTCATCAGCCAATAAAGCATAATAACGTTGTCGTCCCCCTCCCAAGGGGGGGACGCGCTGTAAAAATGATGACTTCAAAAAATGGGAGTACAATTCAAAATTTGTCCTGCCATCGTCTTTGTACAATTTGTTTTATGGCGAGCTGAAACGCTATTGTCATTGGATTTTATTCGGCATTGCAATCTTCAAAGGGCGGAACAAAACTCTAAATTAAAGCATGCATCATTCTGAGGCATCGCCAAACACTTGCAGCTCATAACTCTTTTGAGAGCTCATTTTCCTGACCAACAAATACAGACGGGCTCTTAAGGAGGGGCCTCTGCCTACTCTCAATTGTTTTTACACCACTGAGGGAATACTGTGGTGGAAAAACCACTGTATTATTTTTGTGCTGGGACCCACACAAACAGAGATGCACTCACACACGCAATTGCAAGCACACACACTTGCAAGCACTTGCACGCACTTTTGCAAGCACTGAAACACACAAAATGTAATCATAGTTCTGTTCCCTTATGTCCCTCTAATGGACCACTCCAATTACTATACATTTCTTTATTGGATGTCACATGAATAGCTTTTTACTAAGACGTCTGGAGCGATTAAAGAGGAAATAGGAATAAAAATGTCCATTAAGTGCACTATCATCAAATATCATCTTGGGCTTGGCTGAAATGGAGTCTTTTATCTGACTTTTTATATGTTATAATTTGTAGGGGATTTGTGTTTAGCACATATAACCTTATTAAGCTGTAATTTTTTTTAATGTTGCCTTGAAAATAAGGGTGAACATTCAACTGCCACAAACAGTTTATAAGACAGTTTCTTATCCAAAAACAGCCCCAGAAGCCACACATTATGGTCTTGAGGCCCCGGATTGTGGGCTTTGACCTCAAAGTGGCATTTCCTCACAGGGGGGAATCTTTATCAAGCCAGGAAAGAGGACAAACGTAATGACATTCTGACAAGATACAGGGCTGCCACTGTCGCATCTGGCATGTCACTCACTCTTTTAGCATCAATCTCACACTCTCACTCAGACGCAAGAAATGTCACGCCAAAATCCATTTTTCTCCACTCTCAATCCGTTAATTTTCTTTTGATGACTAGAAAAGACCACTTTCCTAATGACAGGAGAGGAGTTTAAGACACACAGCTGTAACAGCTGTAACATCTGCCTACATCTCACTGCAGTATTCTCTGATCGTTGATTGGCTGAAAACCTTGCACCTAATACGTCAGAGCATAGGTTCGGTGCATGGTTAGGAGTCAGAGCCAACAGATTATAAGTTGTTGTTTTTTACATAGATCAGGGTTTATACTAAGTAAACGAGGACTGACATTTCAAAATTAGGGTTAGGGTTCCCAAAAATCTATTTTTAGATGCAATGTTTTTTGGCTTTGGCTGGAGTCTCACTACAGCCAAAGTCCCAAAGTTGGCAACCCTGCATGATAGCTTCCAGCATCATAGTGGATTCACCATTCTTCGGGCATGAACGCCAGAAGAATGATATTCAAAAAAAGATATTCAAGTACCAAATGCAATCTGCCCACTGCTGAAATACATCCAGCACTTGTGTCCAGTGCTGCCTCTACCGCAACGTAGCAGGAACGCATGTCATTATTTCAGTAACAGTGGGCAGACAGATCTAATTAAAGCAAAGCGGATACAGCTGGGGAAGGCATCGTCAGAAAGAACGTACGCCTTACTGTCGAACGTGTATAAACTGCTGTGTTTCCGTTCTGTGGAAGAAAATCCCTCTTGCTCCATCTCAATCAGTCTTTTTCCTCTAGAGCATTATGGGCTGAAAAAAGGGAAAGATGTCTGCAGTGTCTTCCAAATTATCCAAAGCAGCAGTACATTGAAACAGGTCGTTAGGGAGCAGGCAGAGGGCTCAGATCTGGCTGATTGGCAGTGGACATTTTGGGTTGGACCCTAGTACTGCCCGGCTGCTAATGGTAACACTGCAGCAACGATACTACCAATCCGAAACCACTGATACATAGAAATGGATGGAAGAACAGACAAAGGGAGATATAGATTGTTCCACAGTGACATGTACTGTATGCAGCTGAAGTAGCTCTCTTGGATTGGTGCGAGGCTGTGAATGAAAGACCTTGCCAAAATCAAGGGTGTAACTGGAAGGGGCTTGGCTAGCTTTTGCATAACTGCATGGATGTACGCTTAATTCTGAGAACTAGCGCCATGCTAACCAAGCTGCTCCACTCAGCACTAGTGGTAAAGCTGGAACTATTACCCATGATGCAATAGACAGGGAGCATGCATGTTATGGACTGTAACAGGAACTGTAAAAATTAAGAGAAGGAGAAAGATGGGGAAGGAAGATAAAAAGAGGAGGTTGAAGGAAGGGAGAAGGTGAAGAAGTGGAACAAGAAAATACAAGGAGGTGTGACGGGAGTAGCATTGGAACCAGACGAATCTTGCAAGCTCATTTTTCAATTGCTCTGCAGAAAAGGTCGGGCTACCCTCCCATAAAAAAGATGTTTGCCTGTTAAAAGTTAGATTTACAACAACCGTTTATCCAGAAGAAGGCGAGATAAATACGATGACGCTGCAGAAGAGCGCCGTGGAGGCATTCTCAACAACAATAAAGATGGCTGCCTCTGATGTAGAACAGTCTATTGATAACGCTATTGAGACAGTATCAAACGATGCGGACGGTATATGTTCTGCCCCCGCTTCTTTTTGTTTATTTTTTACTGTAAAACTGGACAGATACAAAATACATCTTTCAGCATCTCATACAGGCGTTGTTCAAGAACAATATTCATATATTGTCTGTTTAAAACGTTTCTGTCGGGGGACGTGCAACGTCTGGCCTGCAGGGGGAGTATGGACAGGTTGGGATCACACAGGATTGGCTGGGGGGATTAAACCTGGTGGTGAGCAGGTGTCTGCACTCAGGTCAATCAGGGAGGGTGTACTTATGTGCCTGCTTTCTGTTATAGTAGAGGAAGACCAAAACCCAGGAGCGAACGGACCACGGAGGTCCGGAGCGAGTGGAACCTACCCCGATCCACCAAGAGACGGCTCTGAATGGACCTTTTTGTTGTATTTTGAATATTCCTGTTCTGGTTAATGCAAATAAACTGATCTCCTGCTGAGAGAACGACAACCCTGCCTGCTCTCATTGCTCGAACCCGTTACAGTGGAGCCCAACGTGAGGATCGAGAGCAGAGAAATGGACCAGTCCCCGTTGGGAAATGTACTCGGGCACCTGGCCCAGATGGCCGAGCGGCAAGGCCAGCTCCACCAGGCACAGAACGAGGTGCTCACGGAGCTGGCCCAGTCCTTGGCTGCCGATCGGGCAATGCTCCGTGAGCTCCTCGCCTCCGGCGGACGCGGTGGAGGACCCTGAGGGCCGGGACCCGCAGCCCAGATACACGTCCCGAAGATGGGGGAGGCCGACGATGCGGAAGCCTTCCTCGAGACCTTCCAGAGGGTGGCCGAGGTCTTGGGGTGGCCTCGCCCGGAGTGGGCGCACCGGCTCCTACCGCTCCTGACCGGAGAGGCGCTCGCGGCCCACAGCCTGCCGGCCGGGGCCCAGCGGGACTACGACGCGATCACCAGGGCCATCCGGGACCGGCTGGGTCTCTACCCCGAGGAACATCGGCGGCGGTTCCGGGCGCTGGCCTTCAGCGAGGGGGACTGACCCTTCGCCTTCGCCCAGCAGCTGAGGGACCAGGCCAGGAGGTGGCTGGTCCCAGACCGGAACACGGCGGAGGACGTGGTCGAGCAGGTGGCCCTGGAAAGATTTGTGGAGGGGCTGCCGGCTCGGACCTCCGCCTGGGTCCGGTACCACCGGCCCGAGAGCCGCCGCGGTCGTCCTGGCGGAGAGCCACCTGCAGCCACCACCGGCGAGCCAGCGACCGCCGACACCGGGCCCACGTACCGGGGCGGCTGGCCCACGGCGGGACCAACCCCGGCGCCGAGGGCGAGATGGGGGGGGGGCGGTCCAGAGCGGGCACATGAGTCGCCTTCCCCCCCCCCCTTCCACAGACGGGCGCTCAGACGGCAGGGGAGGGGTGTTGGCGGTGTGGGCGGCCTGGCCACTTCCGGCGGGAGCGCCCCGTCTCCTCCCCACGGTCCCGGCGAGGCGTACCGTATCCGGTGAGGATACAGCAGGGTACGCACCAGGCGCTGTTGGACTCGAGCTGCATGCACACCATGATCCACCAGCGCCTGGTGCGGTCCGAGGCATTGGTGGAGAGGTCGAGCGTTTCGGTGAGGTGTATACACGGGGATGTGCACGAGTATCCTTTGGTCCCCATCGAAATTTGTTGTGGGGGTAGAAAATATAGGGTCAAGGGTTAGTTCGAGCCTCTCGCATCCCCTGATTCTTGGGTTGGATTGGGCGGGGTTTCCACAGGCAGTTAGGGGGACTACGGGGATGCGGACACAACAGGTAGGGACATGTAAGTCGTGTGCTGTATTCTGCGCCGAGGCGGGGGCATCCGACGCTGCTCAGGGATCGGGGGAAGGGGGGGGTCCTCACCCTGAGGTCCCAGCGCCAAGATTCCCACCGGTGGAGGATTTCCCCCTCGAGCAGTCTGGTGACGCCACATTGAGCTCAGCCTACGACCAGGTGATAAGTATTGATGGGAGTCGGGTCCGGCAAGAGGCGGCGCTGACTTACCCACACTTTATGGTGGTTAGGGACAGGCTGTATCGGGTGAGTCGTGACACCCAGAGTGAGGAGGTTATCACCCAGTTGCTGGTGCCAAGGAGCCACCGGGAAATGGTCTTCCAGGCGGCGCAGTACAACCCAATGGCGGGCCATTTGGGGTACGATAAAACACTCAACCGGATAATGGCCCGGTTCTATTGGCCGGGGATTCGGGCGGAAGTGCGCAGGTGGTGCGCATCCTGCCCCGAATGCCAGCTGGTGAATCCCCCGGCCGTCCCAAGGGCTCCCTTACGGCCCCTCCCCCTGGTGGAAGCCCCCTTCGACCGCGTTGGCATGGACATTATCGGGCCATTAGAACGTTCCGCACACGGGTATTGATTTGTGTTAGTCCTGAATGACTACGCAACCTGATACCCGGAAGCAATTCCGTTGCGCAACATCTCCGCGAAGAGTGTTGCGCAGGCGTTGTTTCATGTCTTATCGCGGGTGGGAATCCCGAAAGAGATTCTCACTGACCAGGGCACCAATTTCATGTCACGCACGATTTGAGAACTTTACGGGTTGTTGAAGGTCATGGCCGTTCGCACAAGCGTCTATCACCCAGCCACGGACGGCTTGTGTGAGAGGTTTAACCGGACGTTAAAGTCCATGATCCGCAAGTTCGTACATGAAGATGCTCGAAATTGGCATCGATGGCTAGACCCTCTGTTGTTTGCAGTGCGGGAAGTGCCTCAGGCCTCAGGTTTTCCCCATTTGAGTTACTCTATGGGCGCAAGCCCAGTGGCGTCCTGGACCTCATTAAAGAAAACTGGGAGGAGGGGTCCAGTGACAGCAAAAACGAAATCCAGTACGTCATGGACCTGCGTGCAAAGCTTCACTCACTAGGGGTATTGTCACGTGAACACTTGCACCGCGCCCAGGAGAGTCAAAGATGCCTGTACGACAGAGGGACTAGATTACGCGGTCTCACCCCGGGGGACAAGGTCCTGGTACTGCTGCCCACCTCTAGCACCAAATTACTCGCGAAGTGGCAAGGGCCCTTCGTGGTCACGCGGCGAGTTGGGGACGTGGATTACGAGGTAGCGCGTTCGGACAGGGGCGAAAACAAACAGGTGTACCACATCAACCTCCTGAAGAGGTGGAACGACGTGGTCCCTGTCACGTTTGCGTCGACGCTGCCGGAGGGAGAAGAGCTCGGGCCGGAAGTCCCGGGCCCAGGTCCCACCCCTCCGGTAGGTCGGGGCGAGGACCTCTCGCGGAGTCAGGCGCGGGACGTTGCCGGCCTGCAACTCCGGTTTGCTGACGTCTTTTCGACCCTGCCCGGTCGCCCGCTAATTACTCACGACATCAAGACGCAGCCCGGGTTAACGGTGCGGACACGCCCCTATAGGCTGCCCGCCCACAAACAAGATGTGCTACGGCGCAAATTAGCAACCATGTTAGAGTTGGGCGTGGTCGAGGAGTCCCACAGCGACTGGTGCAGTCCCGTCGTGCTTGTGGGGAAGCTGGACGGGTCTGTCCGATTCTGTGTGGACTATAGTAGGGTGAACGCAGTCTCGAAGTTCGACGCCTACCCAATGCCTTGGATCGACGAGCTCGTGGACCGGCTTGGCATGGCCACCTATTATACGACTCTGGACTGCACGAAGGGCTACTGGCAGATTCTGCTGTCTCCAGCAGCCCGGGAAAAAATGGCGTTCTCCACTCCGCTCGGTTTATACCAGTTCAAGGTGCTTCCATTCGGGTTGTTCGGGGCCCCGGCCACGTGTCAGCGACTGGTGGACCGGGTGTTACGGCCACACGCCAAGTATGCTGCTGCCTACATTGATGACGTAGTCATCTATAGTGGAACGTGGGAGCAGCATGTGCGGCAGGTGGCAGCCGTCCTTCAGTCGCTGAGACGGGCGGGGCTCACGGCCAACCCGAAGAAGTGCGTGATCGTGCGGAGGGAGATCCAGTATCTGGGGTACCACCTGGGGGGGGGGAAGGTCCGGCCACAGGTCGCTAAGACCACGGCGGTGGCCGCCTCCCCTCGGCCCAGAACCAAGAAGGAGGTGAGGCGGTTCTTGGGGCTGGCAGGGTACTACCGGCAGTTCGTGCCGCACTTCTCGGACCTGGCCAGCCCCTTTACCGACCTCACCCGTAAGAGGGCCTCAGATACAGTCCAGTGGTCGGAGCCATGCCAGGTGTCATTTGAGGCTATTGACACAGCCCTCTGTGGAGGTCTTATGCGCTCCTAACTTTGATCTCCCTTTCTCCCTGCAGACAGACGCGTTGGATAGGGGGCTGGGCGCGGTCCTGACCCAGCAGGTGGAGGGGGTCGACAGCCCGGTGCTGTACCTGAGCTGGAAACTATCGGACCGGGAGGGTCGGTACAGCACGGTGGAGAAGGAGTGTCTCGCCATCCGGTGGGCGGTCAGCGCCCTTCGCTACTACCTGTTGGGGCGCGCGTTCACCCTCTACTCCGACCACGCCCCCCTCCAGTGGTTCCACCGAATGAAGGACGTCAACGCGAGGATCACCCAATGGTACCTCGCATTGCAGCCCTTTAACTTTCGGGTCGTGTACAGGACTGGGGCACAAATGGCCGCGGCAGACTTCCTCTCCTGCTCCGGGGGGGGGAGTGAGTCGGCGGCCGGATGTGACCCCGGCCTGTGTCGGGCGGTGGGGGCGTGTGGGGGGACGTGCGACTTCTGGCCTGCAGGGGGAGTATGCCGTCTATGTTTCTGCCGTCTATAACGTCTATGGGAAATTACATTAAGATGCTCGCGATTAGCATAAAGGATCAAAATATACATTCTGAACGTTTTAATTCCATTAACAAGGGTTTTCATTACTAGTGTTCAATGTCAAGATAACTGTATGTACTTGCAGGCAAACGTGTCTTCTGGCCAACCAATATAAAAGAGCTTGTTATAATGCGTTATGACACTATTCCCCTTTTACAAGTAGAACAACTTCAGAGACTGGTCTAGAATACACCCGTTGAGTACCCTGTCTGACCAGCCTGACATCTACTTTGTGAACTTTAGAGTCTTTGCTGGGAATGGCATTCAACACCACTCCGACAGGCCATTCATTCCGCCTATGACCTGTGCATCCTTGAGCAGCACAACATCTCCTTCGCTCAGGTTTGGCTTGTCTACGTGCCACTTTCTCCTTGGCTGGAGTGACACCAAGTACTCTTGACACCAGCGTTTCCAGAATGCGTCGGCCAACGCCTGTACCTGCTTCCACTGCTTGATGTATAACTCTTTAAGGTCGTACTCTCCAGTGGGTGGCAGCACTGGCTCGACTTTCTGTGTTAGCAGCATGGCAGGTGTAAGGACTGTGGGCATGTCTGGATCAGATGACACTGGAACAAGGGGTCTGCCATTCATAATGGCCATGACTTCAGACATGAGTGTGACTAAAACTTCAAGAGACAGATGGGCAGTGTTTGTCTTTAAAAGCAGTGCATCCACTATTCTGCGGGCAATGCCTATCATCCGTTCCCACCCTCCAACCATATGGGAAGAGTGTGGAGGGTTAAAGGTCCAGGTGCTGCTTTTGTCTTCAAGGTAAGTAGTCAGTTCACGGTCATCAGATTTGATCTGAAGTTCCTTGCATGCGCCTATGAAGTTTGTTCCTCTGTCAGAATGGTACAGGCGGACAGGGCCACAGACAGCTGTGAATTTCCTTAGTGCATTAACGAAGCTTGAGGAGGACAGAGACTCTAGCACTTCGATAAGTACTGCTCTTGTGACCATGCAAGTAAAGATGACAGCCCAGCATTTATTTTCTGCTATGCCACCTCGCGTGCGCCTTGTGCTTATGGTCCATGGACCAAAAACATCAACACCTACATTTGTGAACGGGGGGCCTGGGTTAAGCCGTTCAGCAGGTAGGTTTGACATTTTTTGTTCTTCCATTTTTCCTCTCAGTTTGTTACAGGTTACACACTTGTGAATGATGCTTGACACCGGTCTCTTGCCTCCAATCAGCCACAGTCCAGCAGAGCGAACAGCGCCCTCTGTCAGATGTCTTCCCTGATGAGCAACCTTTTCCTGGTAATGCCTCACCAATAAGGTTGCTACATGGTGCTTTTTGGGGACAACATGGCTGCTGGCACTGATTGGGTGTTTCTCTTCCCAGGGTAAGTCGGCCAAAGGAATCCGTCCTCCAACTCTTAGCAGGCCGTCTGTGTCCACAATTGGATTCAGTTTCCTCAGAAGACTTTGGGACAACTTCACCTCTGGAAAGGCATTTCATCTCCTCAGCAAACGCATCATGTTGAGCATTTCTGATGATTATAAGTTTTGCTTGTGTCATCTCATTCATATTGTTGATTGAGTCCTTTGTGTAGGACCTGGCCTTTTGTATGAGCTTGGTAACGGCTCGACTGAGTGACTTCCAGCTGGAGAAGCGTTCAAATCGGTTTGACCCCAGCTGACCTTCAAAGGCCTTGGTTATGAAGGCTTAAACCTGTGGACGTATGTCTATGTCCGCTTCAGGGTCAACTAGCTCAAATGTCTCTGGCTGTGGGGTGTCTTTGGCTAAGAAAGCTGGACCTTTGAGCCAGTTGGTGTCTTTCAACATGGCTGCTGGCACTGAACGAGTTCCATGGTCTGCAGGGTTGTGTTCAGTGCTGACAAAGTGCCACTGTTCAGGGCTTGTGAACTTCCTGATTAGAGTGACTCTGTTGGTTACATATACATAAAATCGTCTGCTATCGTTGTTGATGTAGCCCAATACGATTCGGCTGTCTGTGTAGAATGTGACCTTGTGGATGTCTGTGTCGAGTTATTCTGTGATTAACTCCGCCATTTCAACAGCCAAGACAGCACCACAAAGTTTGAGCCGTGGTACAGTGTGTGGAGGATGAGGAGCCAGCATTGACTTGCCCATGACGAATCCAATGTGAGTGTGTCCATCTTCATCTGTTGCTTTAAGATACAGATGCCTAAGATACATATGCCTGTTTCTTTGTGCTCCACTAAACACAGAGTTCTCTGTGTTTGGTGGAGCACAAAGAAACAGGCACATAGGGTATTTCAATCTGAAACTGCTCAAGCTCACGCAGTGAGTCGGTCCACATTTTCCGCTGTTCTTCTTTTAGCGCTGGCAGGGGAGCATCCCATTCAGCTTGTTCGGCAGACAGCTCCCTGACTAAGGCCTTTCCTTGAATTGTGACAGGTGCCACGTAGCCCAGGGGGTCATAAAGCCCATTTGCAGTAGACAGGATTCCCCTTCAAGTAAATGGCTTCTTCTCTTTGGATACGCGGAAAGTGAATGTGTCTGACTGCAAGTTCCAAGTGAGGCCCAAGCTGCGCTGCAGTGGCAAGGGGTCAGCAGTTAGCTCCAGATCCACAACGTTTTTGGCCCGCTCCTCAGGGGGAAAGGCATCCATCACAGTGCAGCTGTTAGAGGCTATTTTGTGTAGCTTAATGCTTGACTCTGCTAACATTTCTTTTGTACTTTGCAGGATGGCAATGGCCTTTTCGTCAGTGGGGAATGAGAAAAGCCCATAATCAACATAGAAGTTTCTCATGACAAACTGTCTGGCTTCACTGCCGTGTTCCTTTTCTCCATGCAGGGAAGCTTTTCGCAGGCTGTAGCTGGCTACCGCAGGGGAAGGAGAGTTGCCGAAAACATGTACCTTCATGCGGTACTCAGTGATGTGTTTGTTTGGGTTGTTATTTTCAAACCACAAAAATCTCAGAAAGTCTCAATGCTCTTTCTGGACGATGAAGCAGTAGAACATCTGCTGCACATCGGCTGTTACTGCTACAGGCTCTCTGCGGAAGCGCATCAGGACCCCCAGTAAGGTGTTGTTCATGTCAGGCCCACTGAGAAGGACGTCATTGAGGGAGGTGCCTTCGTGCTTCGCACTGGAATCAAACACTACCCGTATCTGGTCCTTTTTCTGTGGGTGATAAACACAGAATATTGGTAGGTACCAGCACTCTTGTTGAGGCCTCAGCTCTGGAGCAGGCTCTGCTTGGTCTGTGTCAAATATGGCTTGCATGAAGTTGAAGAAGTGTTCTTTCATGGCACTTTTCTTCTCCAGCATGCGACGGAAGGAGGCAAGACGGTTGACAGCATGCTGTCTGTTGTTGGACAGACGCGGCCTATTTGGCCTGAATGGCAGCGGTGCTACCCAGCAGTTTGCGTTGTTGATGTAGACTTCCTTATCCATGAGGTCAAGAATCAACTCATCTTCGATGGACAGGCCAACTTGGTCGTCGTGCTGTGTTCTTTGAAACACGCTTCTGCCCAGGCAGTCTATTTCATTGGTTGCAGGAGACGCCAATGGAGATGTGTAGGGGGGCACAGTGCTGTCAATCTTCTCTCTGACTGTTGCATGGGCTGAGGAGGGAATGGCACCCGCTTATCAGCACACTGGTTCTTAAGACGCTGACAGTGGTGGGTTTGTGTGCTCTTCCCAGACACACATCTCCAATTATCACCCATCCCAGGTCGAGTCGTTGGGCAAACGGTGCTTTGTGTGGCCTGTTACATTTTTCTCGCACTTTGTGTACCTGAATTAGGTCTCTTCCGAGGAGAAGGAGGATGGACGCTTCTGGGTCCAGGACTGGGATTTTGTCTGCCAAGTGTTTGAGATGAGGATGATGTCTGGCTGCATCTGGTGATGGTATTTCAGACCTGTCATCTGGCAGCATGTCACACTCAATCAGCATAGGCAAGGGAATGTGGATGTTGCTGTCTCATGACTCCACCATGAAGTTGTTGGCTCGCCGTCCGGCCGTATCCACCACTCCTGAGCACATCTTCAAAGTGTATTTTGTTCCTGTGCCTTGAATTCCAAAGTGTTCAAAGAATTCTGTTCTGCCTAGCGACTTGTTGCTTTGCTCATCAAGAACAATGTAGGTCTTCATGGCTAGGTGTCTTTGACCTGCAGGATACACTAATGCAAGACAGATTTTGGAGCATGATTTTGACGTGATCACACTTCCACAGATTTCCGTGCATTTCGACGTCACAGACGGAATGACTTCCAGCGTCTGCCGCTCCCCGCTGTGCCATCCACGGTATCCACGGTACTTACATGGGCCTCGGTTTTCCATGGAGCGGGACCTGGATGTAGCGCTGCTGGGTGTCTGTCGCTGTTGCACTCCTGGCAAAGCACAGGCTTCCCACAGTCCTTAGCAACATGAGTGGACGACGCACAACATTTGAAACAGATGTGTTTTTCCTTCAGATACGCTTTTCTTTCTTCCAGAGTTTTGTTTCTGAAGCTACGACATTTTCTCAATGGATGAGGCTTGTTATGTAGTGGACACTATTTGTCTGGGTCATCATGTTTCCTGACTGCTGTGTTGTTATCCTCGCCACTTGTTGAGATTTCAGTCCTTCTCACAGCAACTGATGTTCATGTGTGATGACTGGACGGCTGGAAAACACTCTTTTCTGTCTTTGTTGCACGCCATGCTTCTGTTATGTTAGCAAAGCTAGGATCGTTGCGTGTTTTTGCTTGTTCACAGACAAAGTTGACAAAGACTGAAAAAGCAGGATATGGCACTCTGTGCTGATCCTTGTACGTAATCCTACAGTAATCCACCTCTCTTGCAGGTTGGACGGGAGTTTCTGGAGTATTGGGTTTACTCCACGGGAGGTGTTGCGGTATGCGAGACCAGAAAATCTTCAACTTTTCCTAGAAGAGCGTTTTCAATCACCTCTGGTGAGCCATAAACATCTTCCAGTCTTTGCCATAACATCCTGAGGCCTGAAGGTGGATTGTGAATGTGCACCGCTCTGATTCTTTTAGCTTGCTCAGACGACGAAGGCCCCTGCCATTTGCACAGCAGATCAAGCTCCTCTCTGGGAGAGAGTTTTAGGTCGTCGGTAGAACTGATGAAAGATGCCTTCCAGGCCCAGTAGTTCTCCGGCTTGTCCCCTAACTTCAGCAGGCCCGAACTCACCAGCTCACGTCACATCAGGTTCCTCCCTATGTCTGTTGCAGCCACAGCGCTGGATGAGCTTGTGTTGGACATAGGGAATGACTGTGTGTGGTAAGGCTGGGAAGGTTGAAATCATCACTGGTTAGTTTCAGGTTGTAGGAGAGCTCTCTGTAGCTGTATGATTTTTTCCGTGCAGTGCTGGTTGCCTGATTTGGGATCCGGGTGACTTCTCCTGTGAGTGTGTGGAATTGAGGCACCTCAATAAATTCATGGTCACTGCTTTCACTCAGATGTGCATGGCCCTGGTTTTCACATTTGTTTGCTTCACCGCTGTCCATGGTAGGCTGGCACTCTGGTGAATGTGAAGTTTTCTGTGGCTTTGCATCTGATGGTGAGACTGTGACTGTATTTACCATGCAGGCTGCTTTTTCACCCTGATAGGACTGTTGACCTGGATTTGTAACAGGAGTCTGCATTTAAGCATTTGTATTGTGCATTTCGACTTGGGTTAGAGGTTCTGTGTTGTCATTTGCCCTCATTTTAATTAGGCTTGACAGTTCACAATCATATTCTTCAGCGGCTGCTTCTAGGATTACAGCTTCAGCGTTTGCAGCCGCCACTGGCTTTGCTAATTTCAGTTCATGCAGATTGGCGTTTAGAATGACTTGCTGTTTTAGTAGCTCTGCCTCTTGTCAAGCATATGCGAGCTCAGCACGTGCGGCTTCTGCTTTAGCCTGTGCTTGCACTGCCATAGAATTAGCTACAGATTGTCTGCTGGTTCTGGAGCAGTTGGATACGAGTGATCTTGTTTCTAGTTCATCACAATCCTCTTCTTTTCTTCTTAGTGACATGGTGATTGTTTTAGATGGTATTTTACCTGCAGATCGGATGAACGCTGGCCGTTGGTAGAGCTGCCTTTTTACTGTTCTGTCCCCGCTTCTTTGTGTGTGTGGCGCAGTCTAGCCTGGTACATCAGCTCGGCAGATAGCTAACAGTTTTCCCTCATAAAGAATGAAGCAGCTTGTTTCCTTTCCAAACTTCACTCAGGAAGCACTGTAAAACTGGACAGGTACAAAATACATCTTTCAGCATCTCATACAGACGTTGTTCAAGAACAATATTCATATATTGTCTGTTTAAAACGTTTCATAACAAACAAATAACACATCCGTTATCTTAGGGCTAACGTCTATGGGAAATTACATTAAGATGCTCGCGATTAGCATAAAGGATCAAAATATACATTCTGAACGAATTTAATTCCTTTAACAAGGGTTTTCATTACTAGTATTCAATGTCAAGATAACTGTATGACATGTCCTTACAGGCAAACGTGTTTTCTGGCCAACCAATATAAAAGAGAAAAATATGTGACTGTTGCTTCACCATGCATCTCGAACTACGGCAAGACTGCTATTACAAAAACATTGCGTTACAAGTTGACCACTAGAGGTCTCCCTTTCTCCAAATAAACATCAGAACAGCACAGTATACTTTCACTAAAGAAGAACAAACGACTGCACTTAAAGCTTTTGTTGAGAGGGAAGATGTTTTTTCGTCAGTCAATGTTGTGTCACCCATTTCTTTGCTATGATTGGTTGAGGTCTTTTTAAATTGTGTCCGGAGTAATTTTGCTCTGTGCAGAACGGAAGGTTCCAGACTGATTGCAGTGTGCACTTCGCCTGGTGTTGGCAGACTAGGAAGGGACAGTCTCACATGAAGGTAGTTACAGGCACACTCACAACAACAGGCTCAAGTTGTTGCTTTGCTTTGTTATTGCTTAATCATCTAAGTATTCTTTCTTAGACTTAAGGCAGCTGTGTAAAGACAGTGGAAATTTAACGACCCCTGAAAGATGGTTGAGGCCTATGAACAGGCTTACCCCACAAATGGCCCTCCATTCTGTTTCAGTGATAAAGGACTCTGCATTATTGGCAATCGACAGTCATCCTCATGGTTCTACTTCAAGCATAATTCCCTTCAGATCAATGTGCTGTGATTTCTTCTCCCTATACTTTACACACAGAGCCTCCGTTGTGAGAAAAGCAGGTGTGAGGACCAGAGGACAAATTGTCCTGCTGCTAACAATCACACAAAATTGAGGCTTTACAATTTTGAAATGTGTTTTTGCAGCAGCAAATTGGGCTTATTGTTTTCAGCAGAAAAACAATATTTTCCATGATCAGCTTTCATTCCTTATATTACTTTATTTTGTTATTCCTTGCTGCCACACCCACAGCTCTCTTATGTCCTTCACATGTGTGTACCATGCATGATGCTGCTACCACATTCCAACTCCATCAAACCGGACTTCTACTAAATCAAAAGGAGGAGAAAAACAATCAGAGAGGCCCATTCACCACAGCCAATCTGTCAACTGTTGTACAGCGTTTGTCTCCTACTCATAGAGATCAACATCAGGTGTAAGATAAAGTATTTTGAGCTGTTGTTTTAAAAAAATACTGCAGCCGGCAACCTTTCACGACACTGGTACAACAACGTCCACATTTACACGGATCACATTCACATTTAAGATCCACATTTCAATCAAACCTTTACCATACAATGCCCAATTTCAGTTGTGGTATTTCAGTTACAACGCATTACATCTGTTGAACTTTGCATTCAATGTGTTTTAATATTTACTCAAGCCAGGCTTGAGTAAATATTAAAGCACATGGAATGCAAAGTTCAACAGTGCTCATTGTCTGTTTACAACAAAAGTTCCTGCACATTTTGTGTCTCCTGTTTATCTTCCACTAAAACCCATCTCCCGTGCCTTCCACCTCCTCAATACCCAGATAAGCCCCGCTGTGTTTGGCTCCGTGCATCCCTCGCCCGTCCAATTAAAGGGACTCAACACATCGAGAGACGCCTCCGAGCTGGTGGCTAGGCGGGGGAATCAATCCTCATCCCTTATGCAAGCCTATAACACCCTTCCTCTCCGCAGAGAGCAGGAACTCAGCCTCCACAAAGAGACGAGGACACTCTGACAGTCATTACCCAATGACATCTGAAGTCAGTTAAGAGCCCGGAGTGACCCCGGCTTCTTAACTACGCCCCCCCCCCAGCCCCCAGCCTGGTAATGACACCAGAAATGACAATCCAATTTTCCCACAGATTTTGAAGGAGATGAGTGCATAACGGAAACGGGAAGGAGGGGGGAAAGGAGCTTGGCATCCTCCGAGCACCCCCCCCCTCCCTCCCCCCTCTTATAGAATCAATGAACCCCATCTTTCATTTCCATTCAAAGTGCTGCAGAAGCAGGTCCTGAGCCTAACACATGCTGCTTGTTTAGATGACCGCTCATAGGCCCAGCAGGTAGGGCTCTCTAAGAGGCTCCTTCTAATTGGCTCAGGAAGCAGGAAACATGTGACATTTAGTTTGTATATATATATATATATATATGTATATTAATTAATTTAATTCTAATCCATTTGGGGTGGGCTAACCCTTTCAACAAGCAGGAAGACGGACGGACAGGCGGACAGACATGCGTTCTCTATCTTTATAAAAAAACCCTGTCAATATGCCAGTTCTGCTTATTCCATGTAAGCAACATTTGTACATTCAATGTACACATCTTCTCCGTATTCATCATTTCTGCATACTCGTTACACCCAGGGATCCATAGTCAACAGGCAGCCACATACAGTCTATTTCAGGTTTATTGACATGCTCAGTTCCACTGTCACCCTGGGTACTGAGTTAAGACAGGGGTTTCAAAGTCAGTCAGCCCCCGTCTCTCCGTGGCATGGTTGGAATGGTAGAAAAAGCCATGACATGCCCGTGTTCAATTTCAATTTCTCCCAGTCAACAACACAGTGAGCTCTTTTATGTTTCATTAGATGCGGCATAAAAAAAAAGACTTGCCGTAAGGCAGCAGCCAGTCACCATGTTCCAGAAGCAAAGAAACATCTCATGAAATGCAGATTAATACACAACGTAATATGTTGCGCTAAACGGAATCCCTTACTCAACTTCCTTCATGCCGCCTTCAACTGTGTCAGTTTCAAGAAGGCTCAACGGCAAGAGGATAGGACAGCAGGCCTACATATGAAGCAGAGCTGGTGGGCTTCACGACGGATCCGACAGGCTTTTCAGCAATACATTAACTTGGCTATGGGCCCTGGCAGTACCCTCCCCTCGTGTTGCATTTGTTGCATTTGTTCCTTTGTAAATAGAGCACAGCGTGAGATATTTACACTGGAACACTGGCAGCGAGAGAAAGTCAAAGGTCTTATTGGTCACTTATTGCGTTGGAAAGCCTTTTCCATTTGCAGTTCCCTTCTTCCCTCCCTGCTGTGCCTCAAGGTGCTTAAAGACTTCTCTAAAGGCCAGCTCTGCTTGTGCAGAAGCCTTCCGCTGTCTGTCGTCGCCAGTAGTGAAGAAGCCCGGCTCGTGGCGTCCGCCCCGTATTGATTCGGTACGCCGGCCAAGTCGCCGGAGACGACACCCGGAGATGACTTGGAAGTGTGGAGGAGTCTGCTACCAGTCTAGCCGATGCCTTTGAGATGACGGCCGAGTGATACAGGCTTGGAGAGCCCGCCTTCCTGCCAAGGTCCATTGTGGCGAGACATAGTTTACCTCAAGAGATCAGACAAGCCAGCTGTTTGAGGCGCCATGAAAGACAACCAGGTGGGCGTTTTACTGACAGAAGCAGCATATTGTGGCACCGTTGTAATAAATAGATAAACAGAAGGAGGGAGATTTGCGTTAGCCTTGTACTTTTTATGGTTTCTATGGCAATATATGGAAGCACATTTCATTCAAATGATAATTTGGCACCATGAAACAGATTTACTTTCCATAATTTTTTATGAGGCGCTCCGTAACAAAATAACTGAACTGACTTCACCCAGTCCCTGACATGCAGTCAAATGGCCCTGCATTAGTAAACAAGGCAGTGGGTTGATTGAGCCGCCGTGTAATCAGGCAGCGCCGGCCTCAACAGCCTCTCACATCGTCCTACTTCCCCCTGAGCCGTCACTCAAGGAAACATGTTGTCCACATAGATCTAAAGGCTAGGCCACTGTTTTGACACCATGTGTACAGGAGCCATACCGTCTTTCCTGTCCCTCGAGGGTTATGAGTGAGTGTGCCTGGGTGTGTGTGTGTGTGTGTGTGTGCGTATGTGTGTGCATCTGTGCGCGTGTGCATGTGTGGTTTGATCTCGAGGAGGGGCGGGGGGGGGGGCTTGCCTATTGACAGGCTTAACATCTGCTGGGTGATGGCTCTGTAATACATTTCTGACATGCCCTGCCAGATGTGTCGGTGAACTCTGGCGTTTTAATTAGCGCGGCGTCAGAGGCCTCTGACTGACGACCAGCGTCCAGGGGCTCTGTGGAGGCTCCACACTGCTCCGTGTCACCTCACTCCATCTCTCTGCCTCCTCACAGCACCCCTGACTTCAGAGTACCAGACATGATGGGAATGAGTTCTGTGGCTTTCACAACGGAAAAACACTTGCCTTGTCCATTATCAAAGACTTTACCAAAGGAGCTACAGTTATCCATGTGTAAGTATTGTCTGAGTGGTTTTTTGGTTCTCCGGTGTGATAAATATGGATCCGTTGTCTTGATAATACAATATTGTTCATCTTTGGATCGGGCTCTTCTCTCCAATTCTCTCTTATCTTATGTTCTTTCTTTCCAACTACCGACTCAATGCCTCCACACACTCCTCCAGGCTTTTTGTTCTCCCCTGCGCTTTTGGGCGCCCGGGATATGAGAGGTCTCACTCGGCAAGCATACACATCACCGCACAACTAGTCTCTCTCTCTCTCCCTCTCTCCCTCTCTCTCTCTCTCTCTCTTTCTCTCTCTCTCTCTCTCGCTTGCTCGCTCTCTCTCTCTCGGCGCCAAGAAATACCTGAAGTGTAACAGTAACCGCTCTAGAATATGGAGAGGCATCACAAAAGCTGCTGTTCTGTGTGAAAGAACTGAAGCCTTGTATTGAGCCCTACGTTATAGCCAGCTGCTGACAGCAAGAGATGGGGGAAGAGTAGGAGGAGGGAAATGGAGAGAGAGAGAGAGGTTCAGAGACAGAGGTAGGGAGAAGTCTCACTACCCTGACAAGATCACATCCTGAGAACTTGATCTCAGCCTGTATAAGCCCACTGAAAGGTTCGCTCATCTCCTTCCTGAGTAGCTTTGGATTTAACTAATCTAGCAGCAGGGGAGGATGTGAGGCAAGGGGGAGGGAGGGGGAGAGGGAGGCAAGAGGGAACAGATATTCGCCCCACTGATGGCCCCAACCATTTTATAACATGATCAGCATGGTTCAAAACATTGACATCGTATCCCACAGTGTAGAGTGTATGAAGACTGGTTTGAGCAGCCTAAACCGGCCGGCCCCAGAGTCTAATCAGGCTCGGGCCAGGTGAGGCTTCTCAAACTAGTCTTCATCCACTCACACTCTCCACACTTTGGGATACGATGTCAATGTTTTCTGCACACCTGTTGTGCTTTGTGCAGTCAATGTGCAACAGGGTAAAACCAGACATCACCACACACTATGGGAGAGATCTCCTGCATGGCAGAAATGGAGCAGCAGGCTATGTATCTGGTGGATACAAGGCCTTTGTCTGGTGGGGCCCAGTAAAAGCCATCTAGGTGTGGTGTGGCAGCCAACGCGGTGGAGTGTAGCAATGGACCTTGTTACACACACATTTGCATCCGGCCGCTGTCGTGGGATCATGTATTGTATTTTCCCTTTATTATTCTTGTACAAGCTGCAGCGGGTGAGAGCCCTCACAGGGGGCACGCCAGGGCGGATTAGGGGTCCCTTCAGCACCAGCCACCCAGAGCAGGAGATGTATTTCCGCAGAACAGAATGTATTTCCGCTGTTGGAGGCGTGAGTCTGCACTAGCATCACTGAAAGGCGGTCAAAGCAGATCTCGGCGCTGCGGTGTGATGGGGAGCCTGATTAAGTGCTACATTTGTTTAATTAAACAAGTGCTGCGTTAAACATCGGAACGTCTGAACAAAATGTCATCACCACTGTCTTGGCAGGGCCTAATTAAACAGCCTTGGAGTAGGAGCTGGTATCACCACACACTACCCTTTCTTCCGCGGGGAGCATGGCCCAGGCTTGCTGTGTGTGGGACCACAAATCTCCAGGGATTTCCCGTTATTGTATCATCTACTGTGAATCCAAGTGTGCAATCATGTTCTAATCCTAGTGCACCGTTCCTTAATGAGTGTGCATGTGTGTGTGTGTGTGTGTGTGTGTGTGTATGTGTGTGTGTGTGTGTGTGTGTGTGTATATGCGTGTGTGTGTGTGTGTGTGTGTGTGTGTGTGTGTTTTTGGTGTGTGTGTGTGTGTGCGTGTGTGTGTTTGGTGAATATGCTAAATATGTCACGATGGAAGCGAGTGTCGTAGAGTTACCCTAATATGAAATTGATCTATGCATGTGACTGATACAAAGCCCACTGATCTCCTCATGTGATCTCTTGATCTTTAATTGTTTCAACACAACCATGAGTCTGCACTTTTCTTTGAGCGAGGGCCTTTCCATTGGAGAGGTGACAGAGGACTATCTATATGTAAATACATCACAGTCTGTCACACACGCTCACATCAGCCGTCGCTCACAGCGCACTCACACACACGCACACACACACACACACACACACAGACACACACGCACACACACACACAGACACACACACACACACACATACACACACACACACCCACACACAGTTTATACTAAAGAGCCAGTTAATAATATAGATAAAATGTTCCAGTCGAGAACTGCACACGCTGGTGTTTTGTGCTACCTGCCTGACGATACAGAACTCCTTTTGAGAGACGATATGTTGTTCTAACTTCCACTTCCTCGAGGTTTCACTTTGTAAGTGATGAGACAGTACTCAGCCATGGCAGCGCTGGAGTGTGGAAGAAATATGAATGCGGCATCTAACAGAACTCACATCCGTCCATTTCCTCTTTTAGTGCAAAGCCAGACTTTGCTTTTGAGTTATGTGACAATAGTGGTAATGTAGGGTCTGGTCTGGAGTAATGAAATAGTAAAAAACTATATATTTATTTAATATTTCACAGTTCGGTATGCTCATTCCCTTACCCATTGGTGCCTTTCATCAGTCAATTAGAATTACGTGAGCCATGTCTATCCTCAATATCCAACGAGATTTTGTGCTTGTGTGTGTGCGCGTGCGTGTGTGTGTGAGTGTGTGCATGCTAAATATGTGAGTCTAATGTATGAAGGCTAGGGCAAAGTTGTTATCCATTACTTTTATATGGATGTCTATATAGATACTTTGCCAGTAGTCCAATTATTACCAGATTATTAGCTTGGAGATGATTGAAAAAAATACAATTTACGCAGGTCAAAAACTAATTATCAAGTTTCTGTCTACTTATCACTACTAAACATTAAGTGATAATCAACAAATGTATTAATATTACAAGAACCATTAATAAACCCTGCGCGTGCACAAACACACACACACCCACCCACCCACCCGAACACCGACACCCACACCCACACGCCCACCAACATACAGAGACACACACAGACACAGGGTCTGCAGAGCTCACCGTAGTCGCTCTCGTAGAAGAGGATGAACTTCTGCCAGTGCAGCTCAGACACCAGCGTCAGCATGACGTCGTTGATGCGCACGGGCGGGCGCGCCGCCAGCGTGTAGCTCTCCCCGTCCGGGCTGGGGTTGAGGTGGCAGGCCGTGCGGGGCGTCCCGTCGCCGTTCCTCTGGATGAAGAGGTGGGGGATGTGCATGGCGTCCGTCAGGGACTGCAGGGCGCTGGCCGCCGCGCAGCCCGTGGACGTGACCAACGCCAGGATGCCCTGGTTCATCAGCTCACAGGCTGGAGAGAGTGAGAGAGAGAGAGAGAGAGAGAGAGAGAGAGAGAGAGAGAGAGAGAGAGACATTCAATCATTGCTTTAGTGACACATTAGAGCAAGATATGCAACTAATGTACTAAATCATTCCATGACAATGATATGCCATCAGAGATTAAGGAAGTGTCTGAATACTGGCTCTTCCGACAACAAAGCTACAACCAGTATGTCGCCTTTTGAAATATCCATCCTGGGTCAGAACGTTTGTTTTTGTTTTGGCCCGTGGGTTGTGATTCACTGTTCTCCCTGTAACCAGGGTTACCAGGCACAAAACGAATTGGCACACAGATGCAGTGCGCTGCAACCATGGGAGCAAGCAAACAACCTGTATCCACTGAGGTCTCACTGGGCTCTATCAGACCTATATAACCTTGTTATATAACCTCGACCTATGTAACCTCTTTCCAAAAAGCTCCATGACATGACCCGGGCTGAAACACGGATAAATCTGGGAGATGCATTTGGGAGATGGAGACAGCTCAGAGGCCAAAAGGACTTCAAGATGGACGCCACATGAGCTTGTATATTATTTGCAAAGAATAAATAAATTACAAACGTATACTCTATCGTGTGTGTGCATGAGGGTTGGTTTAAAGGTCCCATGGCATGCTACTTTATGGATGCTTTAATATAGATATTAGTAGGCCCCAAACACAGTATTTGAAGACGTTCCCAAAATTCAGCCGTGGTGCAGAATTACAGCCAATACGAACCAGTCGCAAATTGAGCTTTCCCCAAATGCGCCGTTTCGGTGTCTGTAGCTTTAATGCAAATGAGGAGGAGAGAGGCGGGTCAAGAAGGAGGGTGGGGGTGTGGCCCTGAGCAGCTTGCAACCAAGGTACAATGCGCTCTGTTTACAGTGGATGTATCGCAAAAGCGAGGCGCACACAGCCTTAAGTCGTGTTCTGTAAATATTCTAGAACACACGGGAGTCTTGGAGCTCTATATCTAAATAATATCATGTTATACATAGATATCTATATCATATAATATATATTATCACGGCCAAAAGCTGTGTGAGCCTCCAGACCATATTCATAACCGAATCTCAAACGGCCGCGTCAGTTTCTCCGACGTCTCTGGTTCTTCCACGTCCACATCAATCTGAAGTAGATTGAACCACGACATGGAGGAGAAAGGGATTGTTGGCCGCGGTTTTCCGCGCCGGAGCCTCGCTGCCGAGGGACCACCGCCTCGGCAGCGGTCAGCGCTTAGGCACCACCGCCTCCTGCAACGCCGAGGCCGCGGCCCCTCGGCAGCGGGAAGCGGGGCTCAAGCGGGAGACATTCTGGGCAAACAATCCCTTTCTCCTCCATGTCGTGGTTCATGTACTTCAGGGAGTCAAAGCCAAAGTTCCTTTCCCCCAATTCAATCTCAACAATGGCTGAGATAACCCCCACTACGAGTCTCGTTGTGGAAATACCAGAAGCGAGAGTCTGACGTGTTATGTGCCATAACACCAACAGCAGAACGGCAGCCTCACCCATAGCCGGGGTCAGACTGATTGGACTCTGGGGCACTGTGGGGCAGGGTGAGGCTGCACACCTGTTGCGCATTGGGCAGTCAGTGTGGGAGAGATATGGGAGAGACGTACATGGTGACATGGTGCGCCAGGTGTGTATTATTGTCTGCAAACTTTTACAATAACCGTCTTTCAACATCACCACCCTGTGCCTTTTGTCTGGAGGGGCCCAATAAAAGCCACCTAGGTGGAGTGTAGCGAACAATATTGCTACCCTGGGGACAGCCCTTCTGTGTCCTTTGTTTGTAGAGGCCCCACTCTAACAATGCATAATGCTTCATGCCACCCAAGTGGCTGCCACTCTCCACCTATGTGACTTTAACCAGGCTCCTCCAGACAAGGACGCAGTATGGTGTTGTTGTCGGTGGTGGTGGTGGTGGTGGTGGTGGTGGTGGTGGTGGTGGTGGTGGTGGCGGTGGTGGTGGCGGCGGTGGTGATCCATGTTGCCATGCAGGAATTCTCTCTCTCATGTGGTGATGGCTGGTTTAACCTGCGCATACTGATTGCTCAATGCACAACAGGTGTGCAGCCTCACCCAGTCCAATCAGTCTGACTCGGGCCGGGTGAGGCTGCTTGAACCAAGCAACATCCACACACACTCCCACATAAACATTAGCTGATCAACTGAACAGTCTGGGACTCGTCAAAGCTTGTCATTGTCAAAATTGTGTAACTTCCCTTGTCTCAAAATATATAATGTAGCACTTGACATGTCTTGTGGTCGTGTTTCCATTTAAATCGTTCCAATTACAATGTTCCATATGTTCCCTTAACCCACAACAAACCTCATTTCAATGCACCAACACAATTTAAATTTCAATGATTAAGATGACTATATGTCAAAGGACATTTCCCAGTTTTGAGACCATCTTTTTACATTTTCTTAGGAAGAGAGAGAGAGAGAGAGAGAGAGAGAGAGAGAGGGGGGGGGGGGGGGGAGAGATGGAGAGAGAGAGAGCTCTAAGAGTAAGATAAGAGAAATAGAGAGAGAGAGACAAATCATGTGTGTTAGGTACTTATTGTGTTACAAAGAAAGGACTGGAAGTGGAGGAGTGAGAGGCGGCAAAGGACATTGCCAAATACTAATGGAAAACAAATCAGATAACGTATTTCAGATGACAGGCATAACCCTGAGAGGAATGAAGGAATATACTAAAATCTACAGTGAAAGAGAAATGGATTCCCCCAACCTATATCTTACAGCCAATGTTCAGCCAGAGTCTCAGAGAGTCCAAAAGCCAATGCAGGGTTCAAGCGTGATCCATCATCTGCCTCAGTTGTGAGAGCCTGATTAAGAGGGCTGGCACATCGACTTTGATCTCCAATCTCAGACATACGAGGTCACGATCCCCCCCCCATCAAACCCAGTGGGCCCACATCTGAGAAGCTCTGCTCGTTCAACAGCTCCCTGTCATTTTCTGTTTGGCTGCTTCCTCCCCTTCGCGAGGGTCTGTCCCCCTTCGTTATCGCAGCATAATCAGGTCGCAACGCATCAGCCAGCACCCCATTAGTGCTCTCATCACGGAACGTGGATCCCCTCACAATGTGCCTCAAGGCGGTAAAATAATGGATAAGATGAGAAAATTAGAAATTTTAATTAATGCGAAAAATGATATTGTATTCTTTTCAAGGAGGGTTTAGTACTTCTATAACAACCAAAATTCTGTTTGAAACTTTTCCGTATTAGTATTAGTATTAAAGACAGGATCCAGCTGGATATACGACAGCCATAAATAGGGGAGAATGGTTATTAAACAGCCATAAATAGGGGAGAAGATGATATGTTATGATATTAAATATGATTTTCTACCATACTGCAAATGCAATTAAACCTGCTATTATGTTTTTTTTTATTATTTTGCTGTCTTATTCTGTCAATAGACTTGCATGCTGATTTTCTAAGCAATTGCAGAAGTGAGATAACTATACCCTATCACATGATGAACTGGATAAAAGCATTGAATAGCAATTACCAGTACATTTTACTTATGGTTATCACTAAATAAGTATATCACAATCAATGCTCAAACACACACACAATCACTCACCTGTTTAACAAGTTTGTTGCACATAGCTTGTCTAATTAAACCTCAGACAACATCTTGTAGGTAGGGTACGAAACAGCGATTGCTGTTATTATTTTCATTTTACAACGCTCAATACGACACAATTATGCAACCCCCTGTCCCCCCCCCCCCTCCCCCCGTCCCACACACACACAAACACGCAGGCAGAAACCCCCACACACACAATGTCTACAAAGACGAGGTTAGAATAGGGAGGCGAGAAGCAGACACAATATCATTATGGGACACAAAGCGCTGATGATAATCGCTGTGAGAAAACACAGAGGAACAAGAGATAAAGACGTACGATAAATAGACCCACATAGCACCGACAGAGCAGAGTCTCTCTGTCTCTCTCTCTCTCTCTCTCTCTCTCTTGACATATATATATATATCTCTTTCTCCCTGTCTAGTTTATGGCTTCTCTTTATGACAGGCCAGTGGGGAGGTGGCGGTTAGTTGGGGGGGGGGGGGGGGGGGGGGGTCTACATCAGAGGAAATAGATACATTCAAGATGGAGGGTTCAACTGGGAAGAAGGAGTACATGTCAGAGAGGGGGAGGGCGGAGGGTGCGGCTTTTTTGTGAGTAGACACGGCATGGTGAAGTGGTTGTGTGTGCATTTCTGTGTGTTTGTGTATGTCTATGTATGTGTGTGTGTGTACGTGCCTGTGTGTGTGTTTGTTAGTTGTTTGTTAGTTGTCTGTGTGTTGGTGTGTGCACGTCTGTCTGTGTTTAGGTGTCTGTGTGTATGTTCCTGTGTGTGTGTCTATCTGTGAGTAGGTGCCTTTATGTGAGCCTGTGTGTTAGTGTCTGAGCCTGTGTATGTGTATTTGTGACTGCCTGTGTGTGTGTGTGTGTGTGTGTGTGTGTGTGTGTGTGCGTGTGTCGCTGTGCTGTGGTGTGTGCGAGTCTGTCTGTGTTGAGAAGCCTCCGTATCTGCGTGTGTGTGGGCGTGTGGAGAGAGAGAGAGCGCTATTAATGTGACAAATGACATATCCATCTGCTGAGTCCTAGTTTAGAACTACATTAAGACCCCGTAACTCAGGACCGGTCGGGGAGAGGTTGGGGGCAGCCAAACAACAGGAGGACAGAGATGAGTGCAGCCACGTAGGACGCAACGAGAGGAGCCGAGTTTTAGCATGAGTGAGGAAGAGAGACAGAGAGAGAGAGAGAGAGAGAGACAGAGAGAGAGAGAGAGAGAGAGAGGGAGAGGGAGAGGGAGAGAGAGATAGAGAGAGAGAGAGAGACTGAATGACAGAGTTACAGAGACAGAGAGAGAGACAGATTGGCAGAGATAGAGAGAGAGAGATAGACAGAGGGAAAGAGAGAGTAGAGGGAGAGAGAATATAGAGAGAGAGGAAGAGAGAGAATGACAGAGGGAAAGAGCGAGAGAGTGAGAAAAAAAAAGAGTGGGAAAAATGTGAATGCATCATAGAAGAAATTAGGTGGGGGCTGGAAAACGGAGGATGGAGGAAACAGAGAGGAGGAGAACAGGGGAGGCATAGCTTTCTTTCCCAGGAGAGAGGGACCAATGCTGTGAGCGTGTCTATTGGTAAATGTATATTGTCTTTGTTTCTGTCTCACAAGCACAAAGACAAGAGAGTAAAGCAAACATATTCTAATGTCTACCACTTGGTAGGCGCCGCACCCTTCCCAAAAGCATTTCTCATTACCTGGGTGGCACCAGCGGGACTCAAACCCCTAACCCTGACAGCGTTTATGTTCTTCATACGTTGCTACAGCGGAACAGAGGCAGCCGGGGAGGGCGAGTCCTATGGTTGCTAGGAGAAGCATCGTGAGACTTGTCAGTTATTTCCCAGTGGGAAACGCATTGGAATCCTGTGCTCTGAGAGGCTCTCCTGCAACGGCTCCAGCCGGTTATAACCCCCGGACTAGTGGGAGGTAGAATGTACGACTTGCTAAAGGAAACTGCAATGTTCCCTCACGTTCACGTAAGAACATGCAAAGATATTTAAAGTCAACTAAGCTCCATATCTGTTGAATTATGGGCAGTGCACCAATGTGAGTATGTGCACACGGAAATGCACACAAATGCACGCGCACACACACAAACACACACACGGCTACACAAACCCACGCACGTGCACACACATTCACACATACATACATGCTCACACACACAGCTTGACAAACACACACATGCACACACATAATCAGAAACACAGAAACAAAACACACAGACACACACAAATACACAAACATACACACATCAAACACACACTCGCAGATAAACAGATACAAACTCACACGCACAAACACAAAGATACTAAAACACAAATAGACACACACACACACACACACATACACACATACGCTCTCACAAACGCCTTAGACAAAGATCAAACAGATTGGAGCATAAGTGCGCCTGTGTCCATTTGGGCATCATCATAGGCGCTCGATAGCCATTATATAGGCCATTGCCCAGCGACAAGAAGGAGATAGGTGATTTGCATAGTCACTAGGAAGGACGATATAACAGAATAATGCTTCCTACTGTTGCCTCCGAACGGGACCCGGGCCATCACTTAGACCTACTCACGGTCCTCTGATATATACATGAGGCTGGAATGATGGATGGATGGATGGTTGGATGAATGGTGGAGGGTAGGATCGATGGAATAAAGAATGAATGAATTGATGGATGGCTGTATGGATGAATGAATGGATGGATACATAGATAGATGAGTGGTGGATTGCTGTATGGATGGATGGGTAGATTATTGGTTGGGTGGATTGGTGAATGGAGGGATGATAAGACAGAGCCGACAGTCACAGGGTAGATGTTATCCAATGGGTCCACACTAATGGCAATAGTAAAGCTTTAAAGATGCTGAAGAGAGGGAGCCGGTTCGTGAGGAGGTCAAGTTCTGATGTTCCACACCAACCAGCGGTTGGGGAGGAGCCTTAACAGGGCCACGTTCTAGGAGGGAACCGCTGTTCTGGCTGTGGATTGGCTCTCGGAGCGGAAGGAGTTGATGGATGGGTGCCGGATCAGCAGAGGGTGAGTGCGTTCTGATGCGCTCAATCAGCACTTAGCATTTCATTAACGGCTGCTATAATTACTGGAACAATCAGATCATGCATTTTCACGGAATTGCCTTCAAATTGGAATCCAAATGGGAGTGGGGTGGGTGGGTGAGGGCGCCGGAGTTATAAATGTAATGCCCCATCCTAATTAAAAAAAAATTCAAACAGCAGCTGTCAATCAGATTAAGGGCCAATCTAAAACGCGTAAGCGTAAGCCAGCGTTGGCCTCCTACACAGGGCTCTTGCATCACCGCGGTGCTGTGTTGTTCAGGAAAAAGGATGAGTGAAATGTAGGCTTATCGCTAATTCATCATGCAGAGCCGAAGATGTGACTACTTTCTCGTACTCTTATTTTCGTTTTATTTGGCAACACAAGATAGAGTCACCAACGGCTCACCCACCATTGTTTGAAGTTAGGAGCGCGCCAGAAGGCAGATGTAAAGAGGATCTCATGTGGGGCTGTCTCAATGATTTCACAGTCCCAATAAGACTGATTAATTTGCTAATTTTCCATCAGCTAAATCCATAGCGTAGCTCTGCTCTGGAGAGCTCCCCAGAGTTTAACACTAAGAAATAATCTTAGAGAAGAGCCAGGCATAGCGATGTTTGTGTTTTAATCATTAGTCATTGTCTGGTATTCTTTTTTTATGAATAAAATATGAATAACACCTGAATAAAACATATTCACATGGCTTGTTTTGAAAAGGTATGTATGTTTTGGTTCCCTATATATATACCAATGCAGAGCACTTGGTAAGTAGCTCTGGGAAAGGAGACACACATTTTACATTTGGCTAGATTATATAACAGATATAATTTTGTACACAAAGTGGTTGCTTATTATTGACTCCCATCATAGATCATTAGTATCCAGAGACAACTTAATTTCAATGTTTTAACTGAGGGCATCTCAATTGCTGGGCAAAGAATTTCACAGTACATTTTGACACCTCAAAAACGCATCCATAAACAATCATCCATAAACTAATCAATGTGTCTATCAGTCGGCTGGAAGCGGAGTGATAGTGAGCCATTTTTGTCATTCTGAATGAGTCCTGCCACACCGACCCACCTACTAGCCACATGGCTGCACACCACATTGGTCAATTGAATAGTTCAACATTTAATATTTCTTGGCAGTTGTGTCAGCCATTTGGTTTGCAAAATGGTTGCCACTTGGTCCAGCATTGGTAATGTTGTGAAAGGGAATGCTGCTTAAGCAACATGCAGTATTATCATACATTTATAATGTATTATCATCCAATGCAAAGCCTTAAATCATGTCCGAGCAGACTTTGAAAAGTGTGGAGATTGGCATGAGAAATGAAACAGTATATATATATTTGTTGAATAATTCACAGTCACCATTCTGCTCACACTCTCACTTCTGCTGGAGCCTTTCATCAGCCAATCACAATTAATGTCTAGGCTTATGATCTAGACATGTCTACCCTCAGTATGCTACGACATATATGTGAGTCAGACAGATCAGATGTGCCTGCCTGCGCATCAACTTTCTAGCTATCCCTCTAAATACGCAGGGTATTTTTTGGTCACAACATTGCATTGTTGATTCCACAGACCTCCAGTCAGTGGCTCTTGAATGTGCTTTGAAGTCGCTCGTCTTTGACTTTAGAGCCTAATAACTTCGCTACTTACCGCTCCTCTCAGTGCTAAATTGTTCACTAAGTAGACCCATGCCATAATGTTAAGGCTAGCGTCTATGTTACTGTTGCTCGGTTAAGTTGAGTATGGGGACGATTGTATTAAAGTGTCCCGCTCTGGCAGTGGGTTAGTAATTCCTACCATTCAATTTAAAGCCATCATGAGCTTTAATGCCCATCGCCACCATTCCATTGTGCATTCCTTAAGTTGGCACATGACAGGGCTCTCCATCTGTACACGGGAGACCCAGACGTTTGTCAGCCTTGATGTAACTCCGATCACGGGTTAATGTTTCTTCGTGTTCAGCGCACTATGCTGATATCTAACGCTTCGCCGTACCACTTTGAAACATCCTATAATGTTTGAAGCCTGTCAGACTGAGGTCAATATGTCACTGCCAGTGTTTGTGATGAGAGATTCTGCGGCGGAGAACTTTGAAATTTCTCTTTTTTTGATACAAGGGACGAAATCAATTCGACCGCCAAGATCCCATTGTGCGGCTGGCTTTTGATGGAACTCGTTTTTCTGTTTGCTATTGTTATAGCTTTGTCTGTCTGTGTCCCTGGATGCTTGGGTTTTATATTAGTATCCCAGAGGGTAGTGTGTTGACAGTGTCCTGGAATGAGGAACACAATGGTAAATGGCTTGCAGTGTAAATCTCACCCAGCTCTAAAAGTGACCCAGAATGTGAGAAAATAAAATCACCCTGCTCTTCGTTTGATGTGTTTGGTTAGCAAAGTGAAATCATTTGTTTAATCAAAATTATATCTTAAAAACAGGTGCCCTGCTGAAGCGATAAACATTGTGTAAATTACTTTGTACCCCCCAAAAACTTGATTCGACAATTTCCAGCCAATGCAATTATGTTATCAAACAAGATTTGCAACATTACCCAAAACAACATACAATGGTATGCCATGTACGCTACGTCGATCCGCAATAGTGAAAACCTGAAAGCTTTATGTGCTTGCGCATATCAAGTGTGCATTAGAAGCGGGACGATAGTGAGTGTTGTGCCTTGCATCGGAGCAGATTCATTTTTTAATGTAGTTACAAAGAATCAAAAACGATTGTAGAATGTTAATATATTCTCTTGTGTAGACTCTGCTCTACCTTAATCATCGTCTTGCCTTTCTCATTCTCTCTCTCTCTCTCTCTCTCTCTCTCTCTCCATCCAATAGGTTTCAGGGCCTCTCTGGCATAATATTGTCTAATGAGCATGATGTTTCTTCCCATACATAATTAAACATGTTCTCGCTCCCTGAGAGTTTGATGGTCTGGCAGTTACCAAGCAGCTGTGCTGTTGAACAAGGCGCGGATTGGGTTTTGGATTAATTGGCTGGGATTGTGATGCTGGAATTGTGAATTGTGAGTTTTAGGTGATGATAGATATTTATGTGTTAACTACTATCATAGATAGAGGTATATTGCTTGCTATGTTGCTAGAGTACACTTCTTACATGCTGGTCTTGGCAGTTTTCATTTAAAGGGACACCTCACCCATTTGCATTAAGCTTTGTATCGTTAGAAACCATACTTTTGAATGGTCTTGCGTCATTCCATCATTTTCCCCTGAGACGGGAGAGATCCGTATCTACCTTTAACACTTCCTGCTTTAAATGACGTTAAATGGCGATTTTTGCGCCATTTAAAGCAGGTAGGACCAACTGACGCTACAGACCTATTACAGATCAGTGCCAGTGGGTGGGACTAAGGGGTATATGTTATGAACGGTATAGAGAGTACACCAGTGTGAATTTGCGCTACGGTACGGCTTTTCATGTTACCGTGTGACCGGTAGATCACGCGAGCGCTAAAGAAGCAATGTAGTACCAGAGACGCAGTTGTTTATTCATAATATCATCTGGCGCACACAGCTTTTGGCCGTGTTCTATAAGATTTTCTAGAATACTCCGGGAGCTCCGGCGGGAGACCTGGAGCTCTATCTAAATTATATAATATAATATACAGACATCTATAATAATATCACAGCCAAAATCTCTGTGCGCCTCTGGATGATATTATGAATAAACGACTAAGTCGGGTTCTCCGACGTCTCTGGTCCTTCCACATCAATCTGAAGTTGTGGTTCAATTTGGCCGTTCAGAGAGTCAAAGCCAAAGTTTTTTCCCCAAATTCCTTCTCCACCATGGCCGAGAAGTAATACACGGGTCTTATTTTGCAAACCCGCACCAGCCCGTACCCGCAAATAACATTCCGCACCAGACCAGACATGCTATAAATTGATACCGACGCCCAACCCGCACCCGAAGGGAAATTAGACACATTAGATGGAACACCAGGGAATTAAACTATCTGGTGTTTGGCATGGTGCTTTAGATTGCTGTACAAAGAAAGCACATCATCCACTGTGTACGGTTTTAGTTGGCTCCTGAATAACATATCCTGCACCGGAGAAGTCTGGCTTGCAAACGCAAAACCCACGACCGACCCGCGTTGTTTAGGCATCCGACCCGACCAGCAGCCGTGTCCGATGAAGTACATTATTTTGCCCCCGTTTCATCCAAATTGTGCGGGTCACCCGTCGGGTATCCGAATCAGTGCTATACCCCACTACTAGTCTTTATTTGTTGTGGAAGTACCAGAGACGTCCGAGAACCATGCTGCTGTTCATGCTGGACTGCTGGGAGTGAACGCTGATTGGCTGTTATGTTACGTCCGTCAGGGAGTGAATGCTGATTGGCTGTTATGTTACGTCCGTCAGGGAGTGAATGCTGATTGGCTGTTATGTTACGTCCGTCAGGGAGTGAATGCTGCTGGCATTGTGGTAGTTGTTGTCTTCAATGCACAAGCGCCAAAAAATCACTGTCTGCCTATTCTCGGTGAAGAAGGCACAAATATATGATCCACTTTTAATACAGATTCATGTCTCCACCGGAGACATGAACATTCTCCTGACTGTAGTCTGTGCGAAGATATGTTTTAATGATAAAAAGATAGTCTTTGTCAAACCTAGCAAGCTAATTAACCAATAATTGCATTTGATGAAAGCTGCTTGTTTGTGCCATGCAACACTTTTAATGCACAATCTAGCAGGTCAGAGGATCACTGTAACCACTCTTATTAGGTTCCAAATTAAACTTAATAAGGAGCATCTGCTGACGAATTAAACAGAGAACTGGTTTACAAAAAAAAGTAAACACATTAATATATTAGAGTGGGGATGTGTCTAATAATGTTTTTAATTATAAAATAATAACAATTTGATTAAAACAACAAGATTTTGCATTCATGCAAATACAAAAATAACATTGAGTTCAGACTTTTTGCCATGTATTTCCATAATTTTGTTCATTCTCTTATACAGATGCCCAAATTCCAAGCCACAATTTACTTTTAATTATTATATTAACGCTTTGATTTATAACTTAAAATAGGCCATCATTCTAATGCAGCTCGAATCCATGTTTGTGGAGGAACATTTTCAATAATTTAAAAGAAGATGACATTTTATAATGTTGCTCTGCTAGTGCCTCTAACAAAGACCCATCACTCCAAAAAGCATTCAGTTAGAACTATTCTTGGTTTATTTTGATACTACCAAAGGCCAAGGCCATTTCCTGAGTTGTCTTTATGATATTGGTCGATAATATGTCGTAACTAAACTGCAACTAACAAACTGATTTACTGCCAGCTAATATTAGCAGCATGAAAGCTAGTGTTTAAACAGTAGCCAGTTTTACTGAGATTTTGGTACACAATAATATAATGGCCACCTGTTCCGCAGCTTCTAAACCAAAGAAACCTGGGCATGTCTTCGTAGATGAGGTCGGTATTGTTTCGCCTATGTATGCTGTTTCATCTAACTGCATTTGAATTGCATGTTTCATTCACGTATACATAATAACGATGCAAACGCAAAGTTGCCAAATTATGCCGTACCAAATTATTGCTGTGTTTTGTTTGGTGGTTCAATGGCTTGCAATATAAAAATATGGGTTTTATGTATTCAACTAAGCTCCACATCAAAATGCTAGTCACACACTTCATCAAATGTATGCATCAGAATGGATGTCTGTTAATGTTCCCTAGAAAGCTTCCATGGTTTGTTCTGTTTTCCAAGATGCTCATGACACATGATGCTGAGTCCCACTTTTATCATCTGCGCCCCAAATCTTTGTACTTGTAACGCCTTGGGCTGTTTAGCCTTGCTCATATACAAGGCTGGGCTGTTCAGCATGTAGCTACTCTTTGGCTGTGCTTTCATGAAGGGTACTCTGAAGTTGTCTTCGAAATACATCCCCTACATTATATGTACCTATCCTTGTATTCATGGGTTACTTCCTCGCAAAGGACCACCATCAATGGCAAATTTATACA
>NC_136935.1:17379430-17444430 GCF_949987615.1 Pollachius pollachius
AATTCAATGTGGAAGACCAACTGTCCGTCATTAGCTCGACAAACACACTCGTCAGTGTGGGCTGGGTGGGAGGGGGGGTGGGGGTGGACTCCATGATTCCTCGCCTAAATGTAATTGGCAGCCACATCTGCTGTATCCTGCTGTATAGAGGCTGCATCATCTGCCAACTCAAGGGTATCATACCTGCATTGAAATGCCCCTTTGGGAATTCTGCAAGGTCTATGGTATACCCCATGGCTTCACACGTGCGTGTTATTTCATTTAGGCACACGCAGCCACCCACATCCTGAACACCGCAGATGTGCAAGGGCTCATTAGATGTGAGAATAATTTCCCTGTGGATACCTTCTGTGTGTCGCCTTCCCTGTTTGTGTCACACTTTATCAAGGAAAAGTGGCATTTCAAATAAATGCAAAAAACATTCCGACACCTACTTCCCACCTGTGGTTGTTTTGGTAGTGAAAGAGCTATGCCTGTAACGAACAGAACAGACCCAGAGTCTCTACAATCCACCCATGAGACTGTATTGATTCAGGAGGGGGTAAAGGAGTGAAGCTTGTCAAGTTAAGCTGCCGCCAGTAGGCCCTGCTGTTGCAGGACTGGGTCAGGGTGTTAAAACCTTCAAGTAAACTAAAAGTAGCAAAGTAGACAGCAAGCATGAACCGAGTACAGCGGCAGATGGATCTGTCCCTCCAGACCAGCAGACCGCCATCATCAAAACAACATTCCTGGGGAGGCGTCTCACTAGCATCTCAGGAAGTCTTCTTCTGTTGTTGTTGTTGTTGTTGTTGTTGTTGATGTTGAACTTCAAGGATTTTTCTCTAAAGAGAGGAATCTATCAAAGGACATTTTAAACCTGCCACCATCATCGTCATAATCCTCTTGAGTCGACTGGACTGGACTGCTGTGCGTAGCAATTAAATAAGCTTTGGAATGTATGGAATGCATGTTCATTGTTGTGTATTTGTTGTTTGTTTGGTATCATATGAACAGAGGAAACATTGTCAGTTTACCAAGATATATCAACATTGTGACCAATGTGTAAACGTTAATCTTTAATGGACTTAAACTCAAATCTATTTTGATATGCAGTAAGGATGTGACCATATGACTAACCCCTTTGCATCTTAAAATATATTTGCAAATATCTCCTCCATAGTCCTTTTTACCTTCTCTATTTACTCAGACATTCCTCATAGTCTTCTGCAAATGCCAATGCAGGTAAGAAACTATGGTACAAAGCAACACGCCACCACTGCAGAAATAAGAAACTAAATAGCAAAATATCTACGTTGTTCCGTATTGCTGTTCTCAGTTTGCCGGTTCCAAAACTAGTATTGCATTCAACATGATTTATTAATCCAGGACTTGGTTCACATTTATATTTTATCCTCGCAGCATCATCAATTATTAATGTGTTGCTCTATCTGTGAAAGTCACTTTATTTTCATAAGAACATAGGAATTTAGGTGACGTTAAGGGAGATTAATCTGAGAATTGTAGCATCCAATTTATGCTACAATTCTCAGATCTAATCTCCCTTATGCTGTTTATAACGTTACCTAAAATCATATGTTGCTATGAAAATATATGTAGCATCAACTGGATGCTATATTCCTCTTGAACGTTCCAAATGTATTTCAGTTTTTTGAAATGCCACCACTTTTTCTTCAGTGAGACAATGCAATGCGAGGCAATGCACAGGAGGTTTCCACTGTGAAATAACTCACACATCTAATGAGTGCTTGCAAATCTGAAGGGTTAAGGATAAGGGTAAGGGTTCAAGAGGGTAATTATTGCTTGAAAGAAAATATGAAAATCAAAGTATAATAGGACACCATGACAAAAAGCGATAAGAAAGGAGCATTGATTTTGCAGACATGCATTTGAGATTACGATTTAATATTATACTGAAAATGAGCAGCCAGACGGATTTTTATATTTTACAAGCAGTCTTTTTTCCAATATACCTCTTTTTCTCCACAAGCATTTAATCAGCATGAATGCTGATAAAGGGAGCATAGAGAGCATGCACCGCAGAAGGGAAGCTGCCACGATGAGAACAAGTACCATTTTGTGCAGAAATAAATAAATAATTTCCTATAAGGGTAGGGGAGGGGGGAGGTTGTCCAGCCATAACCGCGGGAGGGATTATCTGGATCATCCACATAAAGCAGCTCCTGCTTACACACCGTGTCAAACGACTAAGAAAGAACATGCCCTCCTCTCCCTCTCTGTTCCCTTCATCTTAATGGACTCACAATTCTCAAACACTCCTTCTTTTTTCATCGGCACGCCATTGCTAATTGGCCAATGACACACTCTTTGGTTCTGCCATAAAGTTCCTCTGGCGAGCATTGGAACCTTGACAGGGCAGGTCTCTCTCTCTCTCTCTCTCTCTCTCTCGCTCTCTCACTCTCTCGCTCTCTCTTGATCTCTGTCGCTCTCCCCCTCTCTCTCTCAGAATAGCTTACATGTTTGAATTACATGTACATTTCATGATAGGTGTAATACACTGCAATAACTTTCCACTTTACTGCAATGAGACCTGGGCTTTTTTACTAGGGGCAAGTACACTCAGGAGTTAAGTTAATTGTACTCAGGAGTTGAGTGTTAAGAATGTCTTCTCTTGACGAGGTGAAAAGCTTTCTAAATCCACCTTTCACAAGCCATCTATTGCTATGGATGATGTAAACATCATTTCTCGAATTCTTTAATCATCACTGTTGGATGAACAATAGCCTATCATTAATGTCAACAGTCACAATAAAAAATAAAGATTTGCCAGCAATTTTAAGCCTACAAAGACGCGTCGCTTTGTTAAATCTATATTTGCGGATTAGTATTTGCACTTTTAGCATTTGTTCCAGAGATTTGTGATCATTGAGAGACTAATCTGGCTCATAATGGCTTTGGGAGTTATTTATATCATATCAAAGATTATGAGATGTATATCAACACTGGGGGAAATGGGATGGCAAACAACATACAGGACTGTCAAAAGAAATTCTAAACATGGTAAACTTAAGAAAGTAAAACGTCAAGCGGCTGCGATAACAGAATTTACAGATATTATAATTAAAAGCCTCATGCAGTTTTATTGAGTTTTAAACAATCTGTGATAATAAGTGATTTAACAAAGCCTCTAAACAAAGGATCAGGTTCCGGATATTACTACTAAAGTTTCACTTGTTGTGGGGTAATAGGCTCTCAGTCTTGTTTATTCTAGCTTGTTTTTATTTGATATATGTTTAACACAAAACTACAACTGATATTATTTCCCTGGAGGCTCACAAACTAAAAATTTAAATCCAAGGGATAAGCAACTGTTCATCTAAAAGGCATTTGTTTGTTGAAGGATTATCACATTAAAACCCCACATTGGAAAGATTTACAGACGAGCACTGTCATTAGCAATAGCCAGTCGATGTATATGTGTTGCATGTTTGCCCTGCTTCATCTGCTACTATACATTGCCAGCTTTCTCTCAGTTAATAAGCCAGGCAAGAGGTGAATGGTGAACATGTCAATAGAATAAATAAGCAACCCTTACTTTGAAGAAAATGTTGCAGTTCTGCTGGATAGACTCATTGGCATTCTGTCAAAAAGAAATCCATAGTATATAAATAAATATGTTTTTTAACATCTGGTCCGCTTGCAATGCACACATGCGCGCCCACACACACGCTAGCACACACACACCCACACACACACACACACACACACACACACACACGCACACGCACACGCACACGCACACGCACACGCACACACACACACACACACACACACAAACAAACACAAACATACACACACACAAACACAAACACACAAATACCCGTACAGAAACACACATGCACAAAAAACACACACAAACAGACACACACACACAAACATACATGCACAAAACACACACACTCACACATACACACACACACACACACACACACACACGCACACGCACACACACACACACACACACACACACACACACACACACACACACACACACAGATAAGGATGCTTTATCAGCGCCACGCCTGTCTCATTCCGGGGGACTAAAGGCTCCACGCCAGTTGAGGAGATCAGTGGCCTCAGCCCCCGGGGTCTATTTGTTAACTGTCACGGACTATCATCGGTACATCGCTCGCCTCCATTGTGCAGGCTCACTCACGCCCTAACTGCTGGTGCCCTCGCTTCCACCCCCCCGTCTCCCAGAGGTGCAGCGGCCCATCCCGGGAGAACGGTTAGGGAAAGGGGAGTGAGTGGGCAGGAAAAATGGAGGATAGTTATATAGGCTAACACTGACTGCGATATCGACACGCCAGAGCAGCATGTAAAGATGAGAGATAGCAGGAGGGAGGTGTGAAGGTATTTCTTGGGTATCTAGTTATCACGTTTGGTTTTTTTAGGGAGCGGGATAAGCTTTGGGGTTCCAGATACAGAATGAAGAAGCTCAGGTCGTCAGGTGTGTGCTCAGGTCGAACGCAACATTGCGTAGAGCTGGCAAACCCAGCTTCTCTATTAGAAGGCTACTTTTTCCCATTGAATAATGCCATACCTTCCCAAACCAGGCTCACACACGGCAAGGTACAACGAAGTACACTAATGATATGTGTGTGAGTGAGTGAGTGAATGAGTGTGTATGTGTTTTTGTGTGTGTTTAATTAATATGCACATGCCTGATTTCCTTTGAATGACTCCATCCAACCTTTATGGGAGGAGGAAGTGTTTGTGTGTGTCAGTGGGTGCATGTATGTGTGCAGATGCCTGGCGTGGGTGTGTGTGTGTGAGTGCGTGTGTGTCGATGATTGATAATAGAAAGAAAGCTAAAAAGAGACAGAGAGAGAGACAAAGAGAGAAAGTGACCAGGGCTGATGGTATTGGGCGATAAAGAGGGAGAGAGTTTAAGGGGACATAAAAAGAGAGAGAGAGAACAAGAAGGTTTGTGTGCGAGCTTTGTTTGCAGCAGGATCTCCGGAACAGCCTTCTGTGCTGAAAGCTATGCATCCTGATTATGGCCCCTCTACTGCCCCATACATTACACACACACACACACACACACACACACACACACACACACACACACACACACACACACACACACTTGCACACACGCACATGCGCACACAAACACACTTTCACACACAATTATACATACACGCACATTCGCACACTAAGGCGCACACATACACACAAGAACATAAACAGTACATACTCTACACACAGTGTGCACACCTGCAAAAACCCATTCATTCATTCATACAATTTGGAGGACACCAAAGTGCTTATAGAGTCGCTCTCTTGGTCACAATCCAAATAGATGCTAAAAATAGAACACAATGTCAGCTAGAATATGCTGCAGCTAAAATAGCACAGAGCCTCTCTTCCTGGCCTGATAAGACCTTAATCAGACACTGTGTGTGTGTGAGTGTGTGTGTGTGTGTGTGTGTGTGTGTGTGTGTGTGTGTGTGTGTGTGTGTGTGTGTGTGTGTGTGTGTGTGTGTGTGTGTGTGTGTGTGTGTGCTCGCAGGAGCCAGGGGACGGGCGGCACAGCCCATGTGTCTCCGGCCCACTTTAATGGTCATCTTCAATCACACTCCTAAGAATGAGTCATGCTGTAAAAGCCATGGTTGCTGCTTAAAAAAACAGCAAATGGTGTTCACATTGTTGAATCCTGAGCAGGACTCTTGAATTTCCTGTCCAAAAGTTATAAAGCATCCTTTTTTTTGTGCTGACTCGGTGCTTGTGCACTTGCATCTCATTTCAAACTTAAAAGCAAACTTCTCCAGGGGTGGAAGGAGGGCGTGGCGTTCAGCTAGCGGTGACCAGTTTGACTGATGATACACTGTATAGGATGCGATAACGGTCTTCTTTTGTAGCTGCTCGTCATATGTGGCACACTGTCTCTCAGCTGCCTACGACCGGCTGTTCACCCAGCGGACCTGATCCAGACCCCCCTAACCACCCTGGGCCTGGCTGCGGCAGTGCTTGACATCACGTTTTGGGTTTGCGCGGTGATAGAAAACAGACGACAGACGGCTGACCTAACAAGGACAGATGGCAAACAAATGTCTGTCTCCCTCCGTCCCCATCTCTCACTCCTTCTCTCTTACTGTTTTACTACCAAGGGCAACGATAACAGCAGCTATTTTTATCCACCAGGGTAGAACCAAACAAACATCCTGTGAGACTACTGGCATCCCCGGCAGAAATGAGAACCTGAGTCGGAGCGGAGGCAAGGAGACCCAAAAAACTGCTTCTTAACTGCATCTGGTTACCCAGAATGCTCTGCTTTATTTTACGACCAGTTTGTAATTAGCACTTACTCCCAAAAAAGATGAATTAGCATAATCAGTGATATTGCCTGGAATGAAGACCCAAGTGTGCATTATCATGATTTCAAGTCACTTGAAATACTTGCTGCATTTTCTGTGCCACAAACACGGCCGTGTTAGTGGTTTGAAAGCAGATTTCCAAGCACCATTTGCTGCACTCCCTCTCTCTCTCTCTCTCTCTCTCTCTCTCTCTCTCTCTCTCTATACTTCGTTTTTCTGGCCATTCCAAATGGCTTCATCTCTAAAGATTGTGTTACGTTGGGAATGGCCACCATGATTCTGTCCGACCGCACCATACTAGCCAAATTGTGGACAGATGTGGCCAGGGTAGATAAACTAGGCTAATATACACTAATGTACTCCCAGCTAGGAGGGCAGCCATCTTAATATTCATCAGCGGCCAGCAGTAAATACGTAGCTCTAAAAGAGTGCCCTCCATAATCAGAACGCACTTTTCCCTGGGAATGAAGTGGGGAACAATAACTGAGTGGTCACCACCGGCCAGATATTCCATCTGCTTGCAGTAGCAGAATGTGCTCTTGGAAAACCCTGCAAGGCTGAACAAGTGATTGTTTGAATGAGCTAAACGACAAAGTAGCGGTAGAAATAAAGCTTAGATGAAATCTTTTCTTTGTTTCGTTTTTTTATGCAACACAGAGCTACATACAGATAATCCCTTCTTTCTAGTTAGATTACACAGTTAGATATCTTTTTAAATGGCACCAGGCAGATATCGACTTTTGCGCCGTACACCGATCTCTCTCCAAATGCTCAATTGAATGTGGGTTGTGTCACCGACCACAAAGGCCCACAAGATAAATATCTTCTGCAGCCGTTTTTGACTTTCGATTGTATCTGGTTTCAAAACACATTTTACATGACCGGCACAATGCAACCATCTCAGCCTGTCGTTTTGTATGATGCCTTCCATCCAACAAACCAATAACGGCATCTTATTGTTTTTATTTATCTATTTACTTTTAGCCCATTTACTTTTGTAGTGGTGCGATATGATACAATAAACACATTCAGTTCCTAGGTTCTTTGTGTAGAGATATCATCAGAAAGTCTGTTGATGTTTGGCTAGCTCAATATAAACAAGGCAACTTGATGCAGTTTGTTTCATTGCATGCATCTTTAGATGCACGTAAAGACAAAATTACGAGAGAAAAGCTGTCCCTTCATGTCGAAGCCCTTGTAAAGGATTAGAGACAGAATAATATCTATGTTGATGCCCCAAATCCAACCCTAAGCCAGCCTTATCAGTAGACCAGCGCATGCACACACATTTATGAAATCAACAAGTAGGTTCAAAAGAAGTGATTTGCTTGGGATGTGAGCCGATCCAGACATGAAATCAAAACCTCCAAGCTTCAATAGACAGCGCCTAGCTGAACCTTTTGCCTGACTGACAGCTCTTCTTGATCCAATGATAACACAGCAACTGCCGGCCGGTTGGATGAATATGTGTGTATTTTGTGAGTAGTGACTAATCCGTCTGCACGTTGATTGCCTGAGATATCCAAAATGCTGTTGGCCTTTTACATTAAATTCATGACATAGTTTATTGGGCACAAATAGGAAAACAAAGTCAGGCTACACATACAAAACCTGCAATTACTGGAAGAACCTGGAGTAATTGGGTTGGATTCCTCGGCCCTACCCAATTTCTTCCTCGGCCCCACTGCTCCTCAGTGCCCTCGGAAGAAAGGACTACCTCATCCCTTTGAGCAAACAGGCTTACCTGGCTTTACCTTCAAAGCCACGAGGCGCTGTGGAACGGTGAAACACGCAGCGCCCATCAGAGCACTGCGCCTCTCAGAACCCAGCTGCCCACCCGACCCCACGCTCCGTCCTCAGAACGCCTCCGTGGCCCCGGCGCCAGCCACCCTTCTCTTCACGTTCACTTTCCCGCCTTTTCTAGTCCTCCTCCCACGTCGCCCACGCGCTCTGACTAACGGCTCCAGAGGAGGCCAACTCCCTCCCTTATTAACCGTGTGGGCGAACGCTCAGAGTTCAGAGTCCTCCCCGTCTGTCCGCCACAGATCCCTTTTATGTCACGCGAGTGGTCGCTCGATTGATCCCCATCACACCGTGGAGTAGCAGCCACGGATACCCCTCGCTGGGCAGCAGACGGGTGTATGCCGGGGCGTATGCCTGCACGCAGAGCAGCGTCCTCGTCATCTTCCAGTCCATTGACTAATCGCTGCGCCGACGGTTATTATCGATGGGGATCTATTGATGAGGCCCCGGACCGACGGTACTGTTATTATCTGGAGCTTTTTAGGAAAGTAAAAATGGGCAGTGATTACAGCGACTGCTAGGAGGGTTAGCAGCAGACTGAGTGTTTTCTTTTGTGGATGTGTGTGCATTTGTGTGTGGGTGTGTGTGTGTGTGTGTGGGTGTGTGTGTGTGTGTGTGTGTGTGTGTGTGTGTGTGTGTGTGTGTGTATGTGTGTGTGTGTGTGATTGTGTGTGTGTGTGTGTGTGTGTGTGAGAGAAAGATCGCATGTGTGTCCACTTGTTGTAGTTTTCGATTCAAACCTTCTCCTCTCTGAAATGTTTTCTCCTCTCTTAGTTTCATTCGGTACATTATTACTGAAGAGGATTAGGGCCACTCATAAAAAAATTAAGTTCTGACTTTATTCTCAGAATTCTGAGATTAAAGTCAGAATTCTGACTTTATTCTCAGAATTCTGAGATTAAAGTCAGAATTCTGACTTTGAACTCAGAATTCTGACATTAATCTCAGAATTCTGACTTTAATCTCATGATTCTGAGAAAAAAGTCTGAATTCTGACTTTAAAGTCAGAACTACCTGTAAGGACCAACCTCCGTGGGAGAGACACTTTGCTTTATGCAGTAGGAGGAAACCACACGCAGAGTAGCCCAAGCCTACTTGTGCCAAGATGTCTTCCCTTAGCGACTTCTTGGGGGTTCGAGGGGTGCCAGAAGAAGCCATTTCGTTAATGGAAGACCAAAAGGTGAGTGAAACTGGAACATGTGTTGTTTTGGTGGCAGTTTCACAAGTGTCTCTCCCACGGAGGTTGGTCCTTACAGGTACCCGTAGTTCTGAGAAAAAAGTCAGAATTTTTTATGTTCGGCCCTAATCCTCTTCTGTACATTATTGATGAAAAATGTAATTGAAATCTTTTTGAAAAATGGCATTAAAAAGTAACCAAGGTTATATTTATGTTTATGTAATATACTATTTTGATACTAGAAAACAGCATACGATAAAGTTATTTTCTTTTAGCACCTACAAACTGACCGAGAAGTCTGTCTGGGTGAAAGGCTGAAATATATAGATCACTTAGTCTTTTCAACACAGCAAAGTATTAAGGCGATAATGGTCAAAGAGAAAAGCAGCCAACCCTAGCTGTGAAACTTTTTAAAAAACTCTATTTTTTCATTTTGTTGGAGTGAAAGTTTGAAAGACGGTAATGGTTAGATGATGGGCCCTGACAAAAAAAAAATCCAGCACATTAAAGGATGACCATTCATTTCCACAAATGGCTGTACTATTAGTGTCCAAATGGATTGAATGTGGGTTAGAACACTCACCACGCTGCAAAAAAAAAAAAGATTTATTACATGAAACATGGAACAGGGGACTAGAAATGTTATTAGAAACGTTATACTTTATTACCAAGGTATTAATTAGTAATAATAGTGAGTCTCTTACACAGCAAATCAGGCCTATTAGACTTAGCTGAGAATGTAGAGAGAAAGAGAGGCTTTCCTTGCTAACAATCCTCGAGCAAGATACCTAAATTGTCTGGTCATGTTCCATAATAGCATTTATCTAACTTCTGAATTCACTTTCGATTGATTTGGATGAAAGTCTGTTGCTCAACTACATAGTTGACCAATATTGTTCCTATGTGTGATTGTGAAGCCTGAAAGTGAGCAAGACACCTGAGGAAACAAATAAAAATAGGGAAAATAAGATAGCTTTAGGCCGCGTCGACAGATTTGACATGTTTCGACTGAGCAGTCACAGGAGGAAGGCTTTGTCAATACCCTGTTAGATATTAACAAGATGTCCCCTGGAAATTAGTTTTTCAATAACATCACCAACAATAAGACACATGGTCAAATCCCAAACCTTGCTTGTGGCATTTTCAATCTGCCACGTCAATGACAGGGCTAAACTGAGTTTGAACACATGTTCATGCTTTAAAAAGGTTTTCTCAATAAGATATCCCATCCTGATATGTAGCCGGCCAGCTAGCCACATCCAACCAACCGGTTTAGCAATGTATACTACTAGCAAATTTTGTTTTAGGAAGTGGAGAGCCCAATCTAATGCAGGGGCATGTACATTTTTGGCGTCACATAACAGTAATCCAAGTTGAGTTAATTAAAGTTCTGAGGAAAAATGTTACGGGAAATCCAAAATGGCCCCAGTCAAACAAGGTTGGCTACTCAGAGAAAATGCAATTTGTCGTTCTAATACAGGTACAAAGATGCTGACTTTGTCATTCACACATTCATTTTCTACTGAAAATCAGTAATGCAGTGTGTTGTGAATACCCTCTTGGCTCTGAGGACGGTGCAGTGGTTTTATTTAAAAAGCATCACAGTCTGATCGAATTTCGCCGGCACAATCACACAGCAAATGATTCTTTAGAGGGTTTTCAAGATGCATTACCCACACTGTTAGAGAGATTATCTTGGATTTCCCATCTTGTCTTTGCTCAAAGGAAGGCAATATGAAATACATATTTTGTATAATCTAGAATTGCATTTATTTAAAGTTTGCGAACAAATGTTGAGTCATTGTTGGTTGTCTTCCCTCTGTAACACAAGTACAATCGAAGTTGTTCTGAAAATGAATATATTTGATTCTGTTTTACAGAATGCAATTCACATGCAAAAGTAAGGAATCAGTCTTGAAATATGTGACACCCTGTGTGCATGTGTGTGTAAGTGTGTGTGTGTTGTGTGTGTGCGAGTGTGCAAGCGTGTGTGTGTGCGTGCGTGTTTTTGTGAGGAGCATTGCGTCTGGAAAGGTCTTCGTAAAGGTCAAAACAGACCCATCAGACACATCAGCAGGCTATTAGCAACAAGATAACTGCCATCCCATCCCTCCAATCAATGAAGAGGAAGCAAGGTGAAATGGCAGCCACCTGTGGTGTTGCTGTATACTGCTAACGATAAAGCTTTTCTTCCCTAATGAAGCCCAGATGTTGGCCGATGGAGAAATATTCACACACACGGACCATAGCGCTTTCTTCAAGATTGTACTTCATTAAGTACTACCGTTTATATCTTTCAAATTCTCAAAAGGGTACGCTGACCTTTTGCGTGTCAGCTGACAACAAGGACGGTCTATCCACATCGACTACAGCGGCGCCATATCTCACAATAAGCTTGAGACAGAAGACACACAATCGTTGTGCAGCTTTGGGATAGAAATCCTACTTAGCCATGTGTGTGTGTGTGCCTTGGCACGATCATTTGTAAAGCCATGTATTGGCTTTCTTTATTTCCCATGTCTTTGAATCTTTTGAATTTGTAAACCTTTCATCATCATCATTAAAATACTTCTGTATGTCTATCCTTTGAAACATAAAAGCACAGTAAATGAATTCCCCCCCTCCTTATATAAGGGTTTGGGGGGATATAAGGTTGAGCCACAATCACGTCGGGATTGTTTTTACTTCCATGCCAACGCAATTCAATACTTGAATGACTTGTAAATGCTTATGACCCCTGCACACACACAGTTCGTAACCTAAGTATACACACACACAAGCACATGCACACACACACACACACACACACACACACACACACACACACACACACACACACACACACACCTAGGCATGCACAAACATACACATACACACACACACACAACCTAAGCATTACAACACTCACACACAAACACACACACACACAAACACACACACACACACACACACACACACACACAGTCACCTTAGCATGCAAACACACCCATACACCAACACATATACATACACACAAACACTGACACTCTTTAACCAAAGACATTTCATCTAACTGCATTTCTTGCCAACCAGAGAGATGTGTCATACCTTGCCCATTACTGTGCTTCCTTGATCACTTCATTTGTATCACACTCACAAGGCCGAGAGATGCTGGGAACATTAGGGCATTGATGCATGCTTCCATTTAGCCGCGGTGAAAAGGTCAGAGAGGTCCCCTTGTCTTGTCCACCCATAGACAAGACAGAGGGACCACAACTGTCCAATCAGGGATGTCATCAGCTCTCTGTCACACCAACCATCCATCCAGTGATGGGATATGGTATACAGTTTGAGTGGACTAAGCCTGGGTGCAACAAAGAAGACTTTAAATAAACATGATGTTACAAAAAAAATCATGAACACCATTTCAAAGAAAAATGCAGTGTGTCCTAAAGGAGAATAATAGGGCTCAGATATCGTAACAAAGGACTTGAAATAAGAAGATAACTAGCTGAATGCAATTTTGAAAGCATTTTTACGAGACTGAATGGATATTCTCAGAGATGTCACGGGTTTAATATCTTCAACTGGAAGTCTGTAGCCCAGGCCTTTCCTATAACTGTAATTTCAAAGGTAATCATAAGAGTGGTATTCTGGCAGAAAGAGAAACAGGCTTTATTTACTCTAGTTTAATGATGATGTGTGTGTATGTGTGTGTGCTACCATGGTCGTATCATTGTATCACTCTCGGGAGTTGCACTGTTCAAACTTTAAAAAAACACATACGTGCAATATACAAAAAACTCTCCAAGGAAGGCACCAGAAGCCAGAATCAATACAGGCTCTTTGGAGCTGTTCGGCCAAAAGGCAGTTACGGTTCAAAGGTACAATTTGAAATAGTTTCTGCTTAGCAGGTAGGTTGTGCACTGAGGTGGTCTGACAGCGATAGACCATAAAAACGATAACGTCCTCGTATCAGCTCTACTTCTCCATCGTTCTGGCATCCGCCCCGGATTCTTGCTCCCTTGCTTGCAATTTTATCACTTTTTTATGCTCTTTGTGACTCTGTGAATCAGTCTCTCTCTCTCTTGCCCTCAGCTGCTCCCTCCTAATTTCACCAGAATAACAATTGCAGCACACAAGGCCTTCTGTTCATCTTACACCTTGTGCAAACAGGAAGCTGGAAAACCAATCCCTGGACAATGGACCTTTGTATCTTCCCTCTTCTAATCTCTCTCTATCTCGCTCTCTCTCTCTCTCTCTCTCTCTCTCTCTCTCTCTCTCTCTCTCTCTCACTCTCTCTCACTCTCTCTCTCCTCAGAAGCTAACCCTCGTCTAAATTAACATGCATTTGAATATCAGGCTAATTGCATGCTTATCTGTAATTACTACAAAGACACAAATATTTGAAAACAATCATGTGGTCCAACAATTATGATGCCAGCGACTTGTTACAAAGTTATAATTGGTTCCTAAACAATTGACAAACCTGTGCTCATTTCTAAGCCTCTGTGCTTTGGTTAATGATCAAAGGGACCTGCAAGACAATTAACAACGAAAAAACAGAACAAAAAAAGGAGCAAAATGGCTACTTTGTAATGCTTGTTGCATAAACGCAGACCATCTCCTTTTGTTTCTGCTGTAACATTATTTCTTTGCTTGGCAGGCATCCAAGAAGCCGAGCAAACTAAAAACACCATCAGTTGCGCTGGATACTTCAGCATTAATGGCGACAAATGGTGTTCTTAACGCACACAATAAATCATTTCTAGACCTTATAACCTGATACCATTAGTTAGGTCGGAGGATACTTCCACAACAAATCATTCCATTGGGTTCCACAATATATAATAATGACTTTTAGTAGTAGTAGTAGTAGAACTAGAAGTATTCTAGTAAGATTATCAAATAACTATTATCTAAAAGGAAGTGCCTTCAAGCTAATGTACCACAGCTCAAAAGCTAGTTGCTAGCAGACTGACATCAGTGTCAGGGCTACTGGCTAACAGCTAAAAGAAGGTCTTTCACTACCAATGCAGCATGGTACAAGTACTTACTCTGTGACCTTCTGACAGCTTAGTGATGGTTTTGCGTGTGATTGGTGAGGGCTTTGCGAAGGAGGGTTAATGAAAAAAGTGCAAAAAATAAATAAATTAGGAAAGGGATGAATAAATAAGTAACTAAAACGAAAAAGACCGTCAGAGTGCCCCCCCGGTTTAACATCGGTTAGCACTCGTCTGTTGAGTGAAAGGTCAGAGGAGAGAAAAGGTTCAAAAGAGGCACATTAAGCACACACACGCACACACACACACACACACACACACACACACACACACACACACACACACACACACACAACACACACACATTCAAATACGCACACATACACATACGCACACATGCACATGCACATGCACATACACACACACACACACAAGCACACACATACACACACAAACACACACACATCTAGCCCTGATGGCACTTCCTGATCAAAGTCAGCTGTAGGTCACTCGGTGACGGTTAAGAAAAAGGCATTATGTATAAGCTGAATCTCCTCACGGATAAACTAACACTGAGGTCAAGCAGTCAATGTCAGTCACCACTTTCCGGTGAACTCTCTCCCAGCTGGTGGAGGAAGATGATGGTTGAGCACTCAGGAACCTCAATTAGTGAAATATTAAAGAGATCCTGTTGCACGGTCACTCTGTGCTTGATGGATGAAGTGAGTTGCGGGGGGGGATTTGTGCCCTCGCTGTGAGATGGACCTGCATTTAAAGAGCCACTGAGAGGGGAAAGGGACACAATGACACTGTTATTATGATGGGATAAGTGACATTAGATGTGCTTTCTCTCGTTCTCATTCCTGACGAGAATACAAAGCAGGAACCTGCCAAGATGTGAGACCTGTTGTAATGTCCACGTTCCAATGCACTCTTCGTTGAATATTATTTTTTGGTTTGTTCAATTCACTTTCACTTTGCCTCTCAAATCTTTTTGTTTCATTTTTTCTCTGGATCCCCCCCCCCCCCCCTCTCTCTCTCTCTCTCTCTCTCTCTCCCTCTCTCTTTCCCCCCTGCCTTTCTCCTCTGTGGCCAGTCTATCAGCTGACCTTCAGCTGATTGCAAAGCATTGATTGCTACCAAGGGAGAGGCAAATGAACAGACATAAAAATTAAAATTTGGCCAGAGGAACTTGAGACATAATGTCATGGGGAGGCCGGTCAGACGTCTGGACTTCTGGCCCTCATTGCAACAACCCCCCCTAGTGATGTAGAGCCTTCTTCAAGCCCTATAGGCCCCTCCCCCCTGGTGATATACAGTCTTCTCTCAGCCCTATAGGCCCCACTCCTGGTGATACAGTCTTCTTCAAGCCTTGCAGGTCATCCCCGCCGGCGATATGCAGTCTTCTTTCAGCCCTAGAGGCCCCTCCCCCCTGGCGATGTACAGTCTTCTCTCAGCCCTATAGGCCCCTCCCCCCTGGTGATATATAGTCTTCACTCAGCCCTACAAGCCCCTCCCCCCCTGGCGATATACAGGCTTTGCTCAGCCCTACAGGCCATTCCCCCTTGGCAATATACAGTCTTCTCTCAGCCCTATAGGCCCCTCCGCCCTGGCAATATACAGTCTTCTTTCAGCCCTATAGGCCCCTCCCCCCTGGTGAGATACATTCTTCTTTCAGCCCTATTGGCCCCTCCCCCCTCGCAATATACATTCTTCTCTCAGCCATATAGGCTTATTACCAATTACCTCCATTTCATCTGTGAGCGGACCTGTCTTAGGCCCACTGTCATCCCAGCTACCTGTCAACTGGGAGAGAAATCCCAGCAAACAGCAGCCCCTTGAAGGTGTGTGTGTGTGTGTGTGGACGCATATTCTTGTGTGTGTGTGTGTGTGTGTGTGTGTGTGTTTGTGTGTGTGTTTATGTGTGTATATGTCTGTGTATGTCTGTGTGTGTATCTGTGTGTGTTTGTGTGTGTGTGTGTGTGTGTGTGTGTGTGTGTGTGTGTGTATGTGTGTGTGCGTGTGTGTGTGTGTATCTGCGTTTGTGTTTATGGGCCCTATTTTAACGGTCTGAGCACATGTGAGAAGCGTAAAACGGAAGTAGCTTTGTGGGCGGATATCTGGCTCTGTTGCTATTATACCGGCAGATAAATTAATCTAAAAATCTAAAATGGGTTGTTCTGTTTACCCGTAGGTGTGTTTTGGCCGTAACATGAAATAAACCAATGAGAGTGCCATATCCCATCCCCCTATAAGAGCCATGAGCGCATTTGAACCTGACAGGTTGATATTTTCACAGCGAGTTTGCAGTCTCCCCTGAGACAGATGAGCACATGAATTGCAAACTTCAAATGGCTCAGTTTATGGCCAAATAATATGGCCTAATTCACACATGGAAAATCGTTTTCTTCTACAACTTCAGAAACACTGAGTCGTCATGTAAATTTCGGCAAAGAGAACTAAACACATATGATATGCGGTCCTGTGGCCCCAACTGTGGGACTATTTAATGAAATGTGGCAATACATAAATAAATAAATAAATAAATAAATACATTTTATTTATAGCGCCCTTTTCATCCGAAGATCTCAAAAGGATACATATTAAAAGCAGTGTTGTTAAATATATATATATATATATATATATATATATATATATATATATATATTCTTTAAAATAAAAATAAAAAGGGGTTTAAAAACATCTAAGAATGGGAGCCAAAGGTTTTCTTAAAAATAAATGTTTTAAGACCTTTTTTAAAACAATCAGTGAATTCTTCAACACTCACTCACGGTAAAACGATGTTTTCTCAAGATCGAATACTCATTAATCCTAAAAGTTATGGGCTTGTACACGATATCTGTGTCAAGAAAATATGTGTCTGCTGTACGGTGTTTGCAGATGCATTGACTGAAGTACAACTTATTACCGCTGTATCAGCTGTTCTTTTCCAAATAATTTAACCAACGTTATCATTTAGGCCTACCCTAAAACATGATTTTGTTTTGGAAGGCTGGGATATACATTGCTTGAGTTTATTATCGTTGTTATTATTATTTGAATGCATGGAATAGCCTACTACAGTGTTCAATCATATGTATGATGTTTCACACATACGAACAATCGTTGACATCATAATATTTAAATTAGGCTAATTGTTTGCATGTTTGTGTTGTGTATAGCCTACGTGTATGTAAGCTTATGTTACAGTTCCGACCTGCCTAAGCACGTCAAAATAGCAACACCAACTGCGCTATCCGCTAGGGCACTTAAACCACGATTTTTCTGGTCAGTTGCGCAATTGCTTTAACGATCTGTAAGATAGCACCATGTATCATTTGCGCAGGAACACGCCTCTGCTTTTCGCCGACACGCCTCTCATGGCGTTAGTTTAATGGCGCGAGTTGACTGCGGGGGAAAATCAGCTTTGCGCCAGGTGCAAACTAGCAACGATACATTCGTCGGTGTAGAAAGTCAATTGTGCTGGGTGCAAGATAGGACCCTATGTCTCACACGCCGCCATAGTGCAATTGCTACTGCTCAGATAACCTCTCATTTCTAAATGAGTTTCCTGTGGATGTGTCGAGTGTTTTACACCAGGAGTTAAATCCTACCCGTTATCTTCCCTATCACTTGGCTGTGGAGCCTCTGATACATGCTGATGCTTCAAGAAATTAGCTTGGCCAGCACAGACTGTTCTTGGTTCCCAGCCAAGGCTGTTTCCCCCACTGTTGTGTAGCAAATAGCATCGATGCTTAAAAATGTTCTATTTGTTTGGTCTTTAAGGAAGAAGAAAAAAGGAATCTAATTAATAGGAGTGATGGCAATGTAAAAAGTAGACTTATATTGTTCATTTTAATGATCGATTGTATTTTCTTACAACGACTCGGACTTAACTTGTCTGATCTTATAACCACTTGACAGTGCAGGGATACAAACATTAAACGACCCTGTTTACGTTGTGAACGGAACCAGACGCTACCACTGAGTGTTTTGCACAAGGCCTGATTGATATTTCATTTGGTCTGTATGTGTTCTACTTTTTCTGTTTGTGTGTGAGTGCGTGCGTGTGTGTCCTGTCTCTTTGTTTGTGTGTCCCTCTGAGAGCGGGTAATGTTTGCATGCGTGTCGGTCTTCGGCGAGACAGTAATCCATCATAGACGAGCTCAGTAGGATTCCTGTGAGTTCTCTCGTTCGGCAGACAGGCGGGAAAACAATGTGAAACACTAGGCAGGGCCTATCGCTCTTTTTGACTGACTCCTCTTCTATTGGAGGACCACCCTGCCTGCGATAAGGGCGCCGATCGGGGAGCTCCGGGATGAGGGAGGAACGAGTACGGTACGGGACGATTGGTTGTGATGTTTAATGAAAAGGAGACGCTCCACTGCGTGGGCCCTGTTCCCCGCCCTACCTCCCCATCGCTGCCCCCGTGGCCCAGTGCTGTTGGAACAGGTGACACACACTCACACACACAGCCACACAACCACATACACAATGATACACACCACACATTCACACACACACACACACACACACACACACAACTCTTGTATTGCTCTTTGCTTAATGATGGCGGATGAAGATTTGATGTGTTTCAGATTTCATGCAAGAATTGAAACAAAGAGACATAAGTTGAGCCATCTTAGTCCTTAAAAACATAAAAGACAATAAAATAGTGTGTGTCAGTATCATTGAAATGTAGACACTAATGTAGATGATGTATTGCTACATCTGCAGTATGGCGTCCATAGCATCATGTCTTATATTCCCGAGAAGTTCTATCAACAAATGGAAGAAGTTACCAAGCAACATGGGGGGAAAGTTTGCAAAGTCGTTGGAGCGCTCGCAGCAGGCTCGTCAGAGCCATGCGGTGAGCTGGAATCAAAGAGGACCCTTTCGCCAAGAATCAAACTTTCTCTGATTGCACACTTAGCAAGCTCTGATATAAATAGACCACCCAGATGCATTTGCATCCAAATGTGGCTATGTCTAAAATGTCTGAAATGTGGAAAGACCTCATGACTCATGACTATATATATATAAATACAAATACATTTGTTTTCCATGTTGGAAACTAATTAAAAAACCTGCCGGTTGAATGAACAGAGTAATGTGCCTGGAGAGACTTGTATAATATCATTGTAAATGTTTATTTGATGTAAACAGTATTTAAATTAACCGTTGGAAAAGTTGAAAGTTGAATTACGCAAAAATACTATTACTATTTAAGTATATTCCTGAGAAGCCATTCAAAGAATTACTTTCCACTATCCTATGCATTTCATGATGCGGTTTTGGTTATCTGATGGTGGAGCGGTCCTCTTGATCCCTGACTCGGCGGTATTAACACAACAACACAGCAGCAGACAATATTAGCCGGGTGTGACGCCTAAGGATCACACACACACACACACACGCACGCACACACTCCATGAAGCGTCTTTTCGTCCACCCTCCGTTCCCGTAGCCCTACTGTATGATTGATAGCACGCATAACTGTGACTAACGCATTGTCCGATTTAATTAGCAGAGATGAATAGCGGCGATGTCAGCCTTGTTGTTTGTGAGGAGATGCGCAGCAGCGTGTGCGGAGAGGGGGGGCTGCCCTCCCACCAAACAGTGAATGATGAAGCCGAAACCGCCGGCCAGCAGCACAAATTAGCGCTATCTGCCCAGTGTGAAAGACGACGCAAAGTCAAGCTGCTTTTATCCATTAAAAAGCTCCAGGCGGGATCGTCGGATATCATAACACAAGCACTACGCGCTGAGAAGGCGTTGTTGATTGCATTCACGGACGTGCACCTCTCGGACGCCACGGCATTGTTGATCCTCGTCTGCCCGCGTCTTTTCGTTCCTATTACCGTGCTTTTTTGACCCCAATCAGCGTTGCCTTGCGAGTGTTTATTCTATACAACACAAGGTGTCCATATATATGTAACCCGAATGTCCTGCTGTCTCTCTGTGTCCCGTGGTAGAGAAGGACCACGGGACACAGTTGTTCGGGATTGTGGGAGACGCTTGGCAATTTATTCCCCAACAGTGGAAAGTCTTCAATATAGCCTTGTATCTTGTATCCATGAGGGCCAAACACAAAACAAGATTAGAAAAAACTCTTTGACCCAACAAAATGTAAAAATAAATACATATAACCATAAACTATATAATCTAAGAAACACTCTCCCCGAAATAAAAGACAAAAACATTAAATTAAACAGTAGACAAAATCACATCGTACGAGATCATATAAGACGCAAAACACACACATCACATATAACACTCAACAGGCAAACTAACATATTTCAACATATGCAACATATTGACCAAACAAACTGAACGGATGGGTGGTCCAAACCCATACCAAAAATATAGATTGTGCAAGATAACTCGCTCACCTTGTATCCATGAGGGCCAAACACAAAACAAGATGGCACCCACACGAACTACGTTGGCGCACACACGTGAACTACGGTGGCGCACAAGGGACACAATATTAAAATCGCGGCAAACAGCGCCACATGGTGGCCTGTCTAATTAACAACCTTACATATATATATATATATATATATATATATATATATATATATATATATATATATGGTCACCTTCAGCGTAAACGTATGTCCTTAATTGTCTTTCTAAGGTGATATAAATGCTCAATACATTCTGCGAAGGTTGGCTTCTTGGACCATAATCTGTCGACTCCACATTATTGTCATATAGCAATTAACTCACACGTGAGACACGGTAACAGCAGTGTACGAACAAAGACAGGGAAAAAAAGTGTACACTTTACGTTACAGTGTCCTTGTTATAGTTATCTAATCAAGTTTGTATAAACCATATTGCATTGGTGACTCCCACTGCATCTTGAACTTTAAAGTGTTTTTTTCTTTTTTAAAGATTATTAAAACTACTGACCATTGAAGAGATGTGTTTTCTCAAGTCCTCTTGAAGGGAAATAGAGAGCTTTGCTACTAGCATGAAACAATATAATTGAATATCCACTCATTGAAAATGGCTCCAATTTATGCAATGTCCCTAAAGGGCACAAGCAAGGTGTGAGAAGTTAATTTGACCAGAATCACGTTACGTTACCTTGAGCAAATTAAAGGCATTTCATGAAAGCCTAATGTGTCTGAGTGATAACAAAGCTCAAAGCAGCACAAATGGGTCACCAGAGACATGTTTTAAGGCAAAATGAGTCTGAGTCTGCATCATGAATATCCTTTGGTTGTACTGTTTGTAGACTGAGTTATCGAATACAACTCCTGAATGGAGTATGAATCATCAATATGAACAATAACCCATAGTTTATATTAATAAAATACATATGTCAAATAATAATTATCTGTGATTTTTTTCTTAGTATTTCCTATAACTGTCTTTCATTTGATTGATGTTATTTGTAAATTTGCCAATGAAACCAGCCAACACATTACTATGTCAATCCAAAGAATCACCAGCCATGCTCAGAGTTCAGAGGATTTGTATTTATCAAAGTGCTGGCTCAAATCATAGATGATCGGTTCTGATCAAATTTGAGTAAATGGATTTTTTAATATTTTTGATTCATGAAAGAAGCCTTGGCATATCCCCCCTCCCCTCCCCCTGTATTCAGTGCACTGGCATAAATTACATGTTACTTGGGGCCAGAATGACAGCTCTGTGAAATGAATAACTTGTAAAGAATTGCCTTAATGGCTTTGAATCAAGAGCGAGCACGCTTATTCCTCTGCCAATTTCTCCATCAATATTTATGGGCAGAAAAATGAAGAAAAAAGCCAATTTTGTGAAAATTGGTGCAGGATTAGGCATGGTTAAGGCACCGCTAATGACCAGTGTCTCCCATCCAATAACAAATTAAAATCTCTCTTTAAATCATCTTGTTCATTGATTATTCCAAACCAAATGCTGTTCCACGGTGACTTTTCTTGCCAGACATGTCATATGAGCGATGTGATACTATCCATTATCGGGAAGTGAGAATGGATCTGAAGGGACAGGAAACTCAATCTAAACAATCAGCATGAACGTGGCCGACAAGACCGGGCCAGCGGTGATTTGTGGTGAGGCTAACCTCGATAAACACCAGCAAATTCTTATTTAAAAAGGTCACTTTTAAATACAGCTAAATGAACGATGAATGTTTGAATGATGTACTAATACAAGCTGATATTGGAGAGAGTACTTGCTCTGTAATTTTCCTCTAAAAGCCATCATATAAAGCCTTCAATTATCATGGCTGTCACTACTTACTAATTACATGTTTTGGAACATTTTCATATTCAACCGTCCAAATTATTAGCTCTCTCATTTAGAATCTGCCCACTCGTAGCTTTCCACCTCTCTCTCTCTTTAAAGCAAAGTTTAAGTGGGCCTAAGGGATGTCTCGTCACCTTGTGACCTTTGAATACGAGTATTCGCCCCAGCTGTGCATACACAGCACTGCATTATGCATTCAACGCCTTGGCTCCTGGAGTGCATGCCTCCGGCTCTAACAGGCAAATGAGACACTTGACCATCAGTCATAAGACCATTGGTACAGTCGACATCATGGGCCTTATCACCGGAGGCTATCTTGGATCCAAACGCTAGCTGGGTGGTCTAACTGAAGCCTGCCTTCAGTTCCACCTGAGGCCATCTTTGAGGCCACCACCCTAGCTGGGTGGTGGAACTTTAGGGTTCTACATTCTGATCCACCACCAAGCTAGCAAGATGGAATCAAGATTGGCTCAGTTGATGGTTGGCCTCATTGGCCTTATTCACCGGAGGCCATCTTGGATCTAATCTGAATACAGGGTTTTACAGTCTAGTTCACTACCAAGCTAGCAAGATGGAACCCACCAAGATGGCAGTTAGGTGTATAAGGCCCATACCGCCAACCGATAATAAGCATCTCGCTACCCAGACAGAGTACATGATGCACACAACTCCCAGCCTCAAGAGAGAGAGACCAGGCAGGGGAAGAGTCAGACAGGATGCTGTGGTCGGTGACAGCAGCGCCTGCCACCTCCCCAGAGTTACGATGCTCTGTGTGATTTCCCCCCAGGTCACCAGTGCGTCGCATTGGTCTTTAGCACTACAAATGGGGCTGTCTCGTCTCCAGACGTTTCCAGGAAACATATAGGCATGGTGTACGACAACACATCATCGCTTTCCATGATTCCCTGTAGACCAGAAGTGAAGTAAATCGTTTTAACCAGGGAAAATATGTGTCTGTCAAACACCCTGCCTTGTTTTTTCTGCTTTACTAGTTGTTTTTTTTCACTCCAGGTCTCCGAAAAGCATACGCGAAACAACAACATCTCCTTGGTTATTTTATGGGGTGGTCCAAGTCCTTGTTTTTCTTTTTCACCAGCCTTGTGTTGAGTGTGACGGAGGAGTCGCAGGGAGGTCCCCCGGGGGTAAGTTCTCAGTGTTTTCAGCATCGAGCTGACAGCCAGCCGACACATAGGGTTATGGATCAGTATGGCGCAGCATAGAGTCTCAGGTATACTCTATGTAGCCTCTCTTTTTCTAGACCAAATCAAACATGCTGATGGACATGCTGCTGATAGCCATAGGCATGCACACACACACACACACACACACACACACACACACACACACACACATACACACAGACACACACACTAAAACACACAGGAACACACAAAGACATACAGTCACACATAAACACAAGCACACGAACACTGACCTAGACACACACACACAGGCGTGCACACACAAACACAACAGACACACCTTTCCCTGCACACTCACATACACACACAACATTTTACCGCTGCCCACATTTGACTCACTGCACACAGCAATATGTAGCAAGACTAATAAATCATGAGCACAACCAGCAACTAGGCGCCTACTCCAACCTACTTTCACCCCAGCACCTCCAGTGGCAGCAGCAGCAGCAGTAGAATCAACAGCCTGGCTCCACTGCCACCACCAGCACTGCCACGCCCAGCATGTGGCCTATGTGCTCCTACGTGGTAATGCCCAATCATAGCAGCCCTCACGCGTTCCTCCATAAACGAGGCAATGAATCACCCCCTGCGTTGTGAGCAGGGCCTCGCGGAGGGTCGGCTGCACACACCCCCTCGTGTCGCGCAGGGTCATCATCGAAACCGCCCAAACATGTCAGGGGCCCGAGCAAGCGGTGCACAGGAAGAATCCTTATCTAGGGTCATTAAGTGATTCGTCATGTGGCCCCCACCGCCCACAAACCACACCACACCATACACTGGTCCAATAGCGGGCTAGCCACAAGCACGCACAGCACACAGTCAGACAGAAACCAGTCGTGGCACCGACACTGCAAGGGTCTCCGTGGTTGGTGGTTGGACGGCTTGTCAGTTAAACAAGAGAGAGAGAGAGGGAGGGAGGAGGAGGGGGAGAGAGAGAGAGAGAGAGAGAGAGAGAGAGAGAGAGAGAGACAGAGAGACAGAGTGAGATAGAGAGAAGGAAAGCATGTCTGTCATAATCGACCCTAAAGCTTTTTAAAAATGAGATCATGACTTCTCTGCAAATGAGTGACAGTGGCAATTGCATAAAATAAGTAATAAATAAATAAAGGAGAACTTGGATTTACACACACACACACACACACACAAATCATCACACACACACACACACACACACACACACACACACACACACACACACACACAGACCACAACACACACAGACTCAAACCATCACACACACACACAGTTAGCATCCACAGCTGCCAGAGCCTCATTAAGGCTACAGGCACCATCAACACTTCTCAAAGACAAGTCCTGGGTCAGGGAGGCGGACAGCCAGGGAGCATCATCCCCTCCCCACGCCTCATTTAACCCAGCAGCACAGTGGTGGGCCAACGCCATGAATATTTACTCCGTCACAGCAGGAGAGCAAATTCTTTAGGCAGGGGTGTGGGGATGTGTGCGTGTGTGTGTGTGTGTGTGTGTGTGTGTGTGTGTGTGTGTGTGTGTGTGTGTGTGTGTGTGTGTGTGTGTGTGATGTTCAGGGTGGTGCCGTGCTAATGAGCACCTGCTTTTAACCGTTGTTTAGCTCCGCTTCCACGCAAGCAGAGACTGGCGTTAAGGCCGAGCTCACGTGGAGCTGTTCTAGTGGGCGTGTCTAGAAGCGTCGAGGAGGAGGACGCTACGTCACCTGTCCATCCAGCCTACCGCCGCAGCCGCGATCGGACAGGTGCACGCAAGTGCGTGTGTTTGTCCATTTCACTTCCTCAGCCTGTTTGTTTTCTCCTCAGCGGGTAGCCTCGCAGAGAGGCTATTGGATGATGATGAAGTGTGAACGCACCGCTCATTTTGGCTTTCGCAGTCTATCTCTCCCCCTCTCTCGCGCTCTCTTTATCACTCTGTCTCTCGCTACAGTTTTCTCCCTTGCACCCAAACCTGTCACAACACATTGGCCTGGTGATGGCCGCATGAATTATTTCAGGAGGTGACATCCTCTGTCATGCTCTGCGGCCACTGCAAGTGACTGGAGAGAGATACAGCCTGCAGCCACATCGAGGCCTAGGACGAGGACTCCAGCATGCAGAACATTGCCAGATTGAACGACAATATACTAATATTATACATATAATATATAATAATTAAACAAGCACCAATTTGTTGTAAACAGAGCAGAGCAGAAAATGCTGTATAGTCATGGTCTGTAATTCTACTGTGAAAATGTGTGTAATTTGTTCGTTAATGACCTTGCAGAATCTGTCTAAGAACTCAATTCAAGGTTTGTTCTTTATCACCTTCCATCATTGATGTTAATGCTGATACCACTTTAATTGTGTTCATGTATTAACTCATAAACGTCTTAAATTAAGAAGATAAGCTTATAAAACAACAAATTGGATTCATTGGTGTTGGTGTTGGATTAAAAGTGATTGTGCGCCAAAGCACAACAATATCCACTTTTAAAACTTATTTTTTCCTTTCCACCTCCTGATTCCACTTTCACAAACTCTTTTTAATTTCCCGTTTTACTTCTCCTGCACACCTGTGTGTAGCAAGTGCATATTGTTAGTGTTATCTGGTCATGTGTTGTCATTGAGTATATGCACTTTATTTGTACAGTGTCCTTGGGTACATTGAAAGGCACTTTTTAAATAAAATGTATTATTATTATTATTATTATTATTATCATTATTATTATTATTATTATTATTATTATTAAAAATATACAACATTAACATTGTCCCATTCAAACATTGCATGCTAGGTCAATGTGAACTGTATATTTTTTCTTCCTTTCCTTCTCAGAAGCCCTTCTCATATAAAGAGGACATATATGGAGCTTGGGGGGTTAGGCCTGGTTATCATCCTCAAAACTAAACCAATATAATATTTGCATGGTGCCAACTGGGAGTTTACCCTGCTGAATGTCTTGATGGGGTCATCTGAAGGGGCAGTTTGATTTGCATCAGATGTATTATAGAGAGTAGGGTGAGTGTATGCAGAGATATAGGCTGTATAGAGAGGTATTTGCCATTAAATGGCAAATAAACAATAGCCATGTGATCTCTGAGCTGTATTCACTCAGTTACCATAGAATAATAAACACTATTATCAACCTAACTTTGTATCTTGGGTAATACTCTGCAACCGAATGGCTTATTTCTGACATTACAAATGTTGCTGTCAATTTTCCCGTCAAACGATCAAACACAGCACATGCAAGCTGAGTGTTTGTTGAAATAGATCTGAATGAAAAAGTATGTCTCAATAAAACGGACATAAGAAAGTGAATCACATGACAGTTTATATAAAAGGCAGCTTATGAATTAGACATCACATATGTGCATCTTAGGCTTTCACACATAAGTTGTTTATCCACAGACACTCCTCTTCCATGTTTCACTTTGATATGAGTCTTTCACAGACATATGCCAGCAACACATTCATTAGCTGTCTCTTTGCTCTGATCACATCTGAAAGCCCTGTTCACAACTACTCTCAACACATTTCAACAGTTTGCATGTTTCCCCTCCTCGGCAGACGGCACTGTTTGTCGAGAGTCTAACATGCTTCAGTGGTGCTCATGTGGTCCATTTAAGGACTCCTGGAACTGCTTTTAACCAAATTGAAGAGTAGCTGCAAAGAGATGAGCAGCGGTGCAGACTTTCAAGGCTGCATACCGCCAATTCACCCGTTTGGTTCTCTTCCTCGCTTCCTGTGCAAGCGCCATCATTGTTGAGATCACTTCAGTGGGGTGGAGTTCAATGGTATCCAGCTCTTAATGAGTTCAGTACTCGGTGCTGTAGTGAGTCTACTCTGGCCCGCTGTATAAGCCTTGTTTGGTGTGGTTCACTGCGAATGGTGCAGAGGAACGGGCCCTTCACTACACGTGTGTTCCCCTGATTATTATTAGTGTGTAATCCAAATGGTAGGGCATATTATAGAGCACAGGGGTATTTATTTAAAATAAACTTGTATTAAGTGCTCACTATGTATTTAAAGAAATTTGTACAAAAACAATCGGGGAAATATGATTGTCTGGACAGGTCGACATAAAAACACCACCACTACACAACGATATGACACCCTGACACAACACCAAGTCATGTCAAAAGAAGTGTACTTTAAAAGGGGACAATAAAATCATAGTGCCAGGAGGTCCTGTCACCATAGCTGTTATCTAGCTGGTGAACACAGGGCCGTTCTGTCCCATGTCAGCTTAAAAGTGTTGCGGATTGTTCTGTCACCACGCAATCCCCCTGCAAGGCGAGGACAGGAATACCACACAAAGTTTGGAGAGTTCAGGCAACAGTGGAGGAGTCCCGAGAGCCCACACTAGATGTAAATTAATAACTAGATGTAAATTATAAGCAACTGGAATTCAGGGAGAGACGGAAATAAGGTTTAAGGACTCCCTTCTACTCGCTAATTTCCAGATCCGGCGCTCAACCTCTGAGCCGCCAAACAGTCATGGGATCTGAATAATTTAGAGTAAAACTGTGTTTTTTGAAAATATCTTCTTCAAAAAACACATGAACAACTCGCCAGAAGTCTGAGTGCCGTGGCATGGCGTGTCCTCCCCGACCTCTTGATCTCTGCCTGACTTTGACTTAATTCTCAACTCAAGCAAATTTGGAATCATGCCAATCACTGGGGCTGGTTTAATACCCACCGGGGAAGCCCTTGTTCTCAGTATGCAAATTCCACTGAGCGAGAACCAAATGCAGAGAAATAAAAGTGCATATTCAGTACAGGGGTGGGAGTTTGTCTGAGCATTTGAGTGTGTGTGTGTGTGTGTGTGTGTGTGGGTGTGTGTGTGTGTGTGTGTGTGTGTGTGTGTGGGTGGATGTGTGTGTGTGTGTGTGTGTGTGTGTGTGTGTGTGTGTTTGTGTGTTTGTTTGCATGTCTATTTAAGGGAGGGAAATGGGGGGGAGAGACAGGACATGTGTCTGAACACAGATAGACACTCATGACATCACAAGCTACTCATGCTTGCTTTCTCTAGCATTGATCCAGCCTTTCCTCCTGCACACTCTACCCCAACCAGCAAAGCTTTTTGGGTTATACTGCATATACGGCCAGAATTCACTGTTCATAACTGTTCTCACCCCAAATTTGGCGTTTTTTGGCATTTGGCTTATCATACTCTCTCTCTCTCTCTCTCTCTCTCTCTCTCTCTCTCTCTCTCTCTCTCTCTCTCATTATCTCACTAATTTGCATGTCTCTCTCTGTCAGTAGAAAACATTTGCCTTCTCCGCTCCCTAATACCTCCCTCTGCTGTGTGTGTGTATGTGCGTGTGTTTGTGTGTGTGTGTGTGGTGTGTGTGTGTGTGTGTGTGTGTGTGTGTGTGTGTGTGTGTGTGTGTGTGTGTGTGTGTGTGTGTGTGTGTGTGTGCGCGTGTTTGAGTATGGGCGTGTGCGTGTGTGCACTCAATTCTACCCACATTTCCAATCTGGGATTAATAAAGTGCATCCTATTTTTATTTGATCTTAAATAGCACAACCACCACAAGGTGCAAAAGGCGTCCCAGGAGTAGGAGAGGTCTGTTCAGAATGAGGTCAGTTCAGGGTACCTGTGTGTATTCATGTCATATAATCAATACAGCATATTTATATGTCTGTATGTCTGGTTCTGGCAGAATTTGAAGATCCTGTAATATACCAAACAACAAACAAATAAAAAGCATTGCTGCGCTTCACCGACTTCTGAAATTCGAATCACAAACATATCTGCCACCATTGTGCTGTAAAACAATATTAACTCATTAAGCACACAGACCTGAACTAAATAGTGGGTTATGTATTTGAATCCTGCCTGTAAAAGACCATCTGTTAAAGAGAGAGAGAGTGTGCCTCAGCATCAATTCCTCTAACCATAAGGAAAGAAGAAGTAGTGGCAACAGCTCCCCACTATTAACATATGGAACATATGGAAAATGTTTGCATACAAAGTGTGTGGGATTATGGGGAAATTGGGCCAAGGAGACTCCCTTCAGCTTCAAAAGACTCTCACAATGGCATAGACCTGCCAATGGATGAATGAGGAATAAGTTGTGCAGCAGAGGTCCGAAGCTTTCCTCAAATTGTAAGACGAATGTTCTTAGCAGCCACAGTTAGCATGCAATATCAGGATTTGTGTTTGTGTATATGGGTGTGTGAGTGTGTGTGTGTGTGTTTGTGTGTGCGTGTCCACGCGTGTGTGTGTTTGTGTTTGTTTGTCAATGTCCATTTGTGTGCGCGTGTGTGTTTGTGCATGTGTGTGCGTGTGTGTGCGTTCGGGAAACAAGTGAGTCCATGCGTGTGTGTGTTTGTGTTTGTGTGTGAGTGAAGGTGTGTGTCCGTGTATGTGCATGCGCCTGTATGCGCGATTGTAGAAGTCAGAAACTTTTCTTACCTGGTGGGCGAGCATTGGTTGAAGTGCACCAAGCCAAAAGGGGGGGGGGGGGGGGGGGGGGGGAGAAGAGAGAGAAGAAAAGACAATTAGTATTTAAGGCATTGTCCCTTAATGCAAACTTTCAGGGTATCAATGCACTTAGGTAGGGGGAGCATTTCAAAGCCTCATGGTCAAAGTGAGATCCATCACTGTAACGTTCTGAATACCTAAAGTCATTAATCATGGTGGGGGGAGAGAGTGATGAGAACCACCCTGAACCCTTCCAGCTCCAGGCCTTTATTATGATTGACAAGCCCCCCCCCCTCCCTCCCTCCCCCTCCCTCCCTCCCTCCCCCCCCTCATTTCCACATCAGGCTGCGTAATCGCAACCTTTACAGTACATCTACTTTATTTCAATGCCAGCATAACTTTATCTGAAAGACCCCTTCCGTGAATATATTGGACCATGAATGCTGTGGAGAGTGATATAACGGACCCAGAGCAGAGGTTGGTGGACATTGTGTCTGGCTTCTGTTGGCCATTAATTCGTTGGGGTCTGTGGAAAAGCCCATTTCATCTGCTAATGGTCATGAGAAGGAGTGGAGCACTGTGGGTTCCAAGTACCGACCCTGAACTGGAAGAGTCTTTTAGCAACAAAACTAAAAAAACATTCTCATGTTCAGCATAAATCCAAGACACACAGAGGGTAAACCATATTCATCAGGAAATAACATCCCTGTTACCGCAAAGTCAGCAGAAATAGGCACAATGCCTAATGCCTCACAGAATGTCACCAAAGCTTTTTGTGTGGATAAGCTAATATAATGAATGCTTCATATTAGGACTCCCCTCCATGGCTGCTTTGGAGCTTTCTCAGTCAAATAGCAAACCACAGACCATAAAGTCATTACTGTTCAACCTGCATTATTCATTTTTATCTCTGTCTGTGTGTGTGTGTGTGTGTGTGTGTGTGTGTGTGTGTGTGTGTGTATGTGTGTGTGTGTGTGTGTGCGTGTGTGTGCGTGTGTGTGTGTGTGTGTGCGTGTGTGTGTGTGTGTGTGTAGGCCTGAGTGTATGTTTGTCCATGCAAAGTCCATCTTTGTCAGTGTAGACCCAACATGTAATTCAAACTAATGAATGACTCACTGTATTATTGAACTACATGTTATTTTTCTTCATGTTACCCACCATGTGTACAACAACGCTCTTTTAGAACATGCATACCTGTCGCCAACACTCGTACTGGGCCGTTCTCAAGTTAATCTATTGTTGCCCTGTCTATTGAAATGCACCACAGGCTTATAATTAATGTTTGGCAGCGTAAAGGTCCTGATGTAGATGAATGACTGTGAACAATGTGCTCAGAGGGGTGCTTCAATTTCCAATACAAAGTGTAGTATTGTATCAATAGCGGGAAATCATTAACTTGTCATGTTAGCGTCGTTATAAGTGTGTCTCCTAGCTATTTCCATTGTTGCGGCATTCATGCAAATGCAGTCACCCATTGAATCGCCCTTGCATTCAGCCATCATCCTCTCATCTACCCTTGCTCTCAGAGGCCTTTTCAATTTGACCCTCTTTTATATTTACAGAAAACATTGGCGACAAATGGTAGCCCAGAGATTGTCATTGTCCATCAACCTAAGTGTTTGATTGTTATAAACAAACAACCCAGCAGGCGGTGAAAGACACTGCCCTCTCTGTGTCCTCCTTCAGAGTGTATACACACTCCATAGTCAGATTATAATGAGCGCTTTCATCCCCAATAATTCATTTGCACATGAAATGACATTGTGGTAGTACCATCAACCTCATTTCTCTCTAGGTCGTCCTCGAACGAGTCCTCCAGCGGTGCTTCCAATCCTCTCGATCCTCCATGCATCTGGCTAGTTCGCCAGTGCTTTCTGCTCCCACGTCTTTCAGAAGACGTCTTTCAGACTTCATCGATGCCCGTGTGTTGGTTCCCATAGCACCAGCCTGCTTACTGGAAGCTTGCGGTGTCTCTGGCAGTGACCGGCCAGTCTCATTCTCCTGGCTGCTACCTTCTCGCTCAGCCCTGGTAGCCCACCATACAGATGCTTGTTGGTAACATGCACGTTCTGGTTGCTGCTCTACATGATCCGATATCAGGCTGATGTCGTCTGTAGACCAGGTCAGTTAGGACTACGGCAGGGAATGGTGTAATGCTGTAATGGTGAAGCTGAGTTCCAGCTCTCTTCCACTGATGGCTTGCCTGAGTGTGTAGTTCAGCACTATAATGAAGAGGAAGGGGGCGAGGGTGTCTCCTTGTAACACCCCTGCTAGGATGTCAAACTCCTCACTGTCCCCATCTGGGGTTACCACCCTTGCTCTGGTACCCTCATACATGGTACCTATTGCCCGAAGTAGGTTAGGAGGGACACTGTAAGCCTTAAGAATGGTCATCATCACTCCTCTGTGTATTGAGTCAAACATTTTTTTTAAATTAATAAAACACAGGACCGCTGTCAGGTTGTCCTTTTTTACCTCTTCGATGATCCTCCTTAAAGGTCCCATGACATGCTACCAGGTGTGGGCTGATTAGCCGTTACAAGCCGTTTTGGAAATCTGTCCCTTATGACATCATAGGTGGGTGTGTCCACCTAGATGTGTGCTGGATAGATCAGTCTACCAGCCTACCCAGTGGACTGTAGCAAACTTTGCTCATCTATCCGTCACACATCTAGGTGGACACGCCCATCTGTGATGTCATAAGGGACAGATTTCCAAAACGGCTTGTAGCAGCTAATCAGCCCACACCTGGTGGCATGTCATGAGACCTTTAAGGCTAGGATCTGGGATACGGTGGCTCTCCCCTCTCTAAAGCCATTTTGGTTCTCTCTCAGGTGAGGGTGGATGGCATCCCGTATCCAATTCAGTATCATAGGGTTGTACATCTTTGCGATGATACATGTCAGACTGATGCCTCGGTAGTTGTCTGGCATTGAGAGATCTCCAGATTTAGACACCGGGATGATTTTGGAAAGAGACCACATATCAGGCTTGATGTTTTCCATCAGAGCTAGGTTGCAGATCTCCAGGATGATGTCGTCAAGGTTGTAGTTTTTAAGGACGTCTGGGGGAATACCGTCTGGCCCAGCACTTTTCCCTTGCTTCAGGGTGGAATTTACTGCTGCAAGCTCGCTAATTGTAAAGGGGCCATCGTCAATTTTGAGATCACTTAGGACTGCCACTCTCGGGTGGCAGTCCTTAGCTCTATCCACTCTCGGGTGGGTGCCGAGAAGATCACGGAAGTGGGTGAACCAGGTGGTCACTCTGTCCTCTGGGCTGAAGCCTGCTACCTGTCCCTCCTTCAACCTCTTGGGCCCACTCACCTCATTTCTGACCCTCCATGACTCCCCATACCATTGTTCCCCCTGCGCTGCCTCCACTCTCCGTTCTCCATCAGCTCCTCCACCTGATCTTGTCGTAGGTATTGAAGAGTCTTTGTTTGGCCTCGTTCAATACTCCACGCCTCTCGGTGGTCCGCTCGCGGTCAAAGCTTTGTCGCGCCTCCTCCACCATTGCGCGTGCCTGCATGACCACTGGATGTCTAGACCTTGGGGAGATTCTGATCCTCTCCTTCTTCGGTACGAACTCCCTGGTTGCTTCCACATTCGCTGCTACAAACCGGTCATACACTGTGCTAGGCCCTTCCTCCGTATCCAGCAGTTGGAAGCGGTTCCTCACTTCAACTGTGTATCTGGCTTGGAGGACGCGGCTTCCCGAAAAGGTCTTCCAGTCGTGGTGGATCTTTGGGCTAGGCTTGGGGACCCTCAGGCTCAGTCACACACTCATGGAAACCACTCTGTGGTCTGAGCCAACAGAGTTGAACGTGCTGTATGGCTCTGTGTTCAGGATCAAACTCCTAAATTTGCGCCTTACCAGTATGTAGTCCAGCTGACGTAGCATACCAGAAGCCCAGTCCTGGAAGGGCCATCTCTTGCCCATTCTCTTCCGCAACAAGTTGTTTGCAGCCAGTAGCTCGTGTTACGTTAGCAGGGCAGCAAGTTGTTCACCGTTGCGGTTAGTGCTTTCATGATACGTGATGGGTGCATCCCCTGTTCCGAGCCTCACGTTGAGGTCCCCCAGAATTGCTAGGAAGTTGTGAGCCGGAGTGCTGTTCTAAGGTCGTCATAGAACTCTTCCACTTTCTCGACTGGCGCTACATTGGTAGGTGAGTACAATACCATGATGGTTGTAGCTGGGTTGCCGTCGAAGTCTGCGATAAGGATCCTGTCGGTGTGCTGGTGCACCCTACGGAGAGCCTTTCATGCTCAACGACTTAGCAGTAGCCCCACACCTCCCATTGCAGCCTGGGCCTCGTTTCGCCATGCTGATGAGGTGATGAACGAGTAACTCCCCAATCTGCAGTACACAATCTGGTGCTGTTCATGTACTCTCCTGTGCTCCTGGACTCCCAGGATTTCCACTCCCCTATCCTCGGCACAGTGTGCTAGCTCTGCCAACCTTGCTTCTTCTCTCACTGTGTTTGCGTTGAAGGTTCCCATTATAAGTGGTCTCCGACAACGCAGGAGTGCGTTAGATGGGTCACTGTGTTCAGACTGAACCCTCCCTTTCAGGTTTGGGGTCCTGACGTCATACTGCCCCCCATGGGGGGGATCAGCTCCTCCATCTGCCACGTGATTCCTACGGACTCCCGCCACTGGAAGTGCAGGATTTGCGATGATTGGATTCTCCATACTGTTGAACTTTACAATGTGCATAATATAGGGCTGTGGTGCACAACTCCCCACAGCTAAACTGTACTTGCTGTTAAAGTGCTATGAACCAATCTTAGTCGGACCCCTCACCTAAGACCACTCTGCCTTGGGAGACCCTACCAGGAGCACTAGGCTCTAGACAACACAGCCCTCAGGTTCATAGGGCCACACAAACCTCTCCACCACGATAAGGTGATGGTACGCATGCTATCATGGGGGGCCTCTCTCACCCTCCTTCCTCTGTATGTGTGTACGTTTGTGCGTGCGTGTCTGTGTGTGCGTGTGTTTGTGTGTGTGTGCACGTGCGTGGTGTGCGTTGCTGTACCCGCATGCGTGCTCGTGTCTCTCCCTAGCCAATCAAATGTTCAGTGTTTGGAGGACGCACCGACTTCCCAACGCTTCTACTTTAAAACCCACTCTGCAATTTCCACTGGACAGAGAAGAAGATGAAGAGAAATAGAGAAAAGATCCCGATTGAAGCAAAATCTCCCCAACCTCCAGCCCCCCTCACCTCCCTCGATCCACTCTCCCTCCCTCGCTCCACCTTCCCACCTGCTCTGACGCTCTAAAGGAGAGTGGTGATAAGGTGCCTGGGAGCCACTCTATTTCCACCGACCTGTTGTTTCTATTCTCCCTCTTTTTCTCTCTTTCCAAAGGCTATCAGCACATTCAATCACAGGGCCTTTTCAAAATGGCTGGCGTGAGAATAACAGCGTGCATCATGTCTCTGAGACTGGCCTCAGAGGCACCGGCGCTGCATTGTTCCATTTGCCCCAGCAGGGGGCAGGGGAGTGGAGTAGTGTGCGTGGCGGGGGCAATCGAGGGACAATTTGAACTTGCTTTGCACTGCTACATTTCCTCCTCTTCCTGTGCCCTCTACCCATGGCTCTTGGCGGGGACGAGCGTCCCTGTTCCTTTGCGGTGTCGTGTGCGTGCACAGGGTACTTGACACGCACCGCTGCATATGGGACCTCAAGTGTGAGTGAAGTTTGGGCTCGGCTCCCAAATTCCCATTTGAGACCTTAAATCTATTCTATGCATCCTATTAATCAGCACAGGGCACGGATGCATCCGGGGGAAAGCGTATGAAGGAACAGGATGAAGTGTGGCGTGGAAGACGTGAGCAACGGTAGGGGCTAGTTATTTCTTTAGTTAATCATGAATCATGTAAAAGTTGTACCAAGAACATTTCAAACATTGTTAAAAATGTTAATATTTTATTTCAGTTTGTTTCAGTTTTTATTTATTAATTCAGTTTGTGTTATGTAGGAGTAAATGCTTTAAAGCTGAGTCTTTGGAGTTGTGTCACTATGTTATTTTGCTGTTTGAATCTTTTAACTATATGCCCATGTTGTTTTAACAAACTCGCAGTGAAGGTCAGGCTTATTGGCTTCTTCTTGTATCTTCAACATCATTTATTTAAGCTGCTTGTTTCAGGCTTTGCGTTTTTGGCCTTTCAGGGATAACTTTTAATTCATGCTTTGTTACAGCAGCAGTGAGAGAAATAACAGTACCAATTAATTAGTCTCACAGGGTTTAACTATGAATCCAGTGAACTGGTTTTTACATTCTTTACACGGGAGATGTAGTTGCATGTGTGTTGTTGTGTGTGCGAGTGTGCGTATGCTTTTGCATAGGAGTGATTTCGTTGGTGAGCAGTGTGAGTGTGAGGCAAGTTCATATGTCTATGGAAAAAAGCTTTGACCTCTGCAACCACAAATCTGAGTGGTTCTCCAAGGAAACTGTTATGACTTCAGTGCTGCCAGGACCTCAACCTGGGCAGTCCAGACTTGTGGACTTCTCACCAGGCCTCTGACCTGTGGAGCACCTCTTTGGGCCAGAACAAACCAAAAGGACATCCCTGCCAACAGCAAGTACTTAAAGTGGTACAAAACGATCTGCAGGGTGCTGCTTGATACAGCAAGGTCTATTCTCACAGTCTGAATTTAAACACAGCTCACTCACTCGCTCCTGTGTCCTGCTGTGTCTCATACCTCTATTGGATTTGTGGTTTTCTAATGACGCATAAACGATAGTGTTCTTTCCAAAAATAAAACGTCTGCAGAAGGCCTGTTTTTCCTCATATATGTTTTTTTGCATAATGAGTCATTCCAATGATTATAATGATAAATCGGCTGGTTAATTTGAGCAGTTGCTGTAATAAGGCAAACATTGCGTTTTACCGTAGGACAGCTGTCATTAACTGAAGGGTTTGGCTTATGAGTAAATTTGTTCTGGTTAAAAAACGAAATCACAAGTAAAAATAAAGGAATCACACGGTCAAATGGAACAAATCAAAACATTTGGCCTCATCCTGCTTGATTGAAAATGAAGATAAATGATTGAACAGCACACAAATTAGATTGAGCTAATCCCTTTTGACAGTCAAAAGGATAGCCATTACACCAATTCCAAATAGTTTTCTTGATTTCAATTGGAGCCGTTCTAAGGCGACATTCTTGAGCATTGCTCAAGGATTCCCGTCCTCAGTTGCTGATAAGTTTGAGTTCACACAAAAACACTGCTGCCAACGATGAATTTCAAAGTAAGCATATTGCCAACGCAGTGAATTAGATCTTAATGAGACCATAAAAAATCAGCAGCACTTCCAGAATCAACATTTACCTCGGTACCCCAAAACAGTTGGAGATCCCGCAGAATAATCACGGCATTATCATTTATTGTTTCTCGGTCTGTATTTTAATTAAGCAACTGATTAAATTAAACCCCGCCCTGTGTTTGCATCAGACCCCCCTCAAAACGAGTCGTTATGGCTATGGCTACCGCCTATGCCTTCACTTTAGTGTCTCGCAAAAACGTCTGGATATGGTTTATGATCAGACATTTCACGAAATGTCGGCTTTCCTATTTTCGGACTGGAGAAGAAAAGGGGCAAGTTTCTCCATTAAAGCTGAGCTTATGATGTCACAAATCGATTGGACCTATCACGTGCATGGTAAAGTATTTCACCAGGTTATTTCAAGAGTTAAAGGATGAGGGGCTAGGGGGAGAGGGTGTGGCAATGCTGGGAGCCCATATGTTAATACACAAGGACATTTTGCCTTCACAGACAGGTAAATAAAAAAGATGGAAAATCTTCATTCTAAATCAATTCCCATTCAAAGTGAGGCTGATTCAACAGGGATCTGTCCAGACCAACAATCACACAGTTTAAATTCAGTTTGAAACTCTGGGATTGAGTTGGCCTGGTGGCCAGCTGGCCTTGGCGAGGTGGGGGCTGGGACGAGTAAAGAGCAGAAACGGGGGGCTACCAGAGGATTGTGGAGGCGTTACAAAATAAAGCGTAAGCGCTAGTTTGTTAGCGCTTTGTGTGAAGGACTGGTTTGCAGTGGGCGAAAAAGAACAACATGCCTAGAGGGGTATTGTTACCTTAACCCGACGCCAGGAAGGACATGCACAGCAAAACTCTATAGAGAGAAGCTGGAGTTGGAGTTTCCAGGTAAACAAGCTGTACTGAGGAATAGTGAATGCCTACTAAATGCTTTCCCCGGCTGACCACAGGTTGTATGGTTAGGAGGCCCTGGCGTCCTTTTCCTACTTTATCGGTCCGTTGACTATTCGTTTGAATCACTTTTTTATGCATGCTGTCAGATTGTTTTGTCTCTGCTGCCTCTTTTCACTCTCGCTTTCAAACTCTTACGTCATGTTCTTCCTACACACATACACACGTACACAGACGCACGCACACACACATACACACACACAAACACACTCACACACCTACATCCTGAACAACATGGCCCAGCCAAAGCTTGCACTGAATTACTCTACTCTACTCTAACTCAGAATACTGATTATTAAAAGTATCACTCATTTCAGCCTGTCAGGCCTCAATGAATGGGTGACTATATCCCAGCTCAGCCACTTAGTGTTGGTGTTCTGGATGTTAAGAACTCTGCCATTCTCTCTGTCTCTGTCTGTCTCACTCTCTTTCTGTCTCTCTCGCTGTCTGTCTATGTATCTCTCTGTCTCTCTCGCTCTCACACACACACACACACGAATCACATGGCACATCCAACTTGTTCTGGCCTTCTCTATTCTAAGCATATTTACGACACATATTATAACATAGGAATGGAAATACAAGAGAGAGTTGGCATTGCACCGTGTGAATTAACTTAGGGAACCGTGGTTTTAGCACTCAGAAGTGGTCCAAAAACAGAGAATATTGATCATTCACATCCCACATCACTCATTCATATTCTCACTCATTTCATCCACTCTCCGGAATGGATGAGTGGGTGACTGTATCCCAGCCAAGGCACTTAGTGTTAGTGTCCGGGATGCTTAGAATTCTGTCCAGGTCTCCCTCGCTCTCACACACACACACACACACACACACACACACACACACACACACACACACACACACACACACACACACACACACACACACACACACACCCCCACACACACACACGCAAACCCTTCTCCCTCACACACACACACACACACACACACACACACACACACACACACACACACACACACACACACACACACACACACACACACACACACACACACACACATACATACTATCTCCTCTCTAATGCATATTTACACAATCTCTCTCTGTCTCTCTCTCTCTCTATATATATATATATATATATAAATATGTGTATATATATATATATATATATCTTACACACACAAACACTATGTTTCCCTACATTCTTCAGTGTGTCAGGTGCAGATTATCCTAGCAGTCGGTAAAAAGTGCCATCTCAACACTTTCCACAGCGGATCAGCCCAGTTATGTCCCCTCTCCCTAGGGATCGCTCCCAGCAGGCTACAGGCCCTTGGCAACATTAATGTCACGCAACACCTATACACACAATCTCTTTTCCAACGCTGCGCATGCAGTGCTGCCGATAGGAAACTATGAACACGATGTGAAATGAAATGTGATGCACCCCAGCTTTTTCAAAATACGAGGGTATTGCCTAGGATTGCAACCCAAGACATACTCAACATCCTGGTTCTGCGATATAAGCTGATCGATTTGTGTTTAACACTCTTCTGAAACACCTTCTTCCTGATATGGACTCAGTAGTCCATTTATCAGTGAGCTGCAATGTATATTTTGTTTCGTTGTACTGTAAAGGCATCTCTGCACCACAAAGCCCTAAACTCAAATGGCCAGCACGTACATTAAAGACAACTCAATGGAGGAGATTCCCAGTGAACAATTGGCTGAGTTACTTTGAGAGGAGCTTCGTGGAAGTGCTTAATGTAGTTTGCTTCTTCATGTAGGTCCCGCTGCTGCACTCTCTTTCATCCATCACACATGGGCCTGCTGCATCTCCTCTGCTGCACCGTTCCGGACTGGGAGGTAATGGTTCACAGCAAACAGATTGGTTTGCCAATGTCTCAAGCTGAGAAGGGTGAGGGGAAAGTCGAAACTACACCCAAAGTGTTCTTTTTTTCCATCTCTCTCGCTGAAACTTAAATGCCTATCTATTGCATATACATGTATCACGCTTGCAGTGCCCTTTCGCCCCGCTGTTTTAAGAAATCTGCAGCAGATTGGGAGAACGGGTATGACGCCTGTGTCTCTGGTCAAGACCTATCACACTGCAGCATAGCAGCAAAAAACTGCCCCAGTCTATTTACTTCAATGGTGTGTGGTTGTCCCCCCCATCTTCAGATCATAACTGGGCAGTAGAGAGAAACAACAAAGGGAAGGAAGGAGGAAGGAATAAAATAAAGAAGGAAAGCAAGACAGATAGATGGAAAGAAACATCCATCGCTCGATGCCTTCAGTGACTATTTTTCACATCCATATTGCAATCATAACTATACATCAGCCACAAAACAAGATAGAAATTCTAAGAAAAAATAAAGAAAGACATAAAACGGGATTGTAAGAAAGAAAGGGGCCAAACCCTCCACGCGTCATACATACATAACATTATAGATGGTGACAATGCCCTCAGCGCTCACGGCAGATCGGGGAGAGGACTGGGAGAGGTTGTTTCAGGCTAACTAGGGAGACCTTGCAGATGATTCCCTGTAATTGGGAGGAACAGAACCTGGGGGAGGATTTGTCGGGCCGGGACCGTGATCAGGGCGGCTCTTGCCTCCCTTTTCCCCCTCAAAGGGTTATCGGCTAAACCGCTGGCTGAGAGCCAGATTGGTTTGTGCTTACTCAGCCCTCGGGGCCCCCACATGCGCGCCGGTTGGCATGCCTGATTTACGCCTGTTTGTATGCTGAGTAAGCTGTTTGCGTTGTGCCCACAGTGTTCGTACACGCACACACGCACACACAACCACACCTAGGCATAAAGACACACTCACACACACACAGCTTGTGGGATCTCACCCAGAGTTCATACTTTAACAGCAACGTTGTTGTGGTTTGATTGGGAGACATGTTTGCCGATATCAGTGTTTAAATATGCGGCAAGCATCCTTTATATATAAAGGTTACAGTGTATTTAATCGCTAAACAACACCATGAATTTTAATTGAAATGGCAATCCTGCACAGCTTCTCTTGTTTCAGTTGGTGGCGACAGCCCAGTCTGATAAATGCGTGGCGGTCATCAAACAACTTTGTTTTCACCGCAGCCAATGGGAGCCTGGTGTCTAACAGTGGGTTTTGGGGGATGCAGCGGACCTTTAAAGGACTTCTAAAGCATCGGCAGCACAGAGTAACGTAAGGTGGGAGCGGGATGATGGGGAACAGCTTGTCTTTCTGAAGTTTGCTTTTCCTCTGCTTTAATAATCCACCTACTCATGCCCCTCTGGTGAAGGAGAGTGTGTGTGTGTGTGTGTGTGTGTGTGTGTGTGTGTGTGTTTGTGTGTGAGTGTGTGTGTGTGTGTGTGTGTGTGTGTGTGTGTGTGTGTGTGTGTGTGTGTGTGTGTGTGTGTGTGTTGTGCATTTGTGCCCATGCTTTTGATGCTCAAAGAGAGACTCCGAGGCAGGATGACACACAGGACTGCAGAAAATGAGTTTCAAATAAATATGACCAGATAAAGCAGGTATGCAACCAGGCACACAGACGGACACACGGACAGAGGCTCACGTTCAATGAAATGGCGATGGAGTTCCCAATGGAGGATATTTTTGTTGTTGGGCTGAAAGCCCGAAGCCCTTCCTGCTTACTCATAATAACATAATATAATATAAGTGGCTAACAGATGGTGTGAAGGCTGAAGGCTTCATGTCACGTCACACCGGCTGGAGTGATGAGGAGTGAGAGCGCTGAAGATGAATTCGGTGAGACGCAATACGACTCGCCTGTGTGTTTAGGCCGCTTATCTTTGCCACGACGCTCGGTACCGACGTTTGCCGCGGCGAGGAACCGCTGAGCAATCCAAAGCTTCCAAAAGAACGAGACGGGGGCGGAGAAGGGATTTATTTCCATTACTCTCCAGCTCCACTTCTTCTGGATAAATGGGGTTGGTTTTTGAGAAACTGCCACAGCTGTCGGGAGATTGGTTTCACACTTGGCTACACATACATGACTCCATGAGCTGAAGCGGTCCGGGTCACACTCCTTATTCTAGGAAAGTCGGGGGTTCTGTCCGCCTGGGAATGTTTGCTTGGTTAAATATGCATTCGGTGGAGTGGTCCGCCGAGCTGGTTCTCCAGGAGGGGGGTGTTAGGATGATTGGGGGGACAACAATGTGTCGACAGGTCTGGAGTTGGTCTCGGAGCTTGTAGAAGGAATGACGCTGCTGCACCTATATATATATATAGGTATACATATTGATGGCAATATGCTGGGTCACCATGTTGACAAATAAACTAATGATGATGATGTATGCATGATGTTTATCCATAGTGTCCAATTTACATCTCATCCGTTTGGTTAATAACAGGGCTCCTGATCGGTCTGTTACTTTTAGACCATGTTTCTACTTAATTTTAACACAGAAGAATGAAACAATGTTGACACTAAGCATCTAAAGAACTTTCCTTTTCTAACCTCAAAAAATGCTCTTTTTCAAATAAGTTCAAGTCAATTCAATTCAATTGTATTTGTGAACCCCTTAACCACAGCTATGGTGGTAAACAGACCATATATTTATGACACTCCCCTAGCCCTAGTCCTAACCCCCTAGTCCCCATCAGGGGAAGAAAATTCCCTCAATTAGCAACGAAAGAATATTGAAAAGGACCGCATCCCTCCATCCAGGGATGGTTAGGAGTTAAATGGGGGCCATAAATTACATAGAAGCAAACGATTTAAATAATTTAGTTAATAAAAATTAAATTACCAAACTTCTTCAAGAAGTATTTTAGTTTAGCTAGTGTAAGTTATACTTATAATACGGACATGCCACTGCCGAGCTCCTGGAAGTTACAATGATACCAGTGAGTTGAATGGCTTCTGCTACAATATTAAGATTGCCCCGGTGTTGCTCCTGGAACATGAATGAGTTGCATGGTTCTGTTTATTCCATGATAATATATAGCTTATTGCTGTTCTGCTCTCTCTCTCTCTCTCTCTCTCTCTCTCTCTCTCTCTCTCTCTGATCACCATTGAATCGAAACAAAGATTTACTTCAGCCTTAATACTTTGCAGGACATGAGTGTCTTGCATGCTGCAGTTGAGTACATGCTACTGTACAGCTTGCTGTACTGCCCTCTCCATCCTCTCTCTCTCTCTCTGATCACCATTGAGTAGGGACAAAGCCTCACTTCAGCCTTACTATTTCACACAACATGGAAAGTGGTAGAATGACCTCCTTACATGCTTGCACACACTCTATACAGACGGCCCAGAGGAAGCAGAAGGAAAGAGCAAAAACGGTAGGATCTTTAACCGTCACTTTCCGCCTCTATAGCGAGTAATGAAAGAACAAAATCATCTTTAAAAAGTTCACTGAGAGAGCTAGAGAGATATCAAAAGTTAGAGCTGCATGGATAAGCACCGTTTCGGTGCCTTCCGCAACAAAAGGTGAGCAGCAGACTGTTTGATTACTGCAGAAGAATGAAAAAAAATGAGAATATATTGAGTTTCCAGAGAATGAACAGACAAAAAGCAGAATCCTATTTATAAAAGATCTGAGGTCCACAGGACTAAACAATAGATAAAAAACAGTACAAAAATATATTGCAGGTGAAGAGAAGACGCCGGATATTCACAAACTGCTGGAAAAACATTAAAAACAACATTGGGGAGACAAAAGGTACCTGCAGTGAAGGATTAAGTAACAGAGGCAGACTGCCAAGTGCAAAGTGTCAGAGTAAAACTCAAAGTCTAGTCTCTTATGTACGGGAAAATATACAATGTACATGCGTGCATACTGGTGTGGTGTTTGTGAGTGTTTGTGCTTGTGTTTGTGCATGTGTGCATGTATATGGAAATGTAGTTCCCAAGGTGGATTTAATCATAAACAATGATGAAGGCGGGGGGTGGGTGGTGGGGGGTAGCAGATGGGAAATGTGATGCTGTGATTTATATTAGATTATTTTCGAGCAGCTCCATTCACGGGGTGAAGACAAATCATCCGTTTTGAACTTTTTGCAGTTATTACACCACGCTTACAAAAAAGCTTGTTTAAATGGTGGATGGCTAACTCTCCTGGCTCCATGGTTGTCGTTTTTAAGTCTGTTTGTTTCATTTAAACAGTGGATTGGCTACCTCTCCTAGCGCCTTGGTTGTTGTTTAATAGTGGTTACCTGGGAGGGAACTATGTGATTTCCCAACGGTACGTCTGCATGTTAGAGAGGGACATCACTGCAGTGCCACTAGCTGCGCGGCCGTTTAAAATAAACTAACGATGGCTGATGGAAGGGTAAATGGGAGCAAAGCTTTCAGCTTAATGAAGGGAACTGTTTGTTGAGTTCATGGTGGCGGTGAGGAGCTCTACGACGTGCTTCTGTGTTGACTACATCTAGCGGTTTGACCCATTCCAGTATTTACATATGTGGTGTGTAGGGGGCGTGGAAAGGCCTCAGCTGAAAATAAAAGGGCGGTGCAGCTCAATCGTGGAAACCAGCACATCTGTGAGGCGTTGTTTAATGAGGGAACAGCGATATTCGTTTTCCCCCACACTGAGATGAGGCCCAGTCATTATGAACTACAGCAGCCGTTGTGACCATCTGTGTGACCCCAACATGTGTTCTCCTCCGTACAAACCCGGTGGCCTCACGTCTCCTGCTACAACATGCATGACACATTTTAGAGGTGGTCTGCCGTGTTGACTCGTCTGTGTGGCATGATATGATATGATTGATCCATTAAGCAGTCGCATTAAAGGATAAATGCTAAGTACAATGTTTTACAGAATTTAAACAGTGTCCCACATCTCATCTGAGAGGGCTTTGGATGTACGATATACCAACAGTGTACGACACAGCACGTCATCTCTGCAGACAAATTTCATTTTTATAAATAAAAATCACACAGTGTGAAACTTGTTGGTGAAATGCATGTTGTAGTGCGGCATTAATTGTTGTGGAAGAATTCCGTACTCGATATCGACGCATCATTCCGACTCAAGGTTTCCTTTGTTTATTCATTATAATATTCCAGCACTCCAAAACCCACACGGTAGGTTTGCGATAATCAACAGAACAAAACGAAAAGATAAATGTCACAAAGCCTGTGAGATGGGTAAGATAGTGAAGTGAAGCACGGCAGAGAGAGAGAGAACAATGCCTGGCATTTACGTCTTCGTCTCCTCTCGTTCTGCCCCTTTCTCTCTATATGCTGATGATCCGCTCTTTCCATTAGTTTGCCAGTGTCTAGTGGAGAACAAACACACAGGCGTTCGTAGCGAAACGCTGCCCCCTCACCGGAGCAGGGTCTCCTGTGACTCGCTCCGGCGTAACTGAAGCTGCTGCAATCCACAGAGGCGGACACTGCCCACTGACTGCTACAAGGATGACTTGTTTCTCCTGGCTAGATGGGTTCATGATTTTCAGATTTGTAATTCAATTACTTTTCCCACTGCTGTATACACTGGCGTGGACAAAAGTACGAGGGTCTTAAACAGACTCATTTGAATAATCTTGTAGCAGAGGACACATTTACATAACCGCAAGCTGTGTTCTGTCGAGGACACCCGATGTCTTGGCTGCATGCTGGAGATTTATTTTTTTCTTATTTTTCCTCGTAAATTATCTTTTTTTAATTTGCCTGAAAAACATTCAGTTTTCCCGAGATCAAACTCTCCAGTGACAGAATTGTATTGACTAATTTGTCTGCCAAATTCACTCTCAGAGAAATCAAAATTTAGACTTGATAATTTTTTAAACTTATAATGATGTTATCAATATAAAATAGGACAATATTTAAATGGCGTGTACACTTATTGAATGTAACAGGTTTTGGAAGACAAAAGCTTGGATCAAACAACTGCCATGAAAACAAGTAACTGTTCTAATCATTAGATCTGGCCACCACTGGCTGCCAATCTTAATTAAATTCCCTTCAAATGTTTTCAAACAGGCCTACCACTTGAATTGCGCTGATGACACAAGGCTTCAAAAGGCTTGTTTGAAAGGAACAATATCTGAAAGCTTATTGGTTAGGGGAGCACCGAGATATATTAATAGAGCTGCATCATTCATGGCAGTGACACAGGCTCTTAATTGGGGATCTTGTACTGGTATCGCAAGGCCCTTGGCAGGTCATCTCTCAGTTGTGCAGCGGGAACCCACTCCAGAAGTCACTAAGAGACGGGCTGACCGATTGGCTGTGACGTTAATTTCTGTAGAACTATGTCTGCGGTTACGCTTCCATTGCGTTTTCCATTCGGCGCGGACCAATCATTTGTCTTGTTGCGTCTGCTGGACATGTGAGAAAATTACTGCAATGCAGGGACTTCGCCTAAATATCATCAGATCACTCTCTCGGTAGTTGTTGTTGTGTTGTACGCCTCTGGTCGCCTCAGCCGGAAAATTTGATACAAGCGAGAAACGGCAAGAAAAGTGCACCAAGTTTTTTTTGCCTCTTAACTAAAAGCAGCCTTGCAGCAGCCGTTGGATCACGGATACTCTGTGTTGCTGTGGCCAGCAGCTGTCCAGAGAAACTAAACGAGCACAAGTACAATCTTGCTCCACTTCAAACAGGTCAATGTAGGCAAGCGGTCCCAAATGGCAAAATTAAATCCCTCAACCCATCTGCCTCTGCAAAACTCATGAATTCATTTTCGGATCAAATCAATTCAATCTCGCATTTATTATCCAATTCGATTTTTAAAAAACAACGTTGACCAAAATGCTTTACAATTGAGTTATAGAGAATAACATATACAAGACAGCATTTGAGTTGGCTAAGACATATAGAAACACTGAACATAAATGTAGTCAGAAAGAGTCCTCACAGTGGCGTCACTAGGCTGTTTCATTCGGGGCTAAAGCCCCATATATGATTTAATTAGCCCTGAAAAAAACATGGGGATTCCAGGAGCATCTCAAAGTAGCCTAGCAGTGTGTGTGTGTAAGGTCTACAAGGTCTTACATATACAGTGGGGCAAAAGAGTATTTAGTCAGCCACCAATTGTGCAAGTTCTCCCACTTAAAAAGATGAGAGAGGCCTGTAATTCATTCATCATAGGTATACCGCAGCTATGAGAGACAAAATGAAAAAAAAAAAATCTAGAAAATCACATTGTCTGATTTTTAAAGAATTTATTTGCAAATTATGGTGGAAAATAAGTATTTGGTCAATAACAAAAGGTCATCTCAATACTTTGTTACATGCCCTTGTTGGCAATGACAGAGGTCAAACGTTTTCTGTAAGTCTTTACAAGGTTTTTTTACACAGTGCTGCTGGTATTTTGGCCCATTCCTCCATGCAGATCTCCTCTAGAGCAGTGATGTTTTTGGGCCACACAGACTTTCAACTCCCTCCAAAGATTTTCTATGGGGTTGAGATCTGGAGACTGGCTAGGCCACTCCAGGACCTTGAAATGCTTCTTACCAAGCCACTCCTTCGTTGCCCGGGCGGTGTGTTTGGGGTCATTGTCACGCTGAAAGACCCAGTCACGTTTCATCTTCAGTGCCCTTGCTGATGGAAGGAGGTTTTCACTCAAAATCTCACGATACATGGCCCCATTCATTCTTTCCGTCACACGGATCAGACGTCCTGGTCCCTTGGCAGAAAAACAGCCCCAAAGCATGATGTTTCCAACCCCATGCTTCACTGTAGGTATGGTGTTCTTTGGATGCAACTCAGCATTCTTTCTCCTCCAAAGAAGACGAGTTGAGTTTTTACCAAAAAGTTATATCTTGGTTTCATCTGACCATATGACATTCTCCCAATCCTGTTCTGGATCATCCAAATGCTCTCTAGCAAACTTCAAACGGGCCCGGACATGCACTGGCTTTAGCAGGGGGACACGCTGGCACTGCAGGATTTGAGTCCCTGGCGGCGTAGTGTGTTAGTGATGGTAGCCTTTGTTACTTTGGTCCCAGCTCTCTGGAGGTCATTCTCTAGGTCCCCCCGTGTGGTTCTGGGATTTTTGTTCACCGTTCTTGTGATCATTTTGACCCCACAGGGTGAGATCTTGCATGGAGCCCCAGATCGAGGGAGATTATCAGTGGTCTTGTATGTATTCCATTTCCTAATAATTGCTCCCACAGTTGATTTCTTCACACCAAGCTGCTTACCTATTGCAGATTCAGACTTCCCAGCCTGGTGCAGGTCTACAATTGTGTTTCTGGTGTCCTTTGACAGCTCTTTGGTCTTGGCCATAGTGGAGTTTGGAGTGTGACTGTTTAAGGTTGTGGACAGGTGTCTTTTATACTGATAAGGAGTTCAAACAGGTGCCATTAATACAGGAAACGAGTGGAGGACAGAGGAGCCTCTTAAAGAAGAAGTTACAGGTCTGTGACAGCCAGAAATCTTGCTGGTTTGTAGGTGACCAAATACTTATTTTCCACCATAATTTGCAAATAAATTCTTAAAAAATCAGACAATGTGATTTTCTGGATTTTTTTTTTCATTTTTTCTCTCATAGCTGAGGTTTACCTATGATGAAAATTACAGGCCTCTATCGTCTTTTTAAGTGGGAGAACTTGCACAATTGGTGGCTGACTAAACACTTTTTTGCCCCACTGTATGTAAGGTCTGTTTCACTTGTATTCATTGTACTCTGAAATAACTTGAATGGAGCTTTAGATGTCTGGGGATAAGCAGCACAGCAGTCAGGAATCTATTTAAAGCTATGATAAACTGTGTATTTTGTATATTTATGTAAAGCATTATGAAAAAATTTGCATGCGCAATAAAGCATACAAAAAAAATTGTCGCATTTACCCTGTTCCTCAGGGCTAAGCCGCAGATATTTCAAAAACCTAGAAACGCCTCTGCATATATGTACTTTTACTTGGATGAAATTGTACTAAAATGTAATTAAATATACTGGTATGACAATTTCAAGTAAAACTATGTAATCAAGTGACATATTTTCAAAAATTTCCAAAATAAATAAATTGGCTGTTAATCAAGTTTTGAGTGTTGTGGGTAAAAATGTAGGATTATTTCATCTCTTGCATTTAGTTTTTCTGAGATGAGCAATTTGAAAAAAAAAACGAAATCACAGTATCCTTGGCATTTTTTACTTTTCATCAATGACGGAACCTACAACTTGGTGGCGATACACAGGGTATGTTGAAACGGTAGAATAAGCTGTTTCCATTGAAATGTCAAGCACTGATTTAAAAAAAATACCATTATCACATTTTTTGACTATATTGTTAACGTGGAATGCTTCCACTTTCAAACACATTAAGTACAAATTATATATATTGTGGATTAGGTGCACAATAAAAGCCCTCACAAAGCCGTATCCGTTATATTTTGAGCCTGAAATGTGAAGTGCTATGAACATTGACATTTTCATTGTGAAGGCGTGTTTTGCTTTTCAAGAACACTTGAAGCAGCCTCATACATACCAATGAGGAAATAAGGTAACAAGATATGATGCATGAAATATACATCCAGCCTCCAAGCACTTATCTCCCGCCCTGAATCAAGATTGACACAATGGCATCAACACTGTAGTTCCAAAATTCACCGATAGCTCTGTGAGTTCAGGATTTCTTTAACAACATTTCAGGACGAGTTTGCTTGCGCTTAAGTTTATCTACAAACTCACACACAAACACATGCACACAAACAAACACATGCACACACGTACACAAACAAACACATGCATGCTTGCACAAACACACAAACGCACACTTACAGGATCCCTCGTCTCTAGGTGATTCTATTTGACTGAGCCGAGGGGAAACCTGATCAAAGCTTTGAAAAGTATTTGAGAGAATTGTAAATGTCTTCTCAATCAAACTCAAGCCGAGATAATACAATCAGAAGGTAAATAAACAACAGGGCTCAAAGTCTCCAGTTTGATTGGCTCTGGAGAACACCCTGCCTTCCACTGTTGGGATGAGAGAGAGAGATAGAGAGACAGGAGGAGGCAATAGAATGAAGACAGAGGGAGAATGAGAGACAGCAAGAGTGAGATGAGCGGAGAGAGAGAGTGACAGCCACAACCCAACATGCTTTAATTTGCCAGGACCAAAGCATGACCAAATAACACCAAGCAACACTATGAATAAATGCCACGCTTTATTGAACACTTGGGAGTGAAATTCCACTTTTTAAACTGTTTTCATAAACTTTTATGACTGTTGCTTTGTCTCCCCCCTCTCTCTCTCTATGCCCACAGTGGCATGGCTTCATAAATGATTCCGGGTTGCCTTGATGCACGCATGCTGACACTCGACTCAGTCCAACAGCATTGGGGAAAAACAGTGTCAATATTTGTTGTGTAAATGCCGCCCACTCTCCCATACCCCCACACCCCCGTCCTCATCTTCCTTTTGGTCTCCCCTTGACGCTAACCGCGCTCCACCGGGTGACGCAAACAGCGGGCTCTGATTGAATTTCCTGCATGGCGATTAATCTGAGACCACCTGAAGCCACCTGGGGAGATTAGCATTAACAGGTATGGGGTTCACCCATGCATACTTGCATGGACGCATCCCATGCCTAGAGCAACAGCCACCAGGAAACCAGGGCTGTTTTTATCTCATACGTTAATTTGTTTTTTACTGTTTCACAAGCTGTGACAAAAAAAAAAGAGTGTAATCGTAATTTCCCCAAAGTGATGGCCGTTATTCTTTCCCGTTAACTGCACATTTCATGGAGTTTGTCGACGTCCCTGCCGTCGTAGACCGGGGGCAGCAGCTCAACCTTGAACCATCGTGTCAGTCAATCAGACCTGGCTGGCCGATGTTACCATAATAATAGGGCTATAGCCCATATATGGTCGTATAACTCTGTTTATAAGATTGTAATCAAGGTTTTATTTCCCCTGAGCTTTGCCCTTTAAGAGTCTATTGGCATAACGGCGGATGTTGATGCATTCACAAACACACAAACACATACACACACATATACACACACCAAACACACACACACACACACACACACACACACACACACACACACACACAAACACACACACACTTGCCTCATCATCCTTCCGTGCTTGGAAGGCAAATATCCGGTATTAAAAGATGAAAATCATTTATGTGTTCCTTCCTTTTTTACTGGGTGGTCACTTAGAGTGGGTCAACACACGTGTGGATACATGGGAATGTCTTGAATGTTTTGATGATTACGATGGCCAGTGGTGATCGACCACTAGCCCCACGAATCAGACTTTAGATTAATAAATAAAGTTGAGTTCAAATCTGAGTGAACAGGGCATTTAATTGAATTTTCCATCATAGTTTTGCCTACCAAAAGCGTGGTTTGGGACGGGGTTCTGTAAGTGCGTCATTAGAGACACAAACTCAGCAGGCAGTGGTTAACAGTAAAGAAAAGTTTAAAGGTTTTATATCAACACTGGCCACTGTACAAATACTCATATAAATATCTCAGCAGCGAAACAGGGAGAAAGGCATGCATTCGCCCCTTGGAGGTTACCAGCCCAGGCTCTTTGCTGTCACCAGAAGTTCTGTTCTAACTTAGTAGGACTGCTTGATCTGAGATTAATCAATCACCGACCCATCGTGATAGAATAGCACAAGAGTTAAGGCAGGCCTGAGGAATTCATTTACATTTACATTTACATTTAGGGCATTTAGCAGACGCTTTTATCCAAAGTGACTTACAAAAAGTACAATAAGAAGTGAAACAATATAACGCTGTCAGTACAGTAAAGATGTTCATAGAGCCAAGTGCAAGTACTAACAATCACTAGGCTAACCCATTCCCCGTGTACAGCAATGCTAGCAGCTACTGCAGATGTTCCACAATTAAGTACTATAATATAATAATAAGTGCAATGTAGATTAAGTGCGTACAATAAGTGCGTACATTAAGTGCCAGGACGTACAACATACAATGGTGGCCGGAAGGGGCTGCTTAGCTATGCAGAGTCGAGGTGAACTCTGGACAGGTGAGTTTTGAGTCTTTTGCGGAAGCTGGTAAGCGACTCTGCGATCCTGTCATCGGCAGGGAGCTCGTTCCACCACTGAGGTCCCAAAACAGAGAAAAGTTGTGACTTTGTTGATCGACCTTTGCTTACTCTTAGAGATGGCGGTACCAGACGTCCAGCTGAGGTAGTTGAGCGGAGGGATCGAGCTGGGGTGTGTGCTCGATCTCCTTCCAAAAGATGCCCTTCCAAAAGGGCATTGTGAAGTATTTGTTTTTCGACATGGCACATACATTATATAAACTCTTGCTAAACATAATCGTTTTGTGTTTCGGTTAGCTTTATGTCCCCGTTTGACTTGGAAACTGAAAAGCAGCAGCAGACAGCTCTGCACGCAGGGCGTTTGTTTGCCTGGGTTGACACCGTAGAGCGTGAGGTGTCTGCAAGGGTATTTAAGGTAAGAATAATCAAAGACAGAGAGAGGGGCAGACTCCAGGGCATCCCCCCTCCCCTCTTCCCCCCGAACATGTGTTTGCGTTTGAAGAAAACATGACAGCTTGCTCCGTGGAACAGTTGCTTGGTACAAAAGAAACCCGGTGTTATTGCACGCTCATCTCAGTGTTCCCCGCACATCTGCTCCGGGTCCCATGGGCTGGGAGTCTCTGACCACTTTGCAGACTAAACTTTAAAGATCTCGCTGCTACTCAGACGGTTTGAGATCAGCCGTGCTGCTTACGGCTGGCTGTGCCACTGTATCCAAGCAGGTTGTTTTGAAATACTTTTATATTTTTGTATTTTGTGTGTGTACGTGCGAGTTAGTAGGGTGCGTTCGGGAGTTGTGTGTGTGTGTGGGTCTGCCTGTGGGCAAGGGTCGGTGGTTATGTGTGTGTGTGTGTGTGTGTGTGTGTGTGTGTGTGTGTGTGTGTGTGTGTGTGTGTGTGTGTGTGTGTGTGTGTGTGTGTGTGTGTGTGTGTGTGTGTGTGTGTGTGTGTGTGTGTGGGTGGGCTGGTTTGTGTCTTTGTTCTTGCCACCGGATCTTTCCTACAGTGCGGTAGAGGATAATACATGATAAAAGCCAACATTTGAGATTAATCTAACATGAAGACTTATTCTGAAGATAAGTGTCAGAGAAGTTGCTCATTAGCCTCTCATATAATTCCATTGCAGAAGGAAACAACAGGGGGATAGAACTTAACCTGATCATTATATCTTGTGAATCAGGACCGGTTACACAGTGCTGGAGATTACAACTGAAAAGATGAACCACCATTTCTTAAAGCTGCAATGAAATTAATATTTGCATGGGTTTTATGTCCCCAATCTTGTGTGTTGCCTATCAGCCAGTGATCATTGAACAAATACCCTGAACGTCTGATTACGTTCAGCGAGTTAAGCCATGCAAGAAGACACTCAAAACTCATTCAAATTTTTTAGCATTCTTTTGGGGGGAGGACATGCAGCAAAGGACCACACAAAGGAATCAAACCCGGGTCGCTGCGATAAGGACTGTGCCTTAATGGTAAACACTCTACCGGGGCTCCCCAGCATCTATAGTGTCGGTCAAGGGTAGGGGTCAGGGGGTCAGCTTATCGGTGTGTGCTCGATGGTGTTAATGAGGTTATCCCCTCTGTTGCCATATGAGTAAATGCATCATTATAAAACGTGTTAAACTCATGTCGTGGGGATCAGCAATGACTGGTTGACCCCTAATCTTTAATGAGGGAACGATAGTTGTATATGAAATCTGTGACAATAAAAATATGCTTTATTGTTGCAAACCCCAGTCCTAATAAACAGATCATTTTTTTTTATTTCCATATTATTTTTCAGTTTAAGGCTTGGTTGTATCATGTGGATTGTGTTGGGAATTAATCATGCTGTTGCACAGTGAAATAACCAAATGTTAGATTTGGGATATGCTTGTAATTTGCCTCTTGCTCACGGTGTTAGAAACTGAAACCGTCTGCCAGCGAGCGCTCTCCTTACGGCCACAAACAATTCACACAGGGGACGGCGAAGAGAGAGAGAGAAAGAGAGAGAGAGACGTTTATTGTCTTGTGTGCATTTTACGGATTGACGCTTTGGCCCAAACATATTCACATCTTCCTATTTACAGCTCTTCCTCATGTAACACAAACTGTAAGACAAACTAATTATATATCTCCTTTATGTAGCAATTAAGTACAGTGCACTACACGCTCCAGCAACAATGTGCCCTTGTAAATGCATTTGGATATTGGGTCCTTTTTTAATGAGATGCTCAACATTGTCCAACAGTTTCTTTCTTTTCAGTTTCAGTTACTATTGTTTGAATATCCCATTCAAATGTCTTTGCCGGGTTCGTGATAAAAACGAAATACAGTAAAGACGCAAGTCTCTCCTTAAATATAACTTTCCCTACAAAGTGAAAACAAACGTTGAGGAGAAAACCAGAGTGGGCTCCGGTTTAAACACCGACGAGCAGCTCAAAGTCGTTTCTTTGAGAAGGCCTTTCGAGTGTACGAGCACAATTTGTCTCCCCTTCTCAAAATTCAAAACAGTGCGAGGGGGAGAACACAAAGGCAAACTTGAATGGCATCCACCCACTGCCCACCTCTACCCCTGCCAGCGAGATGAGCTGCAGAACACGCAGTCTACCACCGCCGTTTCCTTGGTCTCCATTGGTTTGGGTAAATACGATGGAGAGCTGGCGTTACGGCTGTAATCCCAGCCCCATAGGCATGCGGTGGAGGGCAGGACCCTACGGAGTCTACGGTGTCCCTGAGGACCGCGTGAAACATCGACCGGCTAACACTGTTGATATCAACGTCTTTAGCTGTTTGTTTGTTTGATTGCTTTGTTCGCACTGTTCTCTTTAGTGTTATGCACACATTACTCCGATGCTATGGTAAATTCTTTCTGGGTAAAAAGATATGAATGACGTTAATTTATCTTGTATAAGAACAATGACGCTCTGTCAGAGTTCAAAGAGACAAATGTAAATTATTAAAAGCAAAGAAATAAAAATGTATTCATTTAAGCAGTGCTTCAGAAAAAATATACTCTTGTAATGCAAATGCGGAAATCATCACCAATTGGCCGCGTCGCGTATCAAAACTCAGCTAATATCCCTAAGTGGCTGGCTTACAAAATTGCCAATTCAGAAAAAAAAGACAAACAAATGTTAAAATGATTATGTCGTTGCCATTTCTTATCCTTCGTATTTGTGCGAGGCACAATATGAATACTATAAGACTGCAAAACACATTTATTAGGCGCTTGCTGCTTTGCTTTAATCCCTCAGTACGACCATCTAATTAAGATTTGGTTTACCAGCTCTCCGTCATTCTCTTCTCTGTCCATCATCGCTAAGAGCCGGCCTGCTAATTCTCCAGCGCCGCGGTCGATGCCGCGCAGCGAGCAGGGACAGTAACTATTGATTCACGTATGCCTCCTCTAATTATTTCGTGGCATGGACGAGAGGTTATAGGCGTCGTATTGACCTTTCTGCTGCACAGCCAAAGGCTGTTTTGTCTGGTGCAGAAGCCCACGCTGTTTAGCGTCACCTCTGACTGGCTATAATAACAGGTCAATTACCAATAATGGCAGGGTGAAATGTGAACCGATAAAGTGATGCGTGCATAAGTTCATCAACAGAAGGTTTTACAGCCCCTCGCAAAAAGCTGCAATGTGTAGCATTTCAACTAGCTCAGGGCTTCAAATACCCTGGGCATGTGTGTAGGGAATGTTGATCGATAGTGATTTCAATAAGGTAAACCATAAACCTACATCCTATAACTGATATATTTTACGACTCTAACATGCTGGCCAGCCCATACCTCTCTCTCTCTTTAACCAGAATCCTACTTTCGACGCCTCCATTACCAGAACACCGCTGTTTGGTTTTTAAAATTTTGAAAGACCCCCCCTCCTACTTCCTGGGAGGGGCTTAAAAGTACACATTGCTTCTTGCAGTCCATAATCCGACAATCCGTCAAACAATAGGATGACACAGAACAAAACAATAGAAGCCCTTATTAGATATGCCATTTGGCACCCCAAGGGCGTGGAATTAAGCACTCTTTGCATGTGTTATTGCGTAAGCTATTGCCACTTGTGCTGTGAATCACTTTCTCTGTGGGAGACACTTCTGAGGCATAATCGTTAGTGGGACCATGTCGAATGTTGGAGCTGAATTCCGGCCTCCCTTTCACTCCTCAACTCTGGTTGACTGTGGCTTTATAAAGCCTGCCCCGAGCGTGGCGGGGAGGGCTAACAACTCACCAGGCGGCCCGGCGTGAGATGCCTTTTTTAAGCCCTTTCCTTCAAGGCACCCACTCACTCCCCGACTCTCTGGATCTCTATCTCTCTCTCTCGCTCCCTCTATCTCCAGCCAAAGCCTTCTTGAAAGGAAATAACAATAGGTTACGGCCAGCTGCCGAAAGACAGTATCAAGAGCCGGCTATCAACTCATGTAGATTCATGCATGTATGCATGGGAAGCCAGCTCCTTTTTCCTTGCCAAACCCTAATTTCTCCCTGTGAAAGGTTGGTGCAGAAGGGGGTGGGGTTGTTGGTGCTCAGTGTGCGTGGCGACTATAGATCATCTGACGATTGTATCTCTTCCCTCCCTCCCTCTCTGTCTTCACCACGAGATAGAGAAGCTGAAAGCTAATTAGATTCATTCCTCACTTCTAATTCCCCCCCCCCATCCCCGCCAAAAGACAACAATTGGCTATGAATGGTTCGGAAACCAAATTCACCACAGCCTGCACTGTTCTTTTGTCGCTCGGGTTGTTCCTATTGTCAGAGTGGTACATATACGGGCACATGGAGACAGTCATGCAGAACCACGAGCTGAATGGTAGAATATGAAGAGCAGGGGGAGTTAGGAAGGAAGAGAGACTGGAGGGAGGGAGAGGTGGAGGTGGAGGTGGGGTTGTGTGTGTGTGTGTGTGTGTGTGTGTGTGTGTGTCAAGGGGCGGGAGAAAGGGGGGGACTGAGGAAGAAGAGCAGTGAGCCTTGGGCATGGTAATTGTCATGGTGTGAAATGAGCATGGTCATTACCGTTAATGTTAAGGGCATTAAAGCATATTCGTCATGTCCTTTATGCAGCACAGCGGTGTCTGGATTACGACATTAAAGGCTTAGGCATCACACGCATCACTTCAATACATAACAATCATAACTGTGTTGTTTTGTGTGTTTCAAATGATAGGGATTAATTTTTAAGACACGCATTAATAAGAAATATGAAGAGTACAACATATTTTGTGAGGCATATTCCGTGAATTGAACTGAACTTGTGTAGTTTGCACCAAGTTTATATTTGAAAGTAGAAGAGTCTTGCTCTTATTATAACGATCGCTCTGTCGAAGGAATAGCCTCGTTGACGAGAGGCACCGTTGTCGACAGTGCGTAGACTGCTGTCAGGTGTGTTAATGTGTCTCTGACCAGCGGTGACCTTTATTGGATGTCTCCGGGACCCGCTCGCTCCCATTTGTCTCATTGACGTGGCAGACGGTCTGTCCTCACAGCAGGTCCTCGCAGTCCTCATGCCTGAGTAACTGACCCCGACTAATGACAAACCACACCGGCTGTCAGCCATTTCTAAGCCAACCTCGCCTGGCCCTTCACAATCTCTGTCCCCTCACACACACCCACACACACACACACAAGAACACACACACACACAGACATGCAAACATACACACAGAAACACATGAATTCAAACACACAACACACAAATCCGTGCACACATACAACCACACGCAACTGCAAACACATGCATGCACACAAACACACATGGATACAACCAAACACACACAAGCATGCACATGCCTGCAGAAAATTGATATGTGTATCAATAAATACACACGTACAAACAAACACGTTTACCATGTGAACACACAAACAATTAGACACTGACCGGAAGGCATCTCCACTACCTCTGACCCCACAGCGCACGGTCAATTATACGTACGCAGATCCAGAACACCCCCAGCCGCACACAAGCATCAATACCAACACACCGGTGTGTTGTTTTCTCTCCATTTTAACATGGCCCAGTTGGCACAGAGGAGCTGTGATAACAATGAGGCTCCAGCCATATGGTGGACGACACGTGCTGCTCTAAATTAGAGCGCTTCCAAGCTACACTCCCAGCGCTCGTCCCTAGACCACTTTGTATGGCACACCCACACATAAGGGGGCTTTGGTCAGATCAAGGACTCTACCACCCATTACCTCTTTTTTTTTAGTGATGCTTTTGTCGAAAACCTGCCGCCTAAAATAGAGTGTTCGCAATGCGAGGAAGACAGATTTAGCGGCGTAAAAGAAACGTTAACAGGCGACATTCATCTTTGCCAGATATGTCCACATCCTGAGAGCTTTTAATATTTGTCGATGACTTGGCAGACAGAAAAAGGACAAAAAATGAAATGATTCATCAAGCGTCTCATCTTGAACATTTAGTGAGAGGAGGCTGATGAACAACGGCCAAATTAATATTTAGCCACACTTAATCCCACCCGTTAAATAAACGTATGCAAGCACCCGGCCATCGCACGGCTACACACTGTGGGCCTCACATTTCTTCTTCTTTACCAAAATGTTGATAGATGGAAAGACCCTGCTTCGATCTGTGGAAAATCAGTGTGTTCCGCTGCAAGCGACAGTTCCCCCCCGATGCTGAGGACGGCACACCGAGGAATAGCTAATAATAACTCTGCCATCGCAGGAACACCTTGTCCCTGCGGTGCACCCCTTTCCCAGAGCTGTCCCGCGTGGGGTAGAGGAATGTTAGACAGTGAATCAATTAGTCAGCGCTTTGATCTCACGTTGTCATTGATCTTTTCCCCCTCACGACACACACACACACACACAAAGAACGACCAGCACTGTGTGGCCCTTCACCTGTTTTCAGTGGAGAGACTGTACCCCAGTGCGTGCTACAAGTCTATTCGGCTCGACCGGGCCTCAGAATACACGAAGCAGATACCTGAGGCGCCGATCGCTCTGACGGCTTAGCCCACTTTACGTTTCCAAAGGCCAAGCTAGCTTATGGAAGACATGACTCATTTCCCATTGGTATCATTCATGTGATCGTGCGTGTGTGTGTGTTTGTTGTACACTTAATTAAAGTTCACATATATTCATCTGTTTCACAGCCGCACTTTGTACTTGTACAACACAGAACAGTGTATTACCAACACTAAGGCTGTACAGTTATGGGGTTATTTTGCAGAGACACAGAAATAACTCCATAGCAAGTCAGAGGAGAAAAACGAAACAAGATGTTACGCTGCGGCTCCACTCAGCAGGTTTACATTCAGTTTGTGTGTAATGAATTCAACGTCAACAGCAAGAATGTCAGCAACACAGGAAAAGGCCAGTGCTGTGTTATTAGCAACGGAGGTGGACAGCTCATTTGTGCTTTTCAAAGTTGACCAAATCAAACATCAAATGTAATTATAGTGTTTGCATTATTTTCTTGGGTTTCCCCGTCCCTACACATGCATAATGATGGATTTCCTTTAACTCCCTGAGGGACAGCATGAGCTCTCCTATGATGTTCAGAAATGGAGAGGAAACAGGGGTTCAGACAAGTCTTTAGCTTGTGGCCATTTTCAGACTCTTCCCGCTGCTTCCCTTTTCCCCAAGTCCAAGTTCATATACCAAATATTTTAATAATGTATACTCTTTTTAAAACGTGTATTTGCCAAATGGGAGTAAAAGCAATAAAGGAAATGATTTCCCTCCTTATCTAGATTACAAATTATGAATAATTCACCATTGTCATCCAAAATTCATAATGGTAAAGCATTATTTTATTATCTTCTTCTTAAATATGACAAAACGGGACAGCAGCAGGGGTCCATTTGTCCAACGCCAGCCAGATAATGCAGGGGGGAGGACACCTTCCTTGATTTGTTCAACAGCAGTGTCTGATCCGGGGACCTCCGCATCCGTATCCAACTCTGGCTGAACTGAACCAAATCGCTCTGAAGCAATTCCTTCAACACATCTTTTCAAAAGCAAGCATGTGACATAAAGATGTCTTCCGTGATATTCATTTATTGATGGTCACCTCCCATTATAGCTTCTTCCGCCGGGACCACGGTTAATAATCTCCGATGGAACAGTGCCAGCGTGTTTGGAGACACAACAGCCCTTTTTCTTCACAACAAAGGGGAAACTCGTGTCTCTCTCTGTGCCAATCCCTTGTGTTGCTGCAGAAACAGTCCCCGCACCCGACAGATGTTCCATCGCTCCACGTACGCTACGGCTGTTCCCCAGAGTAACACACTCTTCAGCACCTCGGATGAACACATTTTTACAAGGCACAAACTACAAACACAGTTAACCTCCCACATCCCCAAAAACACACATCCCACCCACACACACACACACACACACACATACACGCATACACACAAACATACATACAGAGACACACACACACACAGCCCCCCACACTTGCACACACACTTGCACGCACACACACTCACACACAGACCCCACACACACAGCACCCACCCACCAACACACACACACGCACACACACACACACACACACACACACCTGCATATAACAACTACTGCAGCAACAATCACGGAGGCCAGCTATACGCGGTGCCCTCTGTAATCCTCTATGTTGCTATATCCTGGGGGCTTGTCAGATTAATAGAGCCCAAGCCCCCCCCCAGGCCCTAAGCCCTGTGTGAGTAAGACATCCCCGGGACTCGGAGACATAGGAGGAAGGCTCCTCCGCTCTAAAAGCCTTGAGTGATACCACAGAGAGAGAGAGTGTCAGGGAAGTAAAAGGGTTGATGTAGCCATGATGGAGGAGGAATAAGGGGAGGGTGGATGGGGAGGGAGCAGGGGTAGCGCCTGGGTCCGTGTGGCTGGTGGGTGGAGGTAATTGTGGAGGAGGGCAGGGGGACTGGCCCGGTACCCTGGAGGGCCCTCGGCAATGTGTGAGTTGCAGCCCTCCTCCGGTAATGAGGATCTGGGGTCGTGTACAAACACACCGCCTGCCATGTCCTCACGAGCAGAGGAGGAGGAGGGAGGACTTCACAGGGATTCTTCAGGGTTACAAAGAAAGACATTGTTTGGTTTGTTCCCTGTAGTTTTTTGCTGTGCTGCTTAAAAAATCTCGAGAGTTTTTGCCAAACTGCCCGCACAATGAAACAAACCTTCTATGCTTTTGGAGAAGTCCTAAAATTGAAAAAAAGGATTGCAGATTTTTGTAAGGTATTGAATTTGTGTGTTTAGTTTCCTATCAATGATCCTGGTGAACGGCTTTTTACCTTTATTTCTACAGTGTCATTATAAATAAGTAAGAGTACTTCAATAATTACCCAGGGAAATGTTGCTTCCCAAAAGCAACAGCGACACAGAGCAGAAATGAAACATGGATCCACCTTTCTAAACAGAAAATATATCCAGCTTGGAAAGATTTAGGGGGTGGAATAGTGAAGTGCTGACAGAGAGCCATTCTGCTAGTCTGACGTATGCCAATGAGTAACTGGCAGAGCTTTTCAGCGTTATTGCCCAACTCTCTTTCAAACAAATGCAGAGCGGGGGCCCGCGGAGCCAACAGCATGGAGGAATCAGAATAATCATGATGCTGCTCCAACCAGCGAGCCATGGGTAGTAATGCAGTGGTTGATTATCGGTGTCGGAATAGTGGGTTGATTATGGTAGTTGGCCTGGGTCGATATCCGGCCTGACCATTAACCGGACACTCCTTCAGACCTTCTGAGTGGTTCAGGAACCAGATTCAATAATAGCCACGGTGAGGAAGGCCCAAGGAATGCTGAGGTGTCCTCATCCTGATCATTAGGAGGTTGATTCCTAGGTGCAGCCGTGCAGACTGCGATGGCCCCCTGGGACTCCTGTATCCTCAAGCATCGCCAGGAGTCACAAGCTCAAAGACATCCATGGTTGTAAGTGCTCCCGTTCGGTTAGACAACAAGCTCCAGAACGACTACACACATAGCCTGCAGCGAGCCCTAGACACTTGACACCAACAGAGACAGAGTCAGAGACAGAGAGAGAGAGAGAGAGAGAGAGAGAGAGAGAGAGAGAGAGAGGGAGAGAGATAGCAGGAGAAAAACAGCAAGAGAGAGAGAGAGAAAGAGAGAGCCAGAGACAGTTAGTATCCTGTATGGACTCTGTCCGCCCTGCTGGTCCTTTGTGGTATTGAATGTTTTTGTTTGCTTTGCCATGTGCTATTGTTTTTGTCCTGAAGCCCGCCCTCACCTGCCTTGTGCCACTCCCTGCCTCTGTCTGCCACACCTGATCATTAGCCTGCTCGTTGTCCAGATTGAGTTTTCCCTGTCCCTTGTTTTTCTCTCTTCCAACGATTTGTTTTCCCTCTGCTATTTAAGTTCAGCCCACCTGTTAGCCCTTTGTCAGATCGTACCAGACAGTTTGGTGAGACACTCTGCCGGTGTCTGCTCTGCCTTTTTCTGCTCTGCCAGTGACATTGACATTGGTTTCTCTGCCTAGAGATTTTCTGTTTTGGGATTTTTCACTTTTTGTTGGAGATTTGCCTGGATCTTTTGTGCGTTACACTTTTTGACTCCTTAGTTTGACTTTTTGACCTGTCTGCCCTTTTGTTTAATTCCTGAAGAAATTAAATAAACCATTTTGACAATTCCGGTCTGCACCTGGGTCCTTAGCTGCAAGCCTTAATAGAGACAGAGATAGACAGAGCCAGAGAAAGAGAGAGCGAGAGATGGCAACAAAAGAAATAGCAAGAGAAAGAGAGTCAGGGGGGGACTCCCCTAAGTTAAGCAGGCTGTTAATCTCCTCTGCCTCGTCTCAAACAAGCTCTGTTGTGACACACTGAGGCATCACACGGTGTGGTTGACATTCAGCAAACGTCCTCGCTGGTGAAAAAGGATACGCAGCCCTGTGGCAATCCATAGTACATTAAGAAGGTTAACACAGGGAGAGCTGCGCTCCAAGAGACACTTCCCACCAATAGGTAGAGAGGACCGGGCCTGTTCTGAGTCCCAGCGGCGGCGGTCATACAGCGTAGCACGCCGTCATTGACAGAATGTAAATGGACTGCAATTATACAGCGCTGTTCAAACCAGTGGCCACTCAAAGCGCTTTTGCAATTATTGCCTAACATTCACCAATTCATACACCCATTCACACACTGACGGCAGTGTCAGCCATGCGAGATATCAACCAGCTTGCCGGGAGCAGTAAGGGTAGGGTGTCTCGCTCAGGGACAACTTGAGGAGCCGGGAATCAAACCTGAACCAATGCTGGCCCAGAGCCGAACACAGAGCTTAGTTTGACAAAATCAGCCTTCAATGTGACGAGCCAAGATGGAGATACCTCCTAAGAGACGGCCTCCTGCATGTTAGACGTGTGTGCTGTTAGCGTGTTGGGTTGCTATTCACCTGGTGCAAACACTGTAAGTTGTTGCGTTTCACTACAATTTTATTCAGCACCATTTCAGGGCTGTGTTTTGTTGACACAAAAGACAGGCTCGGCTGATGTAGGAGCAAATAAGCTCTTGCCCATCTGCTGCGCAAGCTGGGGGGGACCTAATGAGGATTATATGAAGAGCGCCAGCACTGAGGGAGTGGAGTGCACAGTGAAGAGAATATTAGTATCCGTTAGTTCACTTAGCCAGAAACTAAACTTTTTTCTTTTTTATATATATAATTGGCTCCACATGGTAAGTACACTTGTAGCTACATGTAGCAACAGCTGTTTCCATAGATCCCGTTATAATCAAACTTGGTAAATGTCCTAAAATAATTGTTGAAGGTAATGTACATGCAGACAATCCGCACAAGTGCATTTAATGTAAGTATTTAGAATATTCCATATAAAGCTGACACTGACAAACTTCCAAAAGTGAACAGCACCCAGGAGATGGAGAAGGTTGGATCAATGAGTATCAGGTTGATGGATTGATAACAAGGAATATTTTATTATTTCATTTTTTCACAAACTCAACAAAAGATAAATTCTGACGCAAATTATTTTAGTCTCTGATGTCTCACCAATGTTCCATTGAACAACAGTTTTTAAAATATGTGTTTAAGTTTTATAGTGAACATAAAAGGAAACATTAAGTGTTGAATGCTGGAACCAGAGCAATGGTCCATTGAACCCGGGGGCATGTTAGCATTAGATTAAATCTGCCACTGGATTGATGGATGGAGGGACAGGCGGCGGGATGGAGGGATGAATGGATGGAGGGTGGTTGGAAAAATGGATCAAAGAACGGATATATGAATGCACTGCATTCTCTAAGAGAAGGACTTGAAGAAGCTCTTTCCCTCAGGCAACTGTCTCTGCTGACCTGTGCAAGAAACATCAAATAACAATACTGCATAACATATTACAGACAGTATGCATATCTGGTGTATGAATGTGTGTATGTGCGTTTGTGCCTGTGTGCGGTGTGTGTGTGTGTGTGTGTGTGTGTGTGTGTGTGTGTGTGTGTGTATGTCTATGTGCGGTGTCTATGTGTGTGTGTGTGTATGTGTGTCAAGCGAGCCATGTTAGATCAGGGGTTAGGGGAAAACCAACAACCGCAAACACAAGCTGTCAGGAGCCATTTCCTCTTGCGCCAACGCATCATCTTCTCGCCCGCCCCTCCTTCACCCCCCCTCACCCCCATGGAAGTGAGATCCTCACAGTGTTTGACTTTCGCCATACACCTTCCCCCCCCCCCCCCCCCCCCTTTTATCTCCTCCGCAACCTGCTGGCCGCATGCAACCAGTCTTCTCA
>NC_136935.1:17449430-17476930 GCF_949987615.1 Pollachius pollachius
TTGTGGAGGGGTTGGGTAGAAGGGAGGGGAGGGTTAAGCTGCAAGCATGGGTGTTTGAAAAAAGTCAGGACGGCGGGACGATCAAATGCGCTGTTAAAATGCGGGACTAAATCGCGGCATGTCTTCATTAAACCGTGTCTAATTACCTACGCATATTATCTTCTGTGGAGAACCAGAGTGCCCGCAGCGGCCTTTTCATCTGTAAACACACACGCGCCCACAACCCAATCCGGTCGGGGCGGTTCAGTGCACTACTTTTAAACATGGTCGCTCTCACAAACAAGACATTTATGTTATTACGCTGCGCCACAACTGCATTTACACACACATTTATGTGTTTATTCATACAAAGCCGCAGACAAACCTGTTTTGACACCAGGAGGCTTTTAAAATGAAGCCTGTAAGAGGGTAAACATTTCTTTCCGATTTGATCCGATGCTACGGCGGTTCGCTGCGATTATGCTACGCGATTGTGAGATGGTGAAGGGTGCACTATGAAGGTATTATTGTAGCAAAAGTCTTTAGCACCTGTAACTGCAGATTTTGTATGCGTACACTAAAGTCACAAATGTGTAACAGTGAATTTGAAGTCCTAAGTATTTATTTTGCATGTGTACTCTAAAGTCACAAATGTGTAACAGTACATGTGATGTCGTAAATATTTCTACCATTGTAGACACTAAATAGGGTCTACGAGTTCCCAAGTCTGTGTTACAGGTGCACAAATCCTATCCTGTGCATCACAACTTCAAAGAGTCATGCACTTGACACTTTTGCTACAATTACTGCAGCGCAGTTGGTGCAAAACACATTCACACTCCCATGTTTCATAATCTGAGAACATGCACAAAATTTGTGCATCCGTAAACTCAAATGTGAGCTAATGCATCAGAAGTTGCACATCTGTGAAATATTTCCTCACAAATTAAATTATATAGATCGCTATGTTCAATGAGCAACAACTGCTCGAAACTGCTCCTGCAAATCTCAGCTGTTTTAACCCTAACCCTAATCTCAGCTGTTTTCTTGCTGATACTTTTGCAACACGTCTAGGTGGTACAAGTGTAGATAAGTGATTCGTATCCGTATGAAGCAGAGCGTCCGTGGGCCGGACAAAATTGCAGCATTAACCAATGAAAGTCGCCGGCAGGGGGTGCATTTATGAAACTACACTGGGACCATCCAAGCAATCTCTTACTTTCTTGAGTCTTGAAAGTAGACAAGAGTGCATCCTATACGAGGGAGTTGGGTATCTTACATGATGTCAAATTAAATTACTTAGTTCAACTGAATTCCCCCAAATGATTGCATTAACATGCCGCAAGTATCCTTCAATGTATTTGAATGGTCTGCTCTGATGGTCCCAGTGTGGTTTGAAAAATGCACTCCCTGCCGGCCACTTTCATTGGCTACTAATGCAATTTTGTCCCGCCCACGGACGCTTTGCCTCATACGGATACAAATCACTTTTGCTACACATGTACCGCCTAGACGTGTTGCAAAACTACCTGCGAAAGAAAAAACACAGCGGAAATTTGCAGGAGCAGATTCGAGCAGTTGTAACGATGGATTTGTGCTCGCTCATTAAGGCTACGTTTACATGATGACGGTCTGAACAGAAGACGCAAAAGTGGCGTCGCGTCTTCTCTCTTTATTCCGCGTTTAGACAAGCGTTTTCGGGAGGAAATCTGCGTGCATACGGTGACGCAAAAATGTGTGGATTTCGATTGGGTATGCATGTCAGGCGGCTAGGTGGTGCTGTTATACACCATCACACAACACCACCATGTCTGAGCGCATGCGTAGAATCTTCCTTCTTCTCTTATCTGCGCCGCAAAAACCAAAAAATAATTACAGATCCTTCTCTGTTCAGTAATACTATCTGTACATATCCTGTACATTTCGTGGAAAGACTCCTGTAAGTTTATTAGAGGGTGGTTTCAGATTTTGGCGTTTTTAAGCCCAAAAAACACTGTCACCGTCTCAACGAAAGGCACTTCTGATAAAATATTTGGTCGTTTTTACCCGCAAGCGTCCTTGTTTAAACGGGGCCTAAAATGCTGAATCAACATAGCCTTCTATATCATTTTATTTGTGAGGAAATTTTTCACAGATGTGCAACTTCTGATGCATTAGTTCACATTTGGGTTTACGAATGCACACATTTTGGGCATGTTCTCAGATTATGAAACACGGGTGTGCGAATGGGTTTTGCACCAACTGCGCTGCAATGATTGTAGCAAAAGTGTAAATTGCGTGACTCTTTGAAGTTGTGATGCACAGGATAGGATTTGTGCACCTGTAACACAGACTTGTGAACTCGTAGACCCTATATGTGTTTACAATGGTAGAAAACAAATGTAAGACTTCAAATGTACTGTTACACATTTGTGACTTTAGAGTACACATGCAAAAATAAATATTTACGACTTCAAATTTACTGTTACACATTTGTGACTTTAGTGTACGCATACAAAATCTGCAGTTACAGGTGCTAAAGACTTTTGCTACAATAATACCTTCATAGTGCACCGGCGTCTGGTGCGAGAGAAGACGCCGCGCCTTGCATTGTGTATTCTTCCTCGCAGCACAAAAGGCATGGAAATGCTTCCTATTATGGTGTCCTCAAGAGAATGCAGGATAAGGCACATCAAAGGAGGCGTTGTAGCGCGCCAGGAGCAATGTCAACACACCGTGCATGAGGGGAGCGGCATCACAACACACATTGACTCGTGGTGTTGCCGTTAGTTGGATCGCAACATTCAGTGTCGATCGTGAGTCTAGGACGGTCACAGACTCACGATCGACACTATTTGGCTTAGTGTCCTTAATAAGTGGATTGATTATCACAAGAGGAAGATTTAATATATGTAACTTTTTTTTTACACTTTTTTTTCTTAGCGACTTACATAAACTTGTGTGATTCTCATTATAAAAACCATGCATATCGGCTTGTGTTTGGTTATGAACTCAGGGGCTAGTTCATCTCCATGTTTTTTGAGAGGTCCCACTTGTCTGTTTTACTTCATTAAAATCTAAGTAAGAAAGTAAGTCATAAATTCAATTAAATTCCAGCCCTCAATGTGCCAAATATGGATTATTTTTCCCCGCAAGTTGCAATGGTGCCATCCGAATAAGGCTGATCCACCAACTCAACAGTCATGTGAAAGCCACCAGCTTACGTCTCGGACCTGTTTTCTACTTGTAACTCATTGTCACAACGACTCACACACGTTGGCCCACGATAATGTTCAGTATAAAAGTAGTGACCTGGGCATAGTGAAGAACAGCAGCAACACAACTATCCTGGGCCAAACTTGGAATGAGTTTTACCTGTTTCTGCTTATGTCAGGGGTGGATAAAGATGCCCATAATGACTTCCCTCCCCCCCACCGGGACCAAAAGTATTTACCACCAGTATTTACCAGAAAATGCATCAAAACTTTTCTTTCACTGTGAAGGAAAGCATATTTTGCTGAGATTTTGTATCCAGCAATTACTGTGAAATAACACCATTATACCATAAATTCCTTCATGCATACACACACACACACACCGACACACAAACTAGCCCAGGGCCATACACATACCCTCGACCCTCCTCCCCCACACACACCCCCTCACCCCGTCAACACACACACACACACGCGCATACCTAAACAAACATTTCTGCAGAAGCAAAGAGAGGATGCACACGGTCAAATCAATGCATGTGTTGGTTTTCTACAGACCTCGTGGCGGGGGCTTAAACAAAGCTGCAGATATCTGGGAGCGATAGCCACATTGGGAGGGCTTCTGATTAGCATGCTGTAGCCGGGAGATAAGCCTCCATGGAGGAGCCGAGGCCGGAGATGAGCCAAACCAAACGCTCTCCCAAGGACTCCACCCTCCCTGTCTGAAACGCGACCTCATTGCAGTACCTTTGGCTGTGAGGTGTGGATATGTGTGTGTGTGTGTGTGTGTGTGTGTGTGTGTGCGTGTGTGTGTGTGTGTGTATGTGTGTGGGTTGAAGTGCATTAAGAACCAGGATAACGAGGACTAAACACTGGGAGTGAGGAGGACAGGTGGATTATATCACCTGTTTTGCATGTGTACACATGTTTAATGGAGCTCACTAAATTCCCCTTAAAACCACAGGCCGGCTCCTTGTCTGTCTGTGTATAAAAGCAATCCCCTCACAGCATCCGGAGGCTGGAGAATGCTTGATCTCAATCCCAACATGCCTGACCCACAGGGAAAGATACCGGCTCCAGGAACACAGAGATAGGTGTAGGGAGGAGGGGGGATTGCATCACACATACACAACACCTCTGTTGCCGGGCCTGTGAACACATTTGTTCTCCACTGCATTGTTCCCTGCAGCCTCACACCCACCAGAGGTGCCTTTGTGAGTCGTCACCCCCCCCCCCCCCCCGCACTCACACACACACAGGAGACCTTTTCCCACTCCTACTCCTAATAGCTCTTCATTTGCTTTTCTGCCAAGAGCAATGTTTAGTCGTGCTCATTGCCTGCTGCGCTTGCTAGTAACAATCACGCATTGGATACCGGAGACTCCGAAGCCTCTCTCTCTCTCTTTATCTCTATCTGTCTCTCCATCTCTCTCTCATCTAGTCAACCATCTCTCTGCAATGTGTTTTTCAAGCGCTGAGTCTTTGTTAACTTCAAAAGGCGGCATCGCCAAGATCGCTCTGGAGCAATTAGAGGGCAACTTGTGTCTAATGCCTTGGTGGCTGCTGCTGGTCCGAGGGCTATGAACCTCTGTCCCCTTGTCCATTGGCTTAGAGTTTCCTGCCAAACTGATGGATCAGCTACCCGCCGCCCAGCTCCAGATAAGGCTTAAATTAGGTGCCTCGGTTTGCACTCTTCTTTCCCATTCTGAGCCTGTGCCAGACGCGTTAAAAGGTCTGGACGGCCGTGTGGCAGTTTAATTCTTCGACAGGGAAATAGCACAGCAACTGACCACTTTGATAGGACATTTTATGTCCGAATAATGGATGCTCGTGCGGACCGAAGGGAGGGAATCGATAAAGGTTTACATCGATGTGTCTGCTGTGTCGGATGCATAATAGAATGGAATCTTTGTTTCACTTTTTTGAGGTACAAACAAAAGAATGGTAGCAATGACTAGCTGAGCTTCACAAGACTTTTGTTTAAATGCATTTGATGATTTAAAAGAAAAAACTAATCAAAATGCTAGAGGAAAAGAGATAGAAAGTGACAAAAAGTGAAACTTTTGGCTAATTAATGGAATCATTTATTATATTACAATAATTACACCAATGGAATCATATATAATATGTGACACAAGCAATTCAAAGGGTATTACTGCGATCAAACTGAATGTGTTAATCAAAGGTCCACTTTATGTGAAAGGGATGGGTTTATAATTAGCCTATCAGTGCAGCTCCGTGCATGAGGACATGTGCGCACGCTGCACGCCGCGTGTGTCAGTGATTGAGTGTGTGTACTCGCCAGCCAGTGTTTGAATGCACATTTGCCCCCCCCCCCCCCCCCCCCCCCCCCCCCCCCCCCCCCCCCCCCCCCCCCCCCCCCCCCCCCCCCCCCCCCCCCCCCCCCCCCCCCCACTCCCCACCTGTGTCCACTCCAACCCGCTCGGACGAACATGAAGAGACTAACTGCCAAGTCCAAATGATGAATGTGCTCGCCGGCAGGACCGCCCACCTCTTGTTCTGCAGAAGGACCTCCATAACCTGGCCGAGACACGCGCTTCCACTCAACCTAAATTACGCCCCGCGGAGCGAGAGGGGATAAGGAGCAGGAGCACCAAAGGGCAGCACTTGGGGCCAAAGAAAACATTTACGGGTCTGCCGCTGAGCGCTCGCACTGTGATACAGCTCATGCAAAACCGGATGAAATACAAACATGCACCGCACTACATTACCGCACACAGCGACGCCTTGTTTCCAGTAGTCTTGAGCACTGTGGGAAAACAAACTCAATTGATCGCAACAATGCGCAATTCGACACTGAGCAGTCCAAAACATATTGTTGTCTCGGTAACCGTTATGTTCACAGCTTTTTCGTTTGTTTTCAGAGCTATGCCAAAGCCTCCAAAAAAGCTAATGCAAAAAGGGGAAGGGGGAAAAGGCCAGCTGTTTTGCATGTGTACCTGACATGTTTAATGGAGCTCACTGAATTCCCCTAAAACCACGGGGTGGTTCCTTGTCAGTCTGTGTATGAAAAGCAATCTTCTCACAGCATCCGGACACTGGAGAACGCTTGAACTCAATCCCCACACGCCTGACCCACAGGGAAAGATTCCGGCTTCGGGAAGGCATAGATAGGTGCGGTGGTCCAAGCTGGGTGGATTACATCACACATACACAGAGAGGAGGGAAAAGAGGAAATGCAAAAATGCACTGCACTCCACGTCCACACACAGCCATGCCTTGTTTCCAGTGTCAGTACTGGATAACTAAAACTAAATTGACTGTGACGGCACTGCGACATGTGATCCATGTGTGAGGTTTCAATTTCCTCCATGAATAGATATCAAAGCGATGCAGCAAATGGTGTGTTAACTACTACTACTAGGAGTAAACTATTGAAAATGTTTACACATTGTGTAACCTTCGTTCGAAGTACAAATAAACACAAAAACCTTTGTAATATTCTCTGCCCTCTTCATAAACAGTGTGTACATTAAAGGAGGGACAGCTTATGCTGCATTCATTCGATTCAACAAGCTAATTACAAACAATTAAAACTGTTAAAGGGTTAAATGTCTTGCATTGCGAAGTGCTACTACAGTTGGATATGTTATCCGGAAGTGTGTGTGTGGTGGGTGCGTGAGTGCGTGCATGTGTTTATGTGTGTGTGTGTGTGTGTGTGTGTGTGTGTGTATGTGTGTGTGTGTGTGTGTGTGTGTGCGCAAAGATACATGGATGTGCACGTAATTGTCTGCTCACGCACCCTTGTGTTTGTTCTTCCACCTAATTAGGAGGATGGATGAGAGCTCGGGTTCCCGTGAGTTAGTGCTCTCATTTGAGGCTATTCCCATTCATGTCACATCGATTAACGATTCAACGCAGAAAAATCACCGGAGATAGTGTAGAGGTCCTCACAATCAGATTACTGAGACCCCCAGACCCTTTGCTCCATCTCACATCTTTTTTCCTAATTCTCTTCCCCAGTTTGAATCAGTAAACAGCCTTTCCAAAACCAAAGCAGACCCAGGTAAACAACCCATATAAACGGTGAGGCCAGTGTGTGTGAATACAGATGATGCAGAGTACACGGGTGACCCAAAGTGCAATCTTGGTTGTAAAGTGGGAAAAACACTTTTCTTGTGTTTGCACGCTGTTGTGTTGGTGCAGCATTTGTCTCCATCTGTCAGAGCCTCGGAGTGGCAGGAAATTTGCTCTAATCGAACCCCTTAAAAATAACACAAAGCCTCCAGCAAACACCAACAAGCGTCTCATTGAACCCGTGGACGAATGCAAGCTCTCCCTCGAGAGACGGCCATGGGAGAAAGGTGGGGTCAAGGTCCGGATCACCATCAAGCCTCTGCATGGCTTTTAATAGTACCTTGACTTGAAGGTCAATCAATTTAGATTTCAAACGGTCTTCCCTGCAATGTGCGTTGCCTTTACTTGGCCTCTCTGCGTCATTGTGGCTTGTTTCAGCTGATATTTCATTTTGTGGCTCCATTCTCTTCTGTCCTTCACCGTTTGGCCTGGCAAATCAAATCACCGCCACCATCTGCAACACGATGGCCCGTGGAGGCTCCGAGAGGCTTGTCCTATGATCTATGACACTAAACCCTCCCCCACGGGAATACAGGGAGGTCTTAAGCAACATAAATTGTGCACCACGTTGATGTGTGTATTTTATGCAATTGTGGCCACGAAGATAATTCACTCACACTAATAGCATGAAACCCTGTCCATAAACCAATAAGCCTACTACAGATTGAAATCCATGTAAGCACACACCCACTACCCACTCAAACCCTCCGGGGAGATTCTCTCCTGATTCTCTGCAGCCGGTAAGCATCCATATGCAAGCATATGGCATCCATCAGCCTTTGTCCATCTCACAATGTCAGATCAGTCAATGTGATAAGAGTAATTTCACGGCAGATTTTATGGGAGAATGAACGCGTTGGTTTTAATTGACTGATTTTCATTGCTGGCAAGGACGGTGTACTCACACCGTGGTTCAATCCTGAAGCAGTATTTTAGCAGAAGGGCCACATTAAGTTGGGGATGAAGGCAGAACTATTCGACAATGGGCAATCTTGCCTATGCCATTACTTGGAAGTGATACATTCAACGATTTACTAGCATCTAATACATATATGTAGAAATGCACTCAACCGATAATGTATTTCAATTTACGTCAGCAGACATCCATGCTATTCCTTTTATAGATATAATTTTTTTCCAGATACATTCAGACTTAATATATTTGACTTGATTTATAGACTTAATTTACTAACAATCAAATGAGGATCACATGTATGCATATTATTCTATTATTTCTTGCTGTGAGCTGCAACCCTATTTTGTGGTTTTAACGTGGCTATTGGTCACATGACTTGATACATGACGTGCCAGCAGGCTTTTGATGGTGCTTCTCATTGGTCGCCACTGTGGTGGCCTGAATTCTAGCTAGCTAGTTAAATGATTTCACTAGCTAGCTAAATAAATGAGAGAAGTTACCCGCTAGTCTCAGGAATCAGAATTTTGATGAATAATTTATAATATTCATAATTGGCTGACGAGTTCAGATCTGGGTGAACAGGCTGTTTCACATTCTTTCACTTCATATATGTTTTAACCAATCCGGTTGCTGGAGGCTAGGTTCTGCAAGCATGTAATTGGCTATTAAGGGCAAAGACAAACTTGGCCAACCCTAACTGTAAAAAAGAGACTGGCCACTGCAGAACAACACAAAATCCCCTTTTGAAAACTTCATCCACTCGTCAAGCTTGTTTGACTTTTGTTTGACTGACTGTGCCGTCATCCCCCAGGAGTTCTGTTATAACGTAGTAGGATTGTTGGATCCGAGATTAATCACCAGCCTACTGGTATAACTCTGCATTAATTAATGTTTTTATTTCTATTTGATTTAATTAATTAATAATCACAATTTTATTTATCTCCCCGAAATTTGGGAAAGAGATATCAAACATATTTGTATTTTGTATCTAGAATGATTTCAATATATTTTTGCCCATCTCAGCATAAACACTAAACACTACAAGTAAAATGCATTCACACCATATTCTCAGGAATTGGGCTCATAAGAGACATCTATCAGAGCCGAATACACACTGGTGAATGGAACGCTCCATAAAGCAAATATAAACCTCAGGTCCCTGTTATCTGTCTTCAGCAGGAGCCAAACCAATGACAGCGAGAAGACGGGAGAGGAGGAGGAGAGGAGAGGAAGACAGGAGAGGAAGGGGAGAAGAGAAGAGAGGCAAAGGGAGAGGAGCAAAAAGTGGGAAGTGGATCAAATTAGTTAAATATGTCGTTCCAAAAAACGTCAGCCCATTTCTTTTCATTCCAAAATTGTCTTCTCATTTTTTTGACACACTACTGTATGTCAACTGAACATCTTAAGGACTCATGCAATGCGCCACGCCAAAAACCCAGCATTAGGCATACCTCATCCCCGTCTCAACGCCTTTCTGTGCAAGTTACCCTGACTGATACGCCCAGAGAAAACAACATTGTTTATCTCAAAGCCTGTTCAGTATTTATTATTCATTATCCATACATTATGGCTGTGTTGTGTTCGTGCTTACGGGGGGAGCTGGCAGAAGGTATGTTTACCCTGTAATCACTCCAACTTCCAGATATGCCTGGACACGTTAGATCAATCTTAGTCTATGAGTGTAAACCACATGCCTAACACAGCAACAGATATTTCCAAAGCAGTTCCTCCTCTGTGACTAAGCCCTGCACTGTTTGAGGAGGGGTGTGCGCAAAGACGGATGACATTTGTTCAACAGTCTTCAAATACTGACGGATACCCTGTCGATTTGTGGCTGGCGTCCACGTTTAACCACTGTGAACGGATTCATAGTCAGTCCTACAGACTCAGCGGGAATAAATGGATTTGAAAAAAACTCTAGGTTCCAAAACGGTAAACGTACTGCATTTATCCGGCGCTTTCCAGACAAACTCAAAGCGCTCTATAATTACTGCCTCATGTTGAGCCATGCATGTAAGTATTCACACAGCGACGGCGGTGTCGACCATGCAGGGTGACAGCCTGCTCTTCAGGAGCGGTTAGGGTTCAGTGAGTGGCTCAGGAGAACTTTAATACTGAGCTAGCAGGAGAGCCAAACATGGAGCTATGTACATTCAAAACTCCCTTGAGGAAGTATAGATATAATAAAAAACTGTGTAGATATAATAGCTTCTGTTTGGACTCTGGTGTTTGTGAAAGCCATGTGGAGAGTTTGCCCAAACGCCGCTGTCTCTTTGAATCGACTACACTGACTAGTCACACATAATCCGGACCACAGTCCAACAGGCCAGTGTCTCATGAGCTGCTTGTGAGTCAAGTTCTCTACAATCAGGTCACACTGTATTTCTCTCATAGGTCCATCACCATGATGCTGCAGAGGCTTTGACTCCTCTTAAGGACTCTATTATTGTAAGTGTTAGGGTTAGGGTAGCAGGAGTTAAGTGTTTGTCTGTTTTCGCCACATGTTGTTTGCGGCTTCCTTTGAGCTGGATAACTTAAGTAGGATGCATAATGAAATGTGTGATAAGCTAAGGAGTGAAACCCTGTTCGACATATTGGGCTTGTGCTTCGATTAAACATTGCTCGTGGCACCACCTCTCTCTCTCTCTTTCTCTCTCTCTCTCTCGCACGAGCGACCCTTGAACGCATGAATGCGTAGCAGATTTCACACACCGACAATTGATTAACACCCTTATCTTGAATAAGCTTCAACGTTAAGTCAGAATAGTCCTTGCGGTATCAGTTAAAATCAAATACAAAACAATGCTGCATCAAATGTTAACCCAAACTATATTTAAAGTGTCTTACAATAGAAGCCTACAATTTTTACCAAATTTTAGATCCAAACAATGAAAAACAAGGCAAAGTTGCCTTATTTAAAAGCTGGGACGAATCAGCAGCTTGTATAGTTCAACATGTAGATATCGCTAAGTGGTATGGATCTTTGCACCATTCAATTGGGAGGGTAAGTATATACACATTCTCCATTAAGTTAAGAAGGAAGGTACAAATTATCCTCTATCCTCCTCACTGCATTTCACAGTCAAAATTAAATCTGATTTCCCAGATAAATAAATTAGAATATTTGTTTTTGATCAAAGAGATTCACAACAGGAAACTTTCACGGATCCACAATTCCCAGTTGAATATTTACTGGTAATACTTATTTTTGGCATGGAGTGAGATAAATAGAGAGTTAGTAAGCCATTTGCTTGATGAGCAGGTTGCGAATCATTACCATGGCTATCCATGTAGAATCATTTATTAATACCCAAATTGAATGAAGAGCTTTATGCTACCATAGCATGAATTATAAGGAAATTGGTGCCCTGTGTTTCACCCTGTGTGATATGACACAAACACACAAACAGAAAAAAAACAATTGAGCATCACACACACTTGCACATAAACATCAACATAGTCAACATTCTATTTTTAGATCAGTCGTAATGTCAAGACAGCTTCAGATTGGGCACTAAAAGCAGCTAATGGGCCGCAACATATACCACAGCGACCACAAGAGCCTTATCTTGCATACACATGCATGCTGTTGTGCTCTGTCGGCGTGAGGACGTCAGGCCTAGCCGCTTGGGAGACTCAGGGTCCTAGCGTGTTAGCTTGAGTGGGGGGGCTCCTTCTGCGTTCAGGGCTTAAGTCTGCAACAGGAGACGATGAAAAGGTGGCGAGCATTCACACAACCTACAAAGGTCTATACTAACACTACACTGACGGTGGATCCAAAATGTGTGTATGCGTATTTACCACAAAAAGCCACCCAGTGCTGGCATGGAAACACATGCTTTTCCCATTTGAATGAATGTCAAAACACACAAGAACACAAACAAAGACTGTGTATCATGTTGCTTTATTGCACCTGCAACATATTGTGATATATGGTTGATAAACCACGTGCACACACACACTTATCTCGTACTTACACTTAAGTGTCGTTCTCAGCTGCCCTCTCGAAAGGAAAAGCCACAGGTAATGGACTGACCCGGCGGTGTCAACTTGATGCAAAACTGGCTTCCAGGATCAGCCTGGAAATTAATACTGAGCAAAGCTGGCTCTTGTGAAGGCTGTTGTAAATGCATTTGAGCTCCTCAGGCAGTACACACTGGATACAGCACCTGTAACCTTGTCCAGAAGAAAACCCAATGAAAGAAAATACAAACCAATTCCAATCCCGAACCGATTCTCTATCTTGTTCGCATTCCAGTGAGCAGGTAAATTATAGGACATATCTTTCATAATGTTGCTCTGTTGTGGCTTGAACACAACAAAGACATCATTAACAGGATGATACTCGCATTGTGAAGCCCAAAACACAGGACAGAATGAGCGGGGACAGACACAAAATACATTTTAGTCCTAAACAAGCAAACTAAAATAAAACCACGCTCTATGCATGCTCTGTGTGCTTCGCTCTGTTACACACAATAGGAATATCTTTCTTTTTGGGGGGTCATGCTGCAAAATGTGAACTCTGTGGGCTTTGGATTCAACACTTTATCAGTGTGGGGAGGGGAATACATTTCAGATAGGATGGAGGCTTTTTAAGATCTGATTTGCTTTGCTGATATGCTGGAAAAGGTCAGATCTAAGATGGTGAATAAACTTGTTCAAACTCAGGAAAGCTAAAATGGGTATTGGATATCAATATCTTCTCCCTTTGAAATGGCTCAATGTGTATTGCATGGTACTTTATTTCGATGGTTGGCTCTATGCAACATAAATGCATAAAACATAAAACATAATTTAATATCATATTTTTATTACAAGTTATTATTATTATTATTATTATTATTATTATTATTATTGTTGTTATTATTATTATTATTATTGTTATTGTTATTATTATTATTATTATTATTATTATTATTATTATTATTATCATCATGATATACAATACCACACATGACATTCGATAACATGACAGATATGGATCATGTAAAAGGGCTGCTGCTGTAAACAACGTGAGCCATACATTATGCATATCAGAGGAATTCCCTTGAGGGGTTCATCCACCTCTAAGCACTATCTGTATGCTAAAGTAATGCCTTAGATGTCCATTGATTGATCTCAACCCTTGTCACCCACTCACACAGCCACGGGGCGAGCCAGCACCTTCAGACTTGACGGAGTGCCGAGCTGGAAGCCTCGGGGAGGGTGCGGATACAAACACAGCCATGAAAAGACACCGGTACGTTTAGGTGGAGCGATCAAACTTTGAAAACCACAGAGAAGGTAAAGAGCTACTCACGCGGGGCTCACCGCAATGTCAAATATAGAGCAGGAATAATTGACTTTGACAAGTGTGTGTGTGTGTGTGTGTGTGCAAGAGTCCTTTCAGGTGTGCAAGGCCTATAATCCGTGCAGGCCCTCCTCCTGACTGCATTTTGGGTCCAATAGCACCGCAGATTTAATAGAGAGTCAGGCAAAAGCAGCTGAAAATCTGGAGGTCTTCGTTCAGGGGCTCTAAAGTGGAGTGCATTAAAAAGGTACAGGAAGAAAAACGGACGAAGGAGCAGGAGAAAAACATCCATGGAAAGCCTTGAATTGGAGCTGAGGCTAGGTGTAGCTCAGATGTCATGTAATATTGCGTACATAATTGCACGTTATATACAATTCCAGGCTCTACTCACATTGACGGAATCATGCATGTCTATATAGTCCAATTAGATCCAAGTGGGAGGAGCATTTTCAACTAATGTCCTAACCCCTCAGCGATGGCAGAGCAGTCCAGCATTTGTGCAGCTGGCAGGCAGAGAGCCAGCCAGGAAACTTTCCGAACACGGCCAAAGTCGGCGAAAACAACACAGCAGGAGCCAATACAAAGACCCAGGGAATATGGAGAGGCAAGGGGCATAAATATTGGTGTTGCTCAACACCGAGAGGCGTTGGTGTGGATGGGCTTATTAAATGAAATGGTGCCTGTGATTATTTCCGTTGGGCAGGTGAGCTCACACACTAATTCATCAAGATTGGCCACCTTCATCTTGTCATGCCGTGAGTGGGTCGCCTATAATGTGCTAAACTGCTATGGTGATGTTTGTATTTTCGAGCGGTCTGTTTTGTGGTAGTTTTGAATGGTTTATATTCTCAGTTTTCTCAACCCTCCCACTCAGTTCATTTGTACACGTGCATGAAGAACAAGCAACATAAAGTTGCCTGCTTCCGCTTTAAGGGGGACGTGAAAAACAGTCTTGCTTATATAACTGCAGACAAATGGGCTTGTCGCGTGCATTTATTCGACGATAGGCAATTAACCCCAGCCTCAGTCAACCCCATTTCATGTGAGAAAAGTTCCCGCCACCACCAAACAACTCTGCCAGCACCACCTTAGGAATAATGAGGAGATCTCATCAGGGCTATGGAAGGCAGCTGAAGGCCGGGCCGAGGGGTGCGAGTGCCATGACTTGTCAGACAGTGGAGGCAGCAGCGGTGTTGATGAAGCAGCTAAGAGATTACCTCTCTCGCTCTCTTTTTCTCACTCTTTCTCTATCTCTCTCTCTCCCTCTCTTTCTCTCTCCCTCTCTTTCTCTCTCTCTCTCGCTCTCTATCTCTCTCTCTCTCTCCCTCCCTCTTCCTCTCTCAATATAGACATCCCTTTTTCTTGAATTCATCTTTCAACATGCTCTTCAAAATTTCCTCTATTTATAACATGAATTGGGCGCATATACGAACGGCGCCACACATTTTTCTTTAATGATACATTCTGTTCAGGTCTTATTCATGACCTCTTACAGACAACAACAACAGCCAGAGCCACCCACCACCTGACAATCAGTGCACCGGGGAGATAGGCGATATACATGTCCTACCTTATTACAGCTTGTATGTGTTCACAGCGGCTGCCGGGCAACACACACACACAACACACACACACACACACACACACACACACACACACACACACACACACACGCACGCACGCAGGCACGCACACACACACACTACCTGGCTGCATCTAATGAACTAATAAGGGCTTTACCCGGCAGCACACTCTGCATCTAATTTATGATGCGCTGCCCTGCTGTGCAAATGCATAACCATGTTTTCAATTCATTTATCAGTAGTTTCGAGGGACTGCGTGAGTGTATGTGTACTTGTGTGAGTCGGTGGGTCTGTATGTGTTTGTGTGAGTGATGGACACAAGTACATAGATGTCACGCATATTCTCCAACCTGTTCTGTCCAATATTTTGCATGGATTGCACCAAAGTCGAGTGACAACTGGGTTGACCCCAGAGGCCTACTGTATTGACGACTTTCCACTGAGCCCATTGAGCCCGGGTTAAGCCCCTCCACTCCACCCCAGCCGAGCCAGCCCAGGGGTTGGGGGGTGTGGACAGACACTCACCCCAGTGTGGAGCATCGATTTCCAGCAAGTGCGGAAAGCTGAAGCCCCCGGTTGACGGAGGACCTGTAGCCCTCCCTCCATCCACCTCAAGCCTCCTGCACATCAGTGTGTTTAACGCTGGGCGGTTAATGGGGTGCTGCCTGCTCCAGAAGACCCCAAACATCTAACACTGGCCATAGAGGGGGCTGCGGGGAAGGCTTCCCTTTGAAACCCCTTTGGTAAGCCTCAGATCTCAGACATTTAGGCCCGCCTCGCTGTGAGAAGGGGAGCGGGTAGCGAGACGAGGGGGAGGACTGTGTGTGTGGGTGTGGGTTTGTGAATGTGTGTGGTCATGTTTCCGTGCACATGTGTGTGTGTGTACGTGTGCGTGCATGCGTGTGTGTGTGTGTGTGTGTGTGTGTGTGTGTGTGTGTGTGTGTACGTGTGCGTGTGTGTGTGTGTGTGTGTGTGTGTGTGTGTGTGTGTGTGTGTGTGTGTGTGTGTGCCGAGCGTTGGGTGTTTGCCGGGTTTAAGAGCAGCAATGGTTTTGGCACGGTGGGGATATTCGCTGTAGAACGGATCAGCAAATATCAACCTTATGCCTGAGATACTGATGCCATCCATCTAAAGCAACCCCCCCTCCCCCCCCCCGAAGCCCTTGCTTTGAACCGCTGGGGAGATGAACACTATGCAGTGCCACTGGGTGTGCTGTGGTAATAAAAGACACGTCAGTGGAGAGCGCGGCTTTACCCAAAGCAATAATAAATATTTTACATAAAGAGAAGATATTTTTCGGTTTTCGATGCAAGATCGCTCGATCGCTGGTCTGTCAGTCTGTCTCTATTGTTGTCCAAATCCCATCTAGATACCAGCGTTCATGTGTATACAACAGTGTAGAGTTTATGTGTTTTTAGATTTCAGCACCATGGAGAGCAACAATGTGTCTGTCTCGCTCTTGCCTCTCTCTCTCTCTCTCTCTCTCTCTCTCTCTCTCTCTCTCTCTCTCTCTCTCTCTCTCTCTCCTCCCCTTCTCTGCTGACGGATATCATGTTATGAGAATCAATGAAATTGATTACAATTATGAAATCCTCGTAACATCCGGATACCAAGCAATAAATCAAATACTTAATTTTGTGTATCTGTGGCTGTCGAGGGCTGTAAAATGCCTCTCCAATCATTGGCAACACTTTAACGGAAGGGTATATTAATTAACCATTTAGTACCATTATTTAATGTAGTAATAAGCATCAATATATAGCATTAGCATAGGGGTAAGGTGTAGGGTAAATGTTAGGGATACGGTTGGATAAGGGTTGGCGAGTTAGGGTTAACCCTAACCTTAACCCTATGGTATATATAAATTAATACCTTCGTCAACATAATGCCATCAGCTCAGTTAACATGGACCCCATAAGTTAACATGAACATCATTAGTAAATGAAGATCAGATCATTAGATAACTGTGGATTAACAACCACTAATTGATAGTCAATGCTTATTCAATTATTGGGTAATACTTTACAGTCCCTCCAGAAAAACGCGATTATGCGATCGCATAATTCAACGCATTATCAGCCAAAGTCCGCATTTTCATGCGGGGGCCGCATTTTTTCAAATATGCCGCACTTTCACCGCATAAATTGAAGATTTCCGCGCAAAATATGCGGGGCTTGCATGATTTCATATTCCCCGCATTTTCGTTGCAAAAAGGTCACATATATCTTAGCAGAAAGTTGAAAAATGTTGCGTTTAATTCACACAAGAGCAGCCATTTCCCCCTGTTGCCATGGGAACGTTATGAAGTGACGTAATTACGCGATGTGAACGTCATCGAAAAGCTGCATTTTCCGTATGTTCCCGCATTTTTTCGCAAGTTCCCGCAATATCATTGCATAAAATTGCATAAATATGCCGCATATTTCATCGCATTTTTAAAGAAAACGTACCGCATAATCAAGGATTTTGGGCCGCAACAATCACAAAGAAACGGCACATTTTTCTGGAGGGACTGACTTTACACTAATGTGTAAACGGTTAACTGCTAATTAATGTGCCATTATTGAATAGTATTACCCAACCATTTGATTCTGCAGGAATTAAATAATTTGCTGGATTTCCTGTAGCTCAGTGCTCATGTCCGCAGTTTTCTCCAAGGCTAGGCGGTGCTAGCGCTAAGCTAGCGAGCTAGTCACAAGTTTTGGAGGATTAGCTTTGGGGGCTGGCCTGAAGGGAGGGCTGGGACTATTTTGGTTGATTCTTTCAAAATCGAACTGACTCTGGCCGGTTTCTCCAAATTGCATACCCCAGCTCTAATCATGTAGGACAACGGTATCACAAAGCTTACAAGGCAAAGGCAATGAGAATCAATCCTCCTCTCGGATACGTGACGATTTAATTAAACCCCCAAACTACGGCGTTTGGCGTGGAACACCGACAGCCTTTTCACGTCTCGGCCTGGACAGGCCGCACAGGGCCGCTGGATGTCTCCGTCCCGCTCCCATCTGTCAGGTTCACTGCTGATTACGTCCTCTTTCTCTGCCTCTCTCTTTTTGCTCGGACAGCCTTGCTATTCACCAGCTGTAGTGACTGACATAGCACAGCTGGAACAATCTGCTGTCCTGGTCCATCTGTTGCTTTCGTTTGTATCACGTCCACCCCACGCATGCACACGCACGAACGCACACACACACAAACAAATAAACAACCACACACACACACATACACAAATAGAGACATCAAGCCATGTCCACCACACATGCCCACGCACAAACTTACACACACACACACACACACACAGACACAAAAACACACAGACACACACAAGAATATGCACACACACAAACATACACAAACTCAGACATACAAACACACTTACACACACACACTCACACAGACACACACACATGCACACACACAGAGACACACACACACACACACACACGCACACACACACACACCCACACGCAGAAGAAAACCGGCAGCCAGATGCTCCACCAAATGCCCGACGCACGCACAAATGTTGACGAAATCTTTTCGGACTTGTGACGCCACGCCTTGGTGCTTAAATTTGCTTTAAGACAGGCACTGACCTGGTGATAATGATCCCACTTTGATTCGTTTGGTGCTCTAGCTTACTTGCATCTCTTTATTGGCCGGGACAGAGCTGGAAGCCTATTGGGCTAAATAGTTGCTTATAGTTCAGGGAGGGAAGCTTCTGCAATATGCATTCCCTTGCCTAATAATGAGGAAATGTAATGTATTTACGAGGAGAATTCCCTATAAATCCTACATATGTAAAACCCAAGAATGAGCAACAGGTGTTCATACAAACATAGTCGATTTCCCCATTGGCATCGTCACTGCACACTTCCTGCATACCAAACATCAGGACCGACGCTCAGGCTCCCATTTAGGTTCTCATTACACTGAGAATGGGGCCACTGGGGACTATGCAAGCAAAATAGCACATTGAGCAGTGTTGGGAATAAGATAAGGGAACCAGGTAGCAGCAATCTGGGGAGATAAGCAGATTCCTTATTCCTTGCTGTTGATTATTAATACTTGTTGCGTTTTTGAAGAAGTTTTAGGGTTATTTATATAATGTGTCTATTTATTCTGTGCAAGGGATTCTTTTGTGTACATATATAGACTTTGCGTTGCACATCAGATTGCGTTCATCTGCCAAGCTGGTGTTTGTTTGAGATGAAGCCATGTTGTCATCTCCTGATGAGTAGGCCTACCTCAGGTTGGATAATTTATAAAGATTGATTGGTAAGAAAGGAAAAAACAGACATAACCCAGGATCAATCAAAAAATTTCAATTAAAATCTGATTTAACATTCTGTTTTGTTTATTCAGAAAAAAAGGTACCACTGGAACCATGTCGTGACCTCATTTTGTGTTCATGCTTTCAGCGCAAACCTCCGATACGTTTTATCTCTGAAACTATTGAGAAAGGGTAGGATATTCCCCCGGTCTAAACCCTCCTCTCGAGACCCCCCCCAAAGCCCATCACATCTGACCCCTGAGCTCCGGGCACCACCCGGCCCTCTCCCGCTAATCCAACCACTCACACGGCCCGCTACCTCCTTCGTTATCCAATCATGTTTTACCAAGAGCGCTCTGGCCTTCGGCCTCCCCCCCCGCCCCCCCCCCCCCCATCCTGTCCCATGCCCTTGAGGCGCTGCTGCAGGAGCAAAATAAAGCTTCAAAATAGAAGTGGGACAGAGCGCTGCAATCAGCCGCTGACAAATGGGCTCCTTTCCCTGTTTATTTTTCATTTAGTTAATGCAGGCCTCAGTCGCTAAGTGAAAACACAAGACCGCCTCTGCACTGGAAGCACGCGTGAATGAATGAATGTGATCACCTTGCCAGCGTGCGTACACGGCAAGATCGCGGCAAGATTAACAGGCCGGAGAGAATAATGGTAATCATATGCGGGATAATAGCCCATGCCAAATGGATACGTGAGCCGTACATTAATCTCCCCCTGCCTCCCCCTCCCTAAACCCACCCACCCGCCCACCCCAACCCCTCCCACCTCTCAACCCCCCTCCGCCCCCCCCGTCAAAGGGCGAAGCTTTACCCTTTGGCTGGATTTACACAAGGCCGTGTCTGCCTGTTTGTTTGTCTGACTGTTTGTTTGCACCAGCAGCCATTACGGTTGACATGCTGTCACTCCCTCTGTCAGCGGTGTCATCGGGGCTTCTCGTAACCGTGCATCACTTTGAGCTAAAGCGAGACCACGTTAGGGCTGATCAGGCAAGTCTTGTGAAAACAAGCCAATTAAAATATGTTAAAGCACTTTGACGGGGAAGCTTTTTATGAGGTATTACAGTATGTTTTAAAAGAGAATAAATCAGAGCATGAAGGAGAGAAATATGACAGCTTCAGGTCTCTAAGTTGGACCGTGCTGTCCCTACTTTCTCGATGAAACTGTCACCCCAATCAATCAATTAGCAAATCAAATAATTGTTATTCCTTATTTGCAAGACAAAAACAACTACCGGTAGGTCTAAATACGTTAAACAATGAATTATCAGTCCAGTATCAGGAAATCATTCACAGACGCCTTCCACAGACAAACATTACAATCAAACACCCCTCCAACATACATCGCACTTGGTACATTCCAGGAAACCCAAAAATAGATGTGTTCTCCCCAAACCCAGGTTTGGTTGGGCATTCTACAGAGAGATGTATTGTTCTATAAAATCGTTGGTTTTAGCCATGTAAATGAACGCATGCCAAATACGGCAGCTGAGAAACAATGTGCAGAGTGTGACGATCAGAGACATTGCAGTGCCTTTTGCTTTCGGTTGCATTGAATTATTTGTTTTTGAGAGAATAGAAATGGATAATGAGGGACATGGATGAGGGGCTCCTGATGGAAAAGGATAGAGACTATAATGGATATAGTATAAAATGTATATAGCATATAATTTATGTAGCATAAAATGGATATCATAATATACAATGGAGATAGTATCTATAGATATAGCATATAATTAGTATATAATGGATATATCATATAATGGATATAGCATATATTGGATAAAATACATAATGTATGTATTAAATAATGGATAGAGTATTTAATGGATAAAGTATACAATGAATATAGTAGATAATGTGTTTATTAATGGATAGAGTATATAATTGATATAGTATATAATTGATATGCATGGACCTTCACTTGCATGCATGTGTTAATGTGGAGGCTCCTCTGTCTTTGGGATTTGGATGCCTGCTGAACTCAAGGCACATGCACAACTGTAGATCTCTGACCTTTACCAATAAACTAACACCAACTGTTATCCATTATTGATTATCATACACTATATGCTATATACTAAGCGTTACGTCAACCCATATCAATTAATAACTCAGGCATTTAAAGGCTGTCATTTTTATGGGGTAAATGTGCAATAATTCGACAGAGGTGAATGTCATAGTTCTGTTGGGTGTGACAAGGGATTCGTTGGTATGATGGATGCTGTGTGTTTGGTACCCTACCTAAACACAGATGGCTCCCCCTCTGTTTAGTTCATCACATGACGAGCACGGCTTAGGTTCAGAGCAGAGCCATGAATACTGTGTACAAAGAAGGCATCCAGGAGGAAATGTTTTGAGATAAGTATCAGGGGGTAACCATGCACATTGGTTTCAGCCCATCATCATGACCTTGTTTGTACTTGCCTGCTGTGGTGCGGTACCGCATCGCTTACATAACCGTATGGAAGCAACCGTTCCCAAAGATAATCTCCCATGTTTATGAGGGAGATTGTCTCTCAAAACAAACAATTTCAGATCTATATCACCTCACGAAGGCCTTATCGGGGCCGCGAATGGCACAGGGGGAGATGTTGCAACAGATTGGGCATCAGGTATTTCCACGGTGCTGTACTGTATCTACTCTAATAATGTACTCTGTAATCTACTCTATATACTGTTCATTCACCGGATGCATTCCTATAATAGAGTTACCAACAAATTTGAGTGAAAGACATTGAGATATATTAGCATGAATACCAGTGTGTGTGTGCGCCCGGTGAACATGCACACTAGTATAGGGTATGCGTACGTGTGTGCGTGCGTGCGTGCGTGTGTGCGTGTGTGTGTGCGTGTGTGTGTGTGCGTGTGCCTGTGCAAACATTGTGACCTGCCAGAGAGAGAGAGAGAGAGAGTTCCCAGTAGATACCCATGACAGCCATAGCATTACCCAGAGTCCTTTGGGAAATCGCCCACAGAGCTAATCCATAGAACGATGGACGGGTAGCCGCCACGATAACAGAGAGAGGGTGAGCAGGAGCAAGATGGAGAGAGTGAGAGTCAGAGAGAGAGAGTGTCACTTGAGAGAGAATGTCACTTGACAGGAGTGTAACAGAAGAATCAGCAGGCAAGATATGCTATGTATTATGTGTTTTACTGCATCAGTGCCTCACAAAATATATAGATAATAGCTAAATGAAAAAAGGAGGCACAACACATCAATAACCCTTTAATGGCTGCTGTCTTGCCTGCACTTGGCCGGCTCGGTTAAAATCTGCCACGCAGCATTTCTGCTGCTTTCCCTAAATTGCTTCATTATTGTTTAGTATTTTGAGTGCTCTGTGTGCAAGCTATTGTCAAATACATCCAAACCAGTCATTAGCAAACAGCCAGAATAAAAACAGATCACGACAAGAGATTAGAGGTCATGTTTCATAACATGATTTTTCGAATAATATGTGAGCGCTGAATTGTACCATGAATACAGTGGTAGAATATTTAACAGTATTTTATTTGTACAATGTCTATCGAATACTAATTATAGTTGGTAATGCAAACAGAAGTGTTCAATGAGAAGGGCTAACTAAAGTGTTGTTGTTGTTCAAGCCTTGAAATGCAATGCATGACATTTGACGATTTCCCTCCATTGCTCAGACATCTAGGCCAAGGAATGTAAAGTGCACTACAACATAGCCATAAGGTTGAGTTGTAACTTGACAAAGCAGCCCCTTTTTTACATGATCAAAGCACTTAATCCTTAGACTAAATCCTGTCTCCACAATGTGCAATAATATTACCAATATAAAGCCATGGCTGGCAAATAGAGCCGATACCACAATGTATAAATATTTCCGTTTTGATTCTATTGGACTTGTGATATCCCATCCAACATGCATACATCAGAGCGATATGAAAGAGCAGCCTTGCTAATCATATCTACTGATTGTAAGGATTGAGGCATTTGGAGTTCAGAAATAAAACACTTCCCTCCTCCTTTGATCCGTCCAAGGCGTTGGATCGGGGCATGCAAGGTCAGTTTAAAAAAGAGACGGAGAGAGAGAGGGAAAATGAGAGTTCCGTCAATTGCAGATGACCGTTCAAAGCTCTGTGGCTATAATAGTGCTGATCACACTTAATGGGCGGATCGTTAGGTTACGGCCCGCTGATGAGCCAGATTGAGCCAAAAATCGCTCACCCAATCACGAGAGTTTTGCAGTCAGCTAAAGGGAAAGGGAGAGCTCTCATGAAAACACACGGATGTATTATTCATATCTTAGAATAAGTGGTGTTCCATATTGTAGTGTTGGTGATAAATCATTGACTTTATGCTCTCTTACACAAATCTGTATACAGATGTTTGGAATTATCTCCAAAAAAATGAAGAGAATCTACATTGTTTTTTGAAGCCAATAGAAAAACCTGGAGGTCAGCAAAAGGGTAAATGTGTGTCATGTATTTGACTATTCATATGCGCACATGGTTGCACAGTTGCTGTCTCATGATAGGTCGCTTACAGGCTGACTTAGAGTGCAGTCATATGAGGCCGTTTCTCAGGCCAATCTTTACTAAGGTGCCCTCTAAATTCACAGGTCAGAATCCACAAAATACTTAACTTGACAAAAAGTCAAAAGAAGCACCAAACACATACACACACACTGAACCACTTACATACACACACAAAACACTTAGACACACACAAAATCACTTACACAATTACACGCAAGCACACACAAAGACACACACACACATACAGAGGCTATAGTAAGCATGAAATATTGCTTTCTGAATGTTGATCTTCGCCCAGGCCTGGAGCAGGCGTAAAACATTTCTCCACTGACAACAACAACAACAAAAACCACCACCACGGCTACCGAGCTGTGAAACAGGATTTTCCTATGCATTCGCTGGAGTGCTCCCCACAGAGCCTGTGATACTGCATCTGATCCGGGGCGGCTGTCGATGTCCACGCTGGATTAGCCATACAGGTCCGGTGGACGACCCAGAGCCTGCGCTACATCACGCGATTAGCAACACAAGCAGCTAAGGCGTCCACTCTGCAGAGGATTAATTTGTGCTATGATCTCACCAACGATGTTGACGTTTCCACAGCTTTTGTTTTTAAGGGCTGAACCTTGGGGTTGAAAGGGCGGACAGATGTGTGATCAGATTTACAACGTTTATAATGCTAAATCCCAGCAGCCGCTGGACGGAGAGGGTCCTGTGTGATTTGACACTGTAAAGGCCAACAATAAGCTACTTCCCTGATGTGTATAGGGAGCTGATTGGGTTGACATGCACACACACACACACACACACACACACACACACACACACACACACACACACACACACAAACATATGTTAATACATATGCAAATTCGAACATGCACACACAGTAAGCATGCTCATTTTCAATCTCGCTCATTAGTGCGACGGCAGGAGCAACATATTGATCTGCTTTGATATGAATCATGCATTAGGCTGGAAATATCAATGTCAATATTAAAAAGAAGATTGTGCCAAGGAATATAATGATATATTAATAATACTAATGAGAGAATCATGATAGATAATGATAAGTATAATAACTTTGCTTGCATGGATATAACAGTAGGTTTATCAAAGAGGGCTTAAATGCAGTGAGCGGTCTTCAACACTGGAATCAAGGCTAGGTGACTGTGGCATAGTGGTTAACATATGCACTGGTCTCCAGAGTTCACTGCACACTTCACAGAACATGCATCCCAGAAAGCTAATCTCAGCTATAATCACATAATTATCCTTTGATCTCTGGAGATCCAAGAGAATAGAAAATGTCATGAAACAGATTAAGAAGATGCACGCAAGACACCAGCTAACTAGCGACTCTTGAATTGCAGTCCGACAACAGGTCAATACAAAGGAATACAAAGGCCAGAAATCCCCCCCCACAAACACGCACATATATATTCCATAAAGCCCTTGCTGCCTCTCCTGGGAGACACAGAATAAAGCAGGGAACCCCATAGCTATGAACATGTAACTGTTCTACCCTTGTTTATCTATATAGGCAGAGACAGAACAAAAAAACTACAGATACAAATACCTCTTTTTATCCTTGCAACATGACACAGTGTTCATTCAGAACTGGTTCCTGGATCAATACTCAACCTCACTAACCTCAACATCGCTGTGGGGAAATGCACAGGTGAATATATTGTTGAGTCTGAATTCAGGCGTTTTAATTAACTTGAAGGTGATGAGGAACAGAGCTGAATTAGTTTGCATATATGGTCATTTCCCTGTAAGAGAAACTAAGGATGCAGATGTGTGCAGCAGATTGGCGTAACAATTATCTGTTATCTTGCTTAATCATTCTGTACACATGCCCAAGAGGTTGAAACAGAGACTACTGATCATACTGATAACAAGGGGAGGATGGTGGGCGTTATGTATGTCAAACATCAACAACAAACAACAACAACTTGTTATCAACCATCAGGCTTTCAACAAAGTAGATCTTATCACCTTCCTGCATGGTTCAAAAACCTCGGTCTCACACAAGCTATTGCAACTCTAATAATAATAGCAATTATAGCATTAATAACATCAATAATAATGATAAAAAAAGTTATATGAACTAATGGAACACAGCTCATGGTGTGGCAAGGACAAACTGGAAGTTATCCTGTTTGATCCCACCCTGAAGTCACCCAGTCAGGTGATCCACCCTGTAGTCACCCAGTCAGGTGATCCACCCTGAATCACCCAGTCAGGTGATCCACCCTGAAGTCACCCAGTCAGGTGATCCACCCTGAATCACCAAGTCAGGTGACCCACTCTGAAGTCACCCAGTCCGTCTGACCCACCCTGAGGTCCCCCAGTCTGTCTGATCCACCCTGAAGTCCCCCAGTCTGTCTGATCCACCCTGAAGTCCCCCAGTCTGTCTGATCCACCCTGAAGTCCTCCCGTCTGTCTGATCCACCCTGAAGTCCCCCAGTCTGTCTGACCCACCCTGAGGTCCCCCAGTCTGTCTGACCCACCCTGAGGTCCCCCAGTCTGTCTGACCCACCCTGAGGTCCCCCAGTCTGTTTGATCCACCCTGAGGTCCCCCAGTCTGTCTGACCCACCCTGAGGTCCCCCAGTCTGTCTGACCCACCCTGAGGTCCCCAGACTTTAAACTGCGCCCCGCGGTGAGGTGACAGAGGGCCGTGTGCCCCCCTCTGTTAGGGGTGTTAGGAAATCTCTGGTACTTTCCTGGTCTGTCTGGGTCTCTTACCTGAACCCCTGACCCCTGGCAACACATCAAGTCCTGTTCACCAAACTCCCCTCCCTCGCGCTGGGTGGGAGTGGGGGTCGTTTGTGTCCTTCTTTTTGTGGTCTTGAGAAAGTTATTACAACTATGAACTCAAAAGGGGATTATCAATAATAGTTATTATTGATATCATTTTTTCATTAGTTGATACATGATTAAATTATATGCATAAGTAGCAGATGCAGTAGTAGCAGTAGTAGTAGTAGTAGTAGTAGTAGTAGTAGTAGTAGTAGTAGTAGTATTAGTCGTGGTTTTCATTAAGTATTAACAATAATAATTTCCATAATTCTTTCAGGATTTCTTTGAGTCTCTCTCTCTCTCTCTCTCTCTCTCTCTCTCTTTCTCCTCGTTTAACAGGTGCCTCCATCTCAAAGCTGTTGCCATATCAACCAGTGCATTGCTTCAAGGCAAATAATTAGATAGTCCAAGCACAGACTCAAATACCACACCCAAAGCATGTAAGAGAGGGAAAATCGATGAAAGAGGTTACAGGATATGGTTTAGATAGCATGATCCCCCTATAGCTTTAGGGACCATTACAGAAACATGGAGTTATTAGTCATCACACAGTTGGGCATTAGCCGTTCAACATGCATAAATTGAATCCTGTGTAATGAAACACTGTACGCACATACACACACACACACACACACACACACACACACACACACACACACACACACACACACACACACACACACACACACACACACACAAACACACATACACACTTATGTACACATATTGAAATCAGCCCATTTAGGCTTCTGAAACAGCGCTGCATGTGTTTGAATGATATCACTCTGTTTGACAGTTTTCATTTCTGGGGCTGCAAATGAGGCTTTCGTGAATGTGAGGGAGCAGGCTT
>NC_136935.1:17481930-17606930 GCF_949987615.1 Pollachius pollachius
AATTCGCAATGCACAAAAACAGAGGTCGTCCTTGTTCATGGAAATTAAGGGATATCAAAAAAAAGCGTGACTCTTTTGGTGACATTTAGCACAGTGCTAATGACTCCTCAGAATGGAGATGAGGCTCGCCATTTAAGTGCAACGATGCAAAGTTAATCAACAACCAAGCCCACCGCAGCACTCAATTATCACCTAAGTACCCCCGTGGATTTTCTTGCATTACAAAGACGCTTCAAACCTTGAGACAACGCGTCTCGCCGCTCTTTTCAGAGGCTGCGATGGAATAATCTCAGAGATAGACTTGTCAAGGGGGGGGGCCTGACCCTGGCGCTGACCTGTTCCAGAGCAGTGGTTCAACGGACTACCAGAGCCACTACCTTGGGACCAGGTTTCAAGAGCACAGCGATGGCTGTGGAATAATAATTGGATCGTTTTTTTTGTTTAGGTCTGAGAGAGCCACCAGGTCAGACCATGAGGCGGGGTCTGGCAGCAGAGACACCGTTTTTGGAACCGACAGCATTAGGATTCTGCCTGTGTTTCTGTCTCTCTCTCTCTCCCTCTTGCTTTGGGCAGCCATAGCCAATCTAGATACCCAGATGCACGTGTACACCAACAGAGTGGAGTGTTGTTATGTGTTTATAGATGTCAGCACCCTGGATAGCAACAATGCAACATCTCTCTCTCCATTGAGAGCAACAATGTGTCTGTCTCACTCTCGCTCTCGCTTCGCTCTCCCTCTTGCCTCTCTCTTGCTTTTGTCTGTCTGTCTGTCTGTCTGTCTGTCTGTCTGTCTGTGTGTCTCTCTCTCTCTCTCTCTCTCTCTCTCCCTCTCTGTCTAGCTCTCCTCCAGCTGTCCCCCTTTAACTCTCCCTCTTGGTGGTTTCTCGTTCTCTCCACCACTCCAGCCATAGATGAAGGCTGTAGAAATAGTACATTCTGAGGTTCTTCTGGGGTCCACTGGGCCAACCCGGAGCTGATACCACTCCAGAAAATAGCAGAACAGAAATACAATATTTGTAGGTTAGCAAGCATAACAAAAAGGGATTTCGATTTTATTTTGTTTTCTGTATTTCTTTTTATTTTGTGCATCTAAAAGTGCATCTAGAGAATCAAGTGGATAATGCCATACAATTCTGCCATAAATTGAATCTAACAGCATTGGGAAACACACACACACACACACACACACACACACACACACACACACACACACACACACACACACACACACACACACAGACACACACACACACATACACAGTGTCCCCTCCCCCTCTTACACACTGCTCTTGAGGCATCCAATGGACCGTCAGGCTGAAACAGGCCCACGGGGACGGGGGGATTAACTGGTGAAAGGTAGCCCCCCAGTAACACCCCTTACTTAGCTGATTAAAGGACTCATGGGCTTCCACACAGCCAATTGACCAGCTTATGATGGATTAAAAGAGAACTGCAGCTCATTAAAAGGGGGCATAGGTATACTAAAAACAACCCCCCCCCCCACCAAAAAAAATCATCACCTCAATCTGAGTAGAGCGGAAGAAGAAGACATTAAGAAGATGCACAAGCAGATCCATTACCAAGATGGATGCTGCGTTATGAAAACCAGCATGGCAATAATAGTGAAAGGCCGGCGTTCCATCACATCCTGAGAGCGACAAGCGACGCCGTGTCGGGGGATGAGCCCGAGGAGGGGGAGCCATGTTTGATGTGTCATCACTCATGGCTCCCCCTTTTAGAAAGGGGCGGCCATGCTTTTTTAGTTTTCCCCCTCAATCTTTTGGCCGGCGAGATGGAGCCAGTGGAGAGCGACGCGTGGGGACGGTGACAGACTGGCGAACATGAGCCAGAGAGGAGCGGCGTGCACAGTCTCCTTGACTCTCCCTCGGTGAGAGGTCGGATGGGAATGGAAGGGCCACTGCCAGGGTGGGGGTTTCAGGGGAGGTGGGGGGGGAGAGCAGTGAGGAGGGAGGAGAGAGGAGGGAGAGACACACTTGAAGGGAGAGGGGGGTAGGGTTTGGAGGGGCACTCAACAGATTACCAATTTCTTTCCAGCCCAGGACTGGAAAATTACCAAAACCTAAATAAACATTCCAAAAACCTGGCATGCTTTTTCAACAGAAAGCAATTGCGAATTGGGGTGCTTACGCTTCCTTAACCCCTTTAATCCTAACCCTGTTTGAGTGTAGTGTATCACTCTCTGAGTCCCATCCTTAAACCAGTCCAGTGTCACCTAAAACACAAACCAGCGATCCGGCCACGGCATCACCACGGGAATCAGAGCGAGGGAGGACGAGCCACGGCTGTGCGTCACCGCAGGCCTCGCATATCGAAGGAGCTAATGTGTGTCGCGAGCGCTGCAAGGACACCCGCCGCTGAATGAGGACAGGCATGACGCAGCACCTCCGCGCGGAGCCGGTCCGAGGTAAACTAAGCGGTCAGGCGGTCACCCTGCCCGCTCCCTCGTCCTTTTGTCACGTCTTGCAACATAACTCTCGTTGCGACGCGTTAGCGGCCGTCAAATTCCGTCTATGCTTTCCGGGATCTCTTCTAGCTCCACCCTGTCCCCGGGTCCTCTGTGTCCGGTAAGAGTCGGTCAGTGATGGATGCATGATACACCCCCTGCTGCACTTCCTGCTCCACCTGGTTACATCCTCCCCCCCGTCGGTTGTTGTGGTAGTGGTTTGTTATAGGTGGTGTTGGTTGTAGCGGAGGAGGTGGTAGTGATAGTGGTGGTGTTGGTGGCTTGTAAGGGTTATGGTGGAGGAGGTGTTAATGATGGTGGTGGTAGTTTGCGGTGGGTGGTGTTGGTTGAGGCGGAAGAGGCGGTGGGTGGTGGCGGTGGTGTTGTTGGATCGTAATGGTTGTGGTGGAGGAGGTGGTGGTTGGTGGTAGTAGTGTTGTTGAGTTGTAGCGGTTGAGGTGGAGGAGGTGGTGGTTGGTGGTAGTAGTGTTGTTGAGTTGTAGCGGTTGAGGTGGAGGAGGTGGTGGTTGGTGGCAGTAGTGTTGTTGAGTTGTAGCGGTTGAGGTGGAGGAGGTGGCGGGTGGTGGTAGTAGTGTTGTTGAGTTGTAGTGGTTGAGGTGGAGGAGGTGGCGGGTGGTGGTAGTAGTGTTGTTGAGTTGTAGTGGTTGAGGTGGAGGAGGTGGTGGGTGAAGGTGCGAGCAGCAGGCGGTGGTGGGCATGGTGGCAGCATTGCAGAGGAAAACAGCGGGAAAAGGTCAACACTTCCTGGCTGTCGCTCAACAGCCGACCTCAGACAGCTTGAGTCCAGGGGCCCACCCGTCGAGCCCCCCGCTGGTGCACTTACCCCCCTCCACCCCACTATTGCCTCCCCTTACCCCACCCACGACAAAAGACTTAAAGACTCCCATAACCTTTAATTAGCCACTTGTTGTTTAAGTGGAGCCGAAGACAAAACGTGATCAGAGAGGTAATGCACTCGCCTATGAGCCAGATGCATCTGATAAGATGCACTTTGGGAACAAGAAGATTAGTTGTTGTTGTTGTTCAAGATTTCTATATAGCAGTAGTAGAGTATAGTTATATAGCGGTAAAGCTTTAAATAAATCTGTTACACGATCATTTCTGGAAAAAAATGGTGTAATGAAAAACGACGTAAACCATGAATAAATAACTATTAATTTATGGTTTAGATTGCATGTTGCAACCTAAATAATGAATGTGTGAATCCCAACAGACCTTGAACACCATTTATACATTTAACATTAGTAAGTCAAACATGATCGAATGTTCACTGCTGGTTGTTTTTCAGAAAAGGGTTTCAGAAAGGATTCTCAAAGATGGTGGGGAGGTTTTTTACAAACGACAAGTGACGGACATAAAGAATCAACGTACGGAAGTCCCGAGCAAACCACTACAATTAAATCATTTTCCCATTAAGTTTGCAGTCACAAACACATATAGAGCATCATTCTCATGTTGTGCTGATAGAAATCGCTTTCGGAAAAGCAAATGCCATAATCAACAACTTATCGCCTTTCTATGATTTATCGGTTGCTTCAGGCAGGGACGTAAGATGCAGAGATGCTACCTTTCCAGTCAAGAGGACTCCACGTTCAGAGACAGCCCCCTTCACTTATCTAAAGCCCTCTGCACCAGTCCAGTGTTTATCGCTTCTTTCTAACAGATTGTGATCATTTAGGCTACACCGTCTCTTACTCAATGCTTCCACCTAGCTTTTCAGTCATGGATGACACCGTCTTTAAACGACTGCCTTGCAGGTGGCCCACATTTTAGACTTCACCTTTCTCGTAAACACGATTTATCATCCGACATAAACTCCCCCTGAGTGAACATCACTTAAAAATCACGTAAAAATCAGTAACACTTAATCGGTGGACTTATGATATGAATATCATTCAAAGAATACAAATGGTTATTAATGGACCCTGATTTGTTTTTTATTTCTTTGTCCATTGCTCCTTCACCGATCATAAACCTTAAATGTCAAGTGACTGGGCGCTTTGAACGTGTGCGTGCGTGCTCGTGTGTATGTATGTGTGTGTGTGTGTGTCTATGTGTGTGCATGACGTGTGTGTGTGTGTGTTTGTGTGTGTGTCTATGTGTGTGCATGACGTGTGTGTGTGTGTGTGTGTGTGTGTGTGTGTGTGTGTTCCGTGGCCCCAAGAAATGACACCTCACAGCAGGGTCAATCAACGGTAAACCAAAGAAGCCATAGAATCACAAATCGCTTACCTTCTTGCACTGCCTGGAAGGGGTTATTAGGCTCAATACGTTTTATAGAATGGGTGATTTTCTCGCTCTGGAGAATGTCATCATTCAGACTGAGGTCCGAAATGGCCAGCTGGAAGATTTCATCGTCTCTCGGGGCATTCTCCTCAAAGATGGCGCCTGAGGAATTCAAATGATCACAGCGGTTATTCATAGGAACATGAGGTTTAATTTCATCTGCGTGGGACGGTCTGAGACAAAAGGGAATGTTGTTGGTTTTAGCTGCGCTGAACTGCAGAGCTGACTGCTCTATCAATGTATAGAGTAACAGCTGGTCCATGAAAGCTGTCCAATGGGGAAGGATAAATGAAGTAACACCGTTTTAAACATCGTCATTTCATATGTTGTATGACACTTTGACATAGGGGTAGAGATTCAATTGGGTTGCAAGAAATAAACACTTGTAGACTTTTCAGCACCCCTGACAGCGACTGTCTGTCCATCGATTTAAAAAATAATGAGAAAAAAGGAAAAGGGGAGCAATGAGTTTGGAGACATGATGATGGGTTGTCACAGTCCTTCGGGACCCTGGATAATTTTATTTTGACCGGGTCCAACCTTATATTATCAGCACGAGCACCTGCTGCTCGTCTGACTGTTGCATTAAATTGTGCGTGCAGAAAAATTGCATTGCTCGGAACGTCGTGACGTGGAGTGTGTGTATGTGTGTGTGCGTGCGTGCGCATGCACGTGCGTACGTGCGTGTTTGTGTATTTGTGTATGCGTGTATGTGTTTGTTAGTGTGTGTGTGTGTGTGTGTGTGTGTGTGTGTGTGTGTGTGTGTGTGTTTGTGTGTGTGTGTGTGTGCGTGTGTATACGCGCTTCGTGCGCAAATGTGTGTTTGAGCGTGCGTGCGTGCGTATACGTGCCAGTGGTGCGTAAACGCTTACGTGCGTTAATATAATTACAGACACATAAATACCAGCCTAATACACTGCGCGCGGAGTCTTTATTTTGTGCGGCCGTGCATGTGCGCAGTCCAGATATGAAGACGGGCGTACATTAAGAGTGGATAAGTATTTTCCCTTTAATTTTCGACACCTGACATGCATGTTGAAAGGTGAGAAGGAGAATCCTCGAGAAGGTGACCTGTGAGGGGGATGCTTCGAGAGGTCTATGCAGGCTGCTATACAAAAGGTCTCTATGCGTTCTGCATGTCTATCACCCCCCCCCCCCCCCCCACCCCCTCCCATTGAAACCCCCTCGGTGGGTATTGACATTGCGATCACGTTTCGGGGAAAGTTGAGGCGTTGTGGTGGGCTGAGGGGGGAGAGGAGGCGCTCGGCTTCATGCTTTACCCGACGCTTTCCACTGGCCAAATTCATCTCATTTTCCCCAAACGTCTCCTACCAAAGCCCCGCGCGACGTTGCGCTCGGTGCGTTAAGACACACACTGACACGAGACGGCCTTATAAAAAGAAACCCAGTGAGAAAGTGGGACATTTAAAATCGTAATAACTCGCATCATAGATAATAGAGGTCAACGGCATCGGTTTTAAACCGGCTTACTTCAGAACTCGGAGTTAAAAGTTACACCACAAGACGAAAGTAGAACGTATCCCGGACTTATTCCGTCCGTTCCACCGGACCCATCTCCGCGTCTCTGCCGGTGCGCCGCTCCACAACACACGGTTGACACACAAAGACCGCTGTAGTCAAAGCCGCTGATCATCATGCCGTAGGACTCTTACCGATGTGTATGATGGAGTCCGCTCGGGCAGAACGGCATTGCAACATCCATAGGGAGAGGCAGACGACCAGCAACTCCATCTCAGCTCAGGGTCCGAACGGATAGAAGCTCATCCGAGCCGCGCGGTGCGTCGTCCCCCCGCTGGTCCACACGGAGCGCCGCACGCAAACACACCACAGCCGCGCGTCGCCAACGCATGCACAACGACCCACACACACACACAAGGAGGCTTATATAGCCGGATTCAACCGATACAATCAGCCGCTATTCGATCACCGGGAGGAAAAACAAAATAGATCTAGCGAGAGGACCCGATGGAACCACCGAAAAAAGCGAGGTGTGACTAAAAAGAGGTAGGAGGAGGGACACACACACACACACACACACACACGGTCGGGACTCGACTTTGGATTCAAATGACAGGTAGCACAAGTGTGCTCCCCTCTCGCCTCTCTCTCTCTCTCTCTCTCTCTCTCTCTCTCTCTCTCTCTCTCTCTCTCTCTCTCTCTCTCTCTCTCTCTCTCTCTCTTTCTCTCTCTCTCTCCCCCTCTCTCTCCCCCCCTCTCTCTCTCTCTCTCTCTCTCTCTCTCTCTCTCTCTCTCTCTCTCTCTCTCACACACACACACACTCCCCGGCGTTCAGTTTCTAAAGCAGAGGATGCAGAAGCGGAGAAATGCAGAGGAGGGGACACCCTCGGCTCCGACTGGGCTCTCAGAGACTCCGCACTCCCTCGGTCTCATCTGGAGCCACGTGACTGCAGAATCCCCACGACTCGGGGTCTCTCTCTAGCTGCCGTGCAGGAATGGACTTTCCGCGGGGGAGGTATGATCACTCTGTCGGAGCGCAAGTTGCCATGCATTACGCAGAGAAAGCTGCCCACACTGGTAAGGATGCGATACATTCAACATGAAAGGGTGGTGCAAATGCAAGTTTACTCCAAACTATGACGGTGTTTTTGGGGCGTTGGAAAAACGATATTCGACATGCAAGGTGTAAAGTCTCGTTTTTACTGCGAGAGTTCATGCTTCCCCTTTTCTTTTCTTTTTCTTTTTATTGCAAACGGACCGCAACTCGTGTCAGTCGGACGGATGTACTACCGTCAACGTAAGAGCTTCACGGCTGCTGCAACAACAATGTGATGAGAGAGAGAGACTGTGTGTCCTCCTGTCAGAAAACGTCCGAGAGACACCAAGACGCATCGGGTCTTGAACGCGACCATTTTGTGCAGGAGCAAAAAATAAATACAAATGGGGGGAGTTTTGGAAAGAACAAGTCGCCAAACTACAATCGGGGATGTCTCTGTGAGCGGCTCATCTCATGCATTGATCTGCATGTCAAGAGGCTGAAGAAAACTAACTGACGGCGTTCTTTGCTTTGTTTGCTGCAGGAACGGAGCAGCCCTCGCTGCTTTAACTAAGTGTGTGTGTGTGTGTGTGTGTGCGTGTGTGTGTGTGTGTGTGTGTGTGCGCGTGTGTGTGTGTGTCTTTGTGTCTGGGTTCTGTGTGTGTGTGTGTGTGTGTGTGTGTGTGTGTGTGTGTGTGTGTGTGTGTGTGTCTTTGTGTCTGGGTTCTGTGTGTGTGTGTGTGTGTGTGTGTGTATGTGTGTGTGTGTGTGTGTGTGTGTGTGTGTGTGTGGAAAAGCTATTGCTGATACGTGATATTTTGTATGAAAAGTCGTCCCTTTCTGCACGAGGATGCAGGCTGATCGTGGGGGGAAATACGATGCAGCACGATAGGCATAATCTTACAATTAAAGGATATTTCTTGTGACTGTGACTAAACGGAAATATCTCTTAATTGTTGGGTTAGGTCTAACTTTCAGCACCATGGGGGGCGGACAGCGCCTCGGCCAGAGCAACACAAACTCGCCTTCGATTGCCTGAAACACTGTTGTTTGTCTTGCACATTAAAGATTTTGCGATCAGCCAACATGAGGCTAAGATGAATCCTGTTTTATTTAACTGTATAATGGGGGGGGGGGGGGTCAGTGAAAAACCATGAGGTATGCGAGTGAGTGAGCACATTTCGTGTTTAACATTAAAACGCATAAATCGTAAAAAGAGATGTTTACCCCGACCAAAACAATAGGAGGCAAAGGTTAACGTATTAGCCACTGGAAGTTGCCTCGGTAGCATGTAGCCCGGTCCAGGAGGTTAATTTAAGCAAGAAAAGGACAAGCTTGAAAGTGGGCAGCAACAAGGCAGCGACAATGCAGCAACAAGGCAGCAGCAAGGTTCAACGGAGAGCATCCATAAGAAACTCCAGAAAACAAAAGATAAAAATAACCCAAGTTGCAGCAAATACAGAGGACTGAAAAGGGCTCATGATTCGCTGCAGAGAGCCTAGGGAGTTAAGTCGGCTAACTCGTTCACATCATAGGTGCCAGCTATCTTTCTCATTAGAGGGAAAGCCAGAGTTTTGTTTGGTTTATCCTTCTGCTCTTCTGTCGTGGACCGCTGCCAAGTCGTTAGTTCCACACAGGGACGGAAAAAAAACAAGGAGCCTATTGTTCCTTGACAAAAACCCAGCAAGACCAAGCCAAAAAATAATTCTCATTTAAACATTTTACTCCAGGCACCTTTTGTAAATCAATTTTTAAAAAAGTACCTATTTTTTACTAAGATGCCAAATCATCAACATCAACTCCTGGACAAAGGGACGTGAATGCTAACATGATAAATAATTATTGGACTCCATTTATCATAATTTAATTAAATATTATCGTTGTTCGTATAATGCATCATCAATCAGCAGATGAAAGACTGTGTTTAGATATAATGCAGATACTGAGATAAACTGATGGCATTATTCGTTTTGGCACCATACACCACAGGAATATGGAATAGTAAATCAGCACCATTCAACAGCTTTGACCCCATTTGAGCCATTGTATTATCTTCAAAATTGCTTCTTTAACTTTGATTATATGTGATGCAGAGGGTCATGTTTAGGTCTGTCTTGTACTTTGTCGGTAGCACTGTTGCCTACAGTGGGGGGCTCGATATTGAGGGCTTGCGGTAGAGTGAGGCTCAGAAGATCACTTTCGGGCACCTGGCATACACACACACATCAAAAATACACAATGTGTACGCATGTCTGTCTGCTTGGCTGTCTGTCTGCATGTTTGTCTGTCTGAGTGTCCACTTGTCTGTCTGCGTGTCTGTCTTCTGTCTGCATGTCTGTCTGCATGTCTACGTGTCTGTCTATGTGTGCGTGTGTGAGTGTGTGCGTGTGTGCATGCGTGCATTTAGTCCACGTTCTTACTTTAACTATATTCATAATTAATAGTGTGCGGCTCAATATTGTGAACCATATTAACAAACGATGCATATCTAATCAACAACAAAGCAGCCATAAAATCAAATGCTTACACCTTTACACCATGCTATGGCTTTGATTCACCATAGCTCAATTAATGAAGCATATGTAAGGTCGCCACACAGGGTTGATCTTTCAAATTATTTATTAGTAAAAGAAGTATCACTGGGAATGAATATATGAATAAGTAAAAAATGTGTACTCTGAAAGTCTGGCCGGAAACAAGCCACGGCAGGGATCCGAGGTCAGACACGGTCTCAATCTTAACCAGCAAAGAAAGGGAAGAAAATAAAGCATCAGAGTAGCACACAGAATGCTAGCAGACCACCAAACGTTAGAAGATACAGGTCGAAACATGCTTTGCCTAACTGGCTCTCGGGGGAGGTGGATAAACAGTGTGTTGTTGTAAAGGAATCCACGCCAGTCTGCCTGGAAGATCTGTTTATTGGGGAGACATTTGCGCCAAACATTTACACTAAGCAAACGCAACGGAGAGTACCAGAGAGAGAGAACAGGCACAGAGAGAGGGGGAGAAAGGGAGAGAAAGGGGCAGACTGATAGGATTCAACAAAATTAAAAAAGAAGCATAACTGGAATGAAAGCAGGAGAGAGCAGAGAACCGGGGGGAGGAGAGGACAAAAAAAACACTGACTCAATGTTATTAAACCTTTCCGCAGCCTAATTTCAGTCACATTTTGTTAATTAAATTAAAGGCTTCCCGCCATAAATACTGGGTGCCATTTCAATGCAGAAATTCTACAGGGAACCAATTTATTGAATATACTGTCTAATGAATACAATGCATATCAAATCAGATCCAATATGGTGTGTTCGTTAGTATCGTGAGTAGGTAGTATCAATATGGCTGTCTTCACATGGCACATACTTGAAATTGGAACCCGGATATGAGCATGGTTTATCAATTTAATTTTGATCTATAATTTACATTTTAAAGGCGCATCAGTCTGCAGGGACGACTCTGTATTATTCCTAAGAATCCTTTTTTGAGGGGTGTAAAGGTACCAAAAAGACAAATGACACAATCATGGCTGTAATATGCATAGGCCCCATGCCACCTAGCCCCATTTGTGAGCCAGCATGCCGCTTTTTCTGGGTCACATATTGATCCCATTGAAAACATTTTGGGAGAACACCAAAAGGGATGTTTAGCCCACTTGGAAGGATCACTAAAGCACCAGGGAAGCACTTTGGCCTCCCATTTCAAAAGTGGCTTCCCAAAACATTGCAGATTCAAAAGTGAACCGGGGAGAAATGGCGTTTAATTCCTTGGTGTGGAGCGGTTATGTTTTCAGGTCTACCCATATCTCAGATTGCAACTATTCCCAGCAGAGAGGTAGCACCTAAATGCCGAAGGTGGAATATCATGGTCACACAAACCCAGTGTGATATACATTTATGGCTGGGTCAATGGAGAGGAAAGGCATAGACAACTATAGCACGATTATCTGATAATTAGCTCTCGGTAGTACATTGGCGTGGTAACGCTGGTGGAACCTGCATTGTGTTTCTCTTTTGTAGGATTTCTGCTTTTGGATCCCAAACTAAACAAAACAGTCAGCATATTTTCATGCTTACAGCACTTCTCATACACTGGAGACACAGACTATGCTACTCATTTCTTATTTGGGCTCATTTGCTGGTTCAGGAGCAGGTCGCCCTGCTTCTCTGCCTTGTTCCCTTGGTTTACCTATCATTAGAATTCTTGCCTTAGCAGCCCCATTTCCCTCGTCTCTGTATCCTCAACATCTGATACAGCATGGACTTCAGCATCCAGACTTTTAGTTATGATCCATTCAAATATACACTCTCTCAGCGTGTGTATTACGGCATATGCTCCGAAATCCCAATAGATTGGTCTGTTTTGACGTCAACGACAGAACTGCTGCTACCATTATAATACATGCCAACGCACCAGAATAAAATACTATTCTATAATCTTTAAATATTTACTCCAAACAAAGTCTACATTAAAGCGTTGCATGTCATGTAAATGTAATCTTCATGGCGCGGTTAAGTTTCATTGAGAAACGTATGAGCTTGTCTTGTCTAATGGACTGATTTAACAATCTACCTTGGCTTAACCTTTTGACTGTTATCACCAGACTGTGAAAAGCATAGACACAACGTCCGGCCGCCAGCAGCTAGCCACCAGACACATCACAATGAATCCCCTCCGCTCTCAACCATCACAGAAGTGTTTCACTGGCACGTCTCCCATGTCACTTGATCTATCAGCGACAGAAAAAGACAGATAGACACACACACACATGCACACACACTCATACAAACACGCACACCACAGATCGGAACATTAAGCTTGATGCAAAGGAGGCAGGGGACTGTTTTTGGTATGGTAGTTTGCTGGGGTTGCTTGTGTCTGTAGTCAGCAGAGTGGTCTCTCGCTGAGGTTGATGACACTCTTTAATAATGGGAGTGGATGGTGAATGGGTATGAATCTGTGTAGTTGGCGGGCTCTGCCTGTCGCATTGTGAGCCTGAGATATGATTGGATCAAGCTCTTGCACCAATTTGGAAGGTGGGGGAGCAGAAAAATAATAATAAATAAAAAGGTTCAAGAACTATTCATGTCAGGCAGATATGTGTGGTGAATAGTAATATGTGTCTGCAGCACTAGAGGTGAATAAGCACGGCGCTCCCTGGCAAATACACAGCCCCAGGTAACATTATAGATTTATCCTGTCATGGGAGAATAGGCAGGACCAGTTCTGCATTTTAACAGCAACACATGGATACCTGACTTGACTGTACTGCGCGCCATTCAATGTTTTATTAATTGTCTTTAAAAATTAACAAATGAAGATGGAGGATAATTGCTGGATAACATAAAAAAAGAAAAATCCATGTTTGGGGGGGTTGGTCCAGGATTATAAATATGTTCCATCGTGGTTTATAATAAGGAAAGTTCCATGGGGCTGCTTATCGTAGAAGAAAATCGTGCATTTGTTATGTGCCTATTTCAGAGCAGGAAATGTGGCCATTTTGGGAAGCCAAGTCTAGGGGTATTCAGAAGTGATGTGTTATCTTTTTTTCATTAGACCTGTATATTTCCCGCCGGACACAGGTTTCTAAACTCCCCCCCCCATCTCATCTACATTTACATCTCATCTTTTCAGCGAGTCAAAAAGACAGGGATTGGATGTGAGCACACAAGACCACAAAAGCAAGCGAAAAAAACAAGACGCCGGATGAATTGAACAGCGGCGAGTACAGAAGGAACACTGCGTGAGATGTAATGTTTGTGTGTGCATCTATGTGGATTTGGAACTCTCCAGAGGATCCCCTGTCAACAATAACTACATCAATAACATTAGCTCTCCTTTTTCATATTATATGAGAGAAGAGAGAGAGAGAGAGAGAGAGAGAGAGAGAGAGAGAGAGAGAGAGAGAGAGCAACAGCGTTAGAGAGAGGAAAAAGCGAGAGAGAGGCAAGAGGAAGAGAGAAGCAAGAGCGAGAGAGACGAAGACACATTGTTGATCTCCATGGTGCTGAAATTTAAAAACACTTGCAAATTCTTCACTCTGTAAAATACACATGAATGCTGGTATCTAGATGGGATTTGGATGTCCAAACAACAAGAAAGAGAGACAGACAAACAGACAGACAGAGAGAGTCTGTCTGTTTGTCTGTCTGTCTGTCTGTCTGTCTGTCTGTCTGTCTGTCTGTCTGTCTGTCTGTCTGTCTGTCTGTCTGTCTGTCTGTCTGTGTGTGCAGTAGATGATTCACTCCTTAGTGACAGGTGAGGGAACCAATCTCTCAAGAGATAGAAAGGCAAAGGGAACTAAACTAATTAAGATGACGGATTGCAGATAAGAACTACAGTTTAATTCGGTGCCTAATTTGTTATCGAGAGTTACAAGATAGTTTTTGCTTTGTCACACAACATGACATGATCACACATTGTTATCGCCTTTTAAATTATTATCCATTATAGGGCCATTACCTTTTACAATGTTCCATTGAAATTGTTTGATATTTTACTGATTTGTTTGTTTATATATTTCTTGTGTTCTTCTGTGATGTAGTCATCTTACAATGAAAACCTAGATAGTTTGAAGAACAATATGGCATGGCATCTGGTTAGATGGGCCACATGATATTTAATAGTCCCATACGATCTGATTTAGCCGCAACACAAATCCGACACTTCCACTCCCACGTGTCACTGCACTACGACTAATTGGATTTATGGTTGTGTTCAGACCATTTCAGACTTTTCTGGAGAGCAAAGCACCAAAAGTGACATTGCATTGTCAAAGCAATTTGTGCCATTTCACATGCATCCATATCCCCTTGGGGTGACTTTCACAACACAGAGACAACCCAGACAGAGGGAGATGTAGATTACTATCCCCTTATGATGCTGATATTATTCACGGATCATGTTTAGTGGCTTGAATCTGCTGCTATGAATTAAACTGCTTTCAAGTCATTGGATAGTGATTCAGAAGATTCTCCCCACGTGGCGAGTAGGAGCAGGTTGTGTTCCAGTTTAATAAAAAAAATAGACAAATACATCCTCACGGCCCCATAGACACACCGTTAACCTCAGGATTCAACAATTTGCCATGAGGGAGAATACAAAATAAATAAAGAAGACAACCATGTGAAGCAGCTCATTTCCAGGGATACTGTTCAATGCTACAGGGTTCCTCTCTGCTCTCCCTCTCTCTCCCCCTCTCATCCCTGTAGTCTTCACACTCTGAACCCACTGCCTTAGGGCCTCATGACAGAAGGAATCACAGCAATAAGCACTGCGCTGATACCAAAACCACAGTTGGCTTCACGTTCCACTCCGCTGCCCTGGGAGTGAAGAGACTCCGTGAGAGGAGGGGAAGAGGAGGAGAGAAAGTACTTTTGCTGTCTCTTCTCGCTGAGATTAATGAACATGTGATCGTATCTGTCACACTGCACACCAAAGCAATCAGGAATATTTCTTATTAGAAAGAAATATAGCCGCTTTGGTTTTGTTAATGAACTGAACTGATTATCTCAGTGATGTTAAAATACTCAGAGTTATATTGAATAGTCTCGAGGTCTATTTGAGGACTTTGTTGTCCGATGACACTGTTTTGGTGAGGAGCATTTGTGGGAGGGCTGGGCAATGATCATGTCAGTCAACGGTTGATAAAGACATCTTGCGTCTTACTGATCAACATCCAGCCTGACGAGTAAAGGCGGAAGTTTGAGTGAGAGTTCAACTTTCTCAAAGGTTTGTATTTTGCATTCCCCGCACAGGAAATCCAGAGACAAGCCGTAAATTCTTGAGTGCAAGTCCAAAGTCAGTGGTTACACCGGGCATGCTGTGCAAACCATACACAAAAAAAATGAAAGTTGGTGAAGGGGAAAGACTGTAAACAGGTTAAAGAAAGAAATGCAATCAGCTAAATATCTACCAAAAGAGCAAACTGAAAAGCCCCGCAGGTGTTCAGACGATCCTATCGCAATCACTCTTTTCATATTCCTTTATTTCCAGAGATAGGAGGGTCGGCTTCAAACGTTAGGGGAAAGGTAAAGAGAAAATAAGTCTATCAGCCGTGCCTTTTGAAGTGTTCAAAGAGATGCACAACACCTTGAACTCGTTGAAAAATAGAAAACTCGATATCTACACGTTTGACCAATAGGTGAATCTATTAACATGCATCTCATTAGCCAAGAAGTTGGTATTTTTTAACAGCATATTCCCTTTTAGATGACCGCGTTGACACTCTTCCTCGGTTTGTTGTGTTCACACACGGCAGCATTACAGCACTGATGTGAGCTGGTGTTTACCATGGTTATTAAAGCAAATGTGAAACGTGTGCTGGTGATATTTTCCAGCATTACAAGGCTGGCATCAGGTTTCTCTTGTGGTCCGCCTCCGGCTCTTTGGAGAGAACAATATTTTATGTTCCCTCCCTGTCTACCTTGGCTGCAGGTAGCAAACCTTTTGCCAAAAGATGATAACAATATTACTCACAATGACTAGGACACAAAGAAGTGTGTCAGAGTGTGTGTGTGTGTGTGTGTGTGTGTGTGTGTGTGTGTGTGTGTGTGTGTTTGTGCGCATCGTGTGTGTGTGAAGGAGGGTTTGAATGTAGTTCATTTTCAAAAATAAGACTGCACGACTAAAGACACCATGTAATAAAATGTGACTTTTTCCTCTTGTTGGCTAATTGCAAAAATCCATCTTTATGTACACTGAGTTCCGCGCTCGCATTGCGCGCGCTCAACCTCTAGTGGATCATGAGTTTGATTCAGAATCCATTGATTGTCTTTGCACACATGACCATGTAATCTATAGCAACTCTTCTCAATGAACCAAAAAAGTAAGTGTGAGATAAAAGCACAAAATAAATAAGTAGACCCATCCACACAGTGAAGTGAACTGGTAACATTGTATTGCAAAAAAATTCACAGGGCAATATGTATCACTTTTTCGTCAGCCACAGTGCACTTACAGCAGTTCTGAACACACAATGTTGTCTGTCAGGCCGTCGTTTTGGTCTCCAACAAACACCCTTACACCTCTGGCACACTTGCCTCTGCTAAAGGCAGTGTAGAGCTGGCCATGTGCGAACACACTTTGGGGCAGGAACACTCAGACTCGATAATTTTCTTAACGTCTTACCTGGGCGAGTGTGTCGCTGCGGTGTGTGCGTGTGTGTTCTTACCTGGGTGGGTGTGTTGATGGCGGAACCGTGCTCTGAACCGGTTTAAAAAGAAAACGTCTTACTTGGGCAAGTGTCGCTGCGGTGTGTACGCGTGCGTGTGTGTTCTTACCTGCGCGAGTGTCACTGCCTTTGTCTTGCCGTCCGGTGTGTGCGCGTGCGTGTGTGTGTGTGTGTGTTTGTGTGTGTGCGCGTGAGTGTGCGCTTCCGTGTATGTGTCGCTGCCTTTGTCTTGACGTGCGGGGTGTGCGCGTGCGTGTGTGTGTGTGCACACATGTGTGTGCGCTTCCGTGTATGTTTGTGCGCATGTGCGTGTGTGTGCATTGTGTGTATGCGGTGTGTATGTGCGTGCTTGCGGTGTATGTATGCGTTCGCGCGTGATGTGTGTGTGTGTGTGTGTGTGTGTGTGTGTGTGTGTGTGTGTGTGTGAGCTGCGGGCTTCTTGGCAAATGCGCACTGACCATCTTGAGTAACTGGTGCGACAGACCTGCTATTATAGTAGTAATATATATATAGAGATATATGTATACATAAAAAAATTGTAGCTGATATGATGTTGTTGAGATTATGTTGTTTAATTCCATGTTGGCAGAAATCCATTGAATAATAATAGTATTTCATAGAATAATGATGATAATCATATGATCCCATGTTTCTGCTCTCCCTTCATGTGATGCCTTGACAGCTGGCCCAACACACAGCTGGCTAATGCTTAGTTTAGTCCCATTTGCACAATTTAATCCAATTCTGCAAGATCAAAACATATCCGTAATGCTTTTAAACAGAGGCTTGAATGCAATTAAGCTTGGCGTTAAAAAAAAGGGCCCTATTTTAACGGTCTGAGCCGCAAGTGAGAAGCGCCAAGCGCAAGGAGCTTTGGGGGCGGTTCTATGGCGATGTTGCTATTTTACCGGCGCATAAATGACTCTTGCGCCCGGCACATAAATTACTATTGCGCCCGGCGCAAATCTAAAAAGGGTTGGTCTGAAGTAGCCTAATTACCTGTAGGTGTGGTTTGGGCGTAGCGTGCAATAAACCAATGAGAGTGCCATCTCCCATCCCCTTTAAGAGCCATGAGCGCATTTGAATCTGACGAGTTGATAATTTAACAGCACGTTTGATGTCTCCGATGATGTTGTAAAAGCAATTGTATTATGCGCTACGTGTTTAGTTTGCGTGTGTTTAAAGAGATGGACGCACATACACGCGCACGCTTTCATTAATTATTTTACACATACACACACGCTCGCCCGCATTCATTCATTCTATTTAACACTCACTCGCGGTAAAACAATGTTTTCTCACGATCAAATACTAATCAATCCTAAAAGTCATGGCCTTGTACACGATGTCTGTGTCAAGAAAATATGTGTTCGCTGTACGGTATTTGCAGATGCATTGATTTAAAAGTACAACTTATTACCGCTGTATCAGCTGTTCTTTCCCAAATAATTTACCAAGAATGTGTGGCTAGGTAGATGAGAGAAGCAAAGTGTATGCGCAAGGTGCACAAGCAACATTATGCATGCGCCCTTAAAATAGCATCTGAACAACGCGCAACTGACTTTACACCAGGTATTTCCTGGTATGTGGCGCAATTGCTTTCTGATACTGCAAAATAGCACCAGGGAATGTTTCCCCAGATCATGCCACCCCCCTACCTGAAGCCCAGTAGAGGGCTGACACCCCCTTACCTCAAGCCCAGTAGAGGGCTGACACCCCCTTACCTGAAGCCCAGTAGAGGGCTGACACCCCCTTACCTGAAGCCCAGTAGAGGGCTGACACCCCCCTACCTGAAGCCCAGTAGAGGGCTGACACCCCCCTACCTGAAGCCCAGTAGAGGGCTGACACCCCCTTACCTGAAGCCTTAGACCTAACCTAGAGGAACACAATGCAACAGGAGCAACAGGTGCCTGACTTGCAGACAGATGAAAACAACAGAAACAAAGCTTGAATAAGCTTAAGCTGAATTTAAAAAGATTAGTCTTACAAGGGGATTGCCGTATTTTTAAGAATTCAAAATTTGGTTTTAAATGTTGCCATGGCATATAATCAATGCACTGGATGTGTGATTTATGCATAAAGCCCGAAACTTTCCAAAATCAATCTGGAAGTGGAAACAAAAAATCTATAGCTAACAACAAAAACAACCACCACAAGACAAACAGCGTGCATCCGTGGATCAGCTGTGTCACGAAGGGGCATCACATGTTTTGTATGTGCGGGGCACTGATAAAGAGGTGCAAGTCATCCCCCTCTTTCTTTCTTGCGTTGCTAAGCACCAAAATAAAAGAACCACAGTCCCCCCCCCTACACACACACAAACCCCATCCAGTCGTGATGAATACAGAGCATGTTACACCGGCCTTCTTTCTCCATTTAATGAAGGACCTTGTTTTTCCTGTGTGTCTTTACACGTGTGGGATATGTTGACCGAATGTCAGGGGTGAGATAGATAGCTAAAGAGAGAGAGAGAGAGAGAGAGAGAGAGAGAGAGAGAGAGAGAGAGAGAGAGAGAGAGAGAGAGAGAGCGAGAGAGAGAGAGAGAGAGAGAGAGAGAGAGAGCAAGAGCAAAAATGAGAGAGAGAAAGAGAGAGAGAGCAAGAAAGAGAGAGGGAGGGAGAGCAAAAGAGAGAGAGACAGAAAGAGAGAGAGCAAAAGAGAGAGAGAGAGCAGAAGAGAGAGTGAGAGGGAGAGAGAAGGCGCAGAAGAGAGAGAGAGAGAACAGAAGAGTGAGAGAGAGAGCAAAAGAGAGAGAGAGTGCAGAAGAGAGAGAGTGCAGAAGAGAGAGAGAGAGAGAGAGAGAGAGAGAGAGAGAGAGAGCAAAACAGAGAGAGAGAGAGAGAGAGAGAGAGAGAGAGCAGAAGAGAGAGAGCAGAAGAGAGAGAGTGAGAGCGAGAGAGAGCGAGACAACTCCAGAATCTCAGTGTCTCTCTGGAGGTGGTGGACCACAGCTGTTCAATAATCAAACCCTGGCACTGCGCTAGTGTATGTTTCTCTTTCCTCTTCTGTTTTTCATGCTGGGAGGTGTGTGTGCATGCACGCGTGTGTGTGTGTGTGTATGTGTGTGTATGTGTGCGTGTGTGTCACCGTGTGTGCGTGTGTGCTCAGCTGCGTGGGTGCGTGTGTGTGTGCATGGATCACCAGGCTGCTGAGCCCTAGCAGCTTGTGTTGCAGACACTCTCTGCAGACCCTGGTTTTCCTCCAGCAGAGTTACAACGATCAGCCTACTGGGGCCCATAATGCAAACAGGTGGGTTACAGGCGGAATCCTGAACAGGCAGGCTTAAACATTGCTCTGTTTAATTGATACATTGGCCCTGTTGCGTTTCCAAGGTTTGCATATAATTTGTGTTTGTGTGCACATATTTTAACTCGCTCGGCTAAAACCGTCATGGAAGTTGTGTCAGTCATGGGATTAAACTTGTTGTCAAACAAGTTACACACACAGACACACACACACACACACACACACACAAACTCACACAGCCCTCCTCTTGTTGGAGTAGTGAGGGACAGTAAAAGGACATCACTCCAAGAAAGTAATAATAAAAGAGATTTAGGGTAAGCGAAAAAATGTAGGAGCAAAACTTAATAATAGTAAACACCACCACCAAAACCAATGAATTTGTTTATTCTTGCACTGTAAAATAATTAAAAATATAAGTGATGAAGGTATAAAATTGCTAAATCTTACATGATCCTATTTTCGCACAATAAAAACAAGGTTGAAATAACATGCAAAACGATGTCGTGGAGAAGTGTGGATGGACCAATGGACCATGCTCCCTGGTTCATACAATTTGCCAATCAAGGATGTGTGTGCAGAGAGATACCTTCAAGGGTGCTGCAATGACCCCTTTCTGAAAGGCTCCATTTGGCGTTGGCAGCGTTGGAACACATTTTGAAGGGAAGTGAATAGATCAGATACCCATGTGCTTTGGGTTTCCTACAGAAATACGAAATGAATACCAACGGACAGCTACAAATGCCAGAGTTTAGCTAGTTAGCACCCAGAGGATATCCGTGTTATTCTGAACCTAACCATCATTAAAGTGCCAAGCGCTAGAAAGAAAATATGAAATTAGAGCAATAGAGACTCTCCCAGAGAGAACCAGTGTGATATAATTATTATACATTTTGTCAAGACCAAGTGTGATAAATGAAACCCTCCACAAAGCAGTCCCTCAGACACAGATTTTTGATATATATTAATCCCCATACCACCCAGAGCCAGAGAGAGAGAGCTGAAGCTGTGTGCTGTAGCTACCACACACCTTGAAATGAACACAATGCTTCCCTTGAAAACACTTGTGTGTTTGCCTCACATAATTTGTTTTCAACAGTCCTTTGTTCAGATTCCTGCTACTTACAACCACTAATTTTACCTTTCTTTCAGCGAGGAAGCAATACATCCTGCTCACATTCTCTGAGGGATGGTAGGGCACCATGAAGGACATCCAGCCATGAGAGAACTCAAGGCCTGTTGGAGGCTTGGGCCAAGGACAGGACAGAGCAATGAGCACAGAGCCAGGCTAAATTGAAAAAGTATGGATGTTTCACTTTATTAAAGCTTCAACAATAGGGTCATAACGTCCATTAGTTGTTTGCTTAGAGTTAAAGAATAAATGAAAAAGTTCATGCCTATATAACACACCATAGTTAACTTTTGTAGGGGGATGCCATGTCGTGGCATCCCCCCCATCAGATTCAAGTTTCAAAGCTGTTTATAATCATGATTGATAAAAAAATAAAGTTAACCAAGGTCGGAGCAATGATGTATTAGGATCATTGAAATTATTTATTTATTGTTTGAGTCTGGAGTGACCTAGATAAGAGGAACACCCATCCAGTCTGAGCGATCAGGCATACATGATCGTTTAGAAGGCTTGCTTCCTGATTGTAGTCATGGTGAAGCCAGTATGTGTCAATTTGTGAAAGGTACCATTGTCATTAGTTGAATAATGATAGGGGAGACCCTTTTGTCGCTTCCCTAGGCACTCAGACTGCTCAGCCTTGAGTGACACAGCTGCTTTATATCATGAAACTCATGTAAAAGGATATGTCAAAGACTGTGAAGAAAAGTGGAATGAGCATTATTAGTTAATTTAATAGCCAAAACAATTTATCCGCTACCCTGTAAGTCAGACACCTGAAAACTGAGAACTTACAAACATCCATAGAGATCAATAGAATAGCATCCATCGGCCAGTAATCGCACACCAAAAGCCATACTAACTCACCGCTACATCGCTAAGCTTAGTGAATATGCAGATACGCATAATTGTATAGATGTAGCAATGAGTCTCACTCTGGGGGGTGGGTAATACAAATAAAGCATACTTATGTGCCATTACCCCCCTAGTCGTGTAAGTACCATATTCTACCATGTTAGCCTCAAATAAAGCGTGTACTTATCATGGTCAAGTTTCCCTAAATAAGGTGGCTAATTATTAGTCATGTCTGACTCAGCCAGTTCTATGACCCCTGTGTCACAATGTGTATTCCTGTTGCAGCAGACCGGCCAACCGTAGACTGAGTAAACGGTGCGCATCTTTGTATGAACCCATGTTCTCTAAGTGCATTCAATAATGCACCACAATTAGGGGCTGCACTTTTGATTAGGATTGTGTTGTTGTTGTTGGCAGTGGAATGCTTTTACTCTGGAGGTCATCCACTAAACACACTGCCCACATGGGGTTCAATGAGAACACATCGAACATAATGTTTGCTGCACATTGCTCTTGTTGGGGATTCAGAGCCCTTGGAGAGGCTATATTTTGGTCTGGATGGGTTGACATTCTATTCCTACCTTCTGTGGAAGCCAAAGCAGCATAATGTTGTCCAGCCAACATTTGAGCGCGTTATATAATCAGACCATAGCTATAGAAATATGAAATGCTTCTGACAACCAGGTCGGTTTGCAATACCCTGAATCAATTGAGATTAGGTTTCCTAGTAACCAGACATCACTGTTGGCAAATCAGCCAAGTAGCAGTCTGTTGATGCAACTCATTCTTTCTATGGCTCTGGTTTCTCCACACCACTGGGACTTTGATCATCCAATCGTGTGGGAGCCTGGGGCTTTGTACACCTGATTTCACTTATTACCCTAATGACCCAGCCCTTGATTAGAATCAGCTGTGCACATGCTGGGCAGAAAGCAAAACAACAGTCCTCTGGGACCTGTGGTCCCAGGAGAATGGATTATAACTACACCAGCACCACCTTAGGAATAATGAAGACATCTCACCAGGGCAATGGAAGGCAGCTGAAGGCCAGGCCGACACGGTCTCCCGACATGGGGTGCAATGGGTGGTCAGTCAGTGGTGTTGATGAAGCAGCTCTGAGCTCATCTCTCTCTCTCTCTCTCTCTCTCTCTCTCTCTCTCTCTCTCTCTCTCTCTCTCTCTCTCTCAAAGTTTGTCTGTGTGTGTTAGTTTGCTACTTTGTGTGTGTGTGTGTGTGTGTGTGTGTGTGTGTGTGTGTGTGTATGTGTGTGTGTGTGCGTATGTGTGTGTGCGTGTGTTTTATAAATCCCCAGTATTTTTGTGCAGGCATGCACTGGTGAGCAGAACTGCGAGATGTGTGTGCTCTAGTGCATCTGTGTGTGTGTGTGTGTGTGAGTGAGTGAGTGTGTTGTGAGCCTGCCTCCACGATGGTTTCATTAACTGGTGGCTGATTCCCACTGAAGCCTGATAGCCTGAGCACAGCTTCCGACCCCCGGAAGTGTCAGTGTGTGTGTGAGTGTGTGCGTGCGTGCGTGCATGTGGTGCATGCGTGGGTTTTAGAGATCCCCCTGTATAGTTGTGAGTGGAGACAGGTCCAGGCAATCAGAACTGTGATATTATGGGATATCCATCAGAGACCTGGTGGTGGGTTCTCCGTGGGCTCAGTTCAGGCCTCATAATGGGCTCTAAACCCTCGCTCCATTACTCAAGGGCAGAGGGGGCTGGAGGAGGGGAGAGGAACAAATATGAAGATGCTACAGAGAAGATCAGGATTAAGCCATGAGGAGGTGGTGGTGGTGGGTGGGGGGAACGGTAGATGGAAAGGTGACAATGAAGACGCGTATTGATTTTCCTTTTTAGGGGCGATCAGTCGGCCCAGTTGAGTACGTTCCTTTCTTATGGGTCATGAAAGACAACAAATAGCCTCCAGGGTAGATCATGTTTTTGTTATCGTCACCGGCGATTGTAACCCTGCCTTTGCCCTCAAAGGGGCTGAATAGGCTCTGCTTTTAAAGAAAAGTAAATAGGTGTATAAGAACGTAATGCTTTTTTGGGAGGTTGTACAAAAAGTCAATTTCATACAATATGTGTTCAACCCTTTTGACTTTAGGGTGAGCAAGGTCTCCCCATCGGAAATGTCCCAGAACTATAGTTTATGAGCTTTCTTAACCCTTTTTATGTGACCAGTGGAATGCATTTGTTCTGAAATGTGACCACTTTGTGGCTGATCAAAGTGTAGCACCACACACGGTACCACAATGCTCACACAGTAGACTGCAGTCGACGAGCGACTGACATTTTAAAGTAGTGTTTGTAAAACTACACCTGGAGGAATAAGGCAATCCACTCCACAATCTTCAGATAGCACAAAAGACATACAACTTATCAGGCTATTCACATTACAATCATATCAAATGAGAAGTGATATATCGTTAGTCTCGTAGCATAATTGCCTAAGTCATATTTGAAGGTTAATCTTGTATTTAGCATCAAATAGATGACTTAGGCAGATAGTGATTATGGAAAGTACAAAGCCTTTTGATTGGCTTAGGTTATAGCCAATGAGGCACAGTGAATCAGCAGCGTTAGGAGAGTAGAATGATGTAGATATCACAAATTGGCCAAAATATGAGATCTTACCAAATGAGAAGTGATACGTTTATGATATGTACCTTATTCACGTTGTCATCCGACAGCAGCACTTCTCTTGCCTTTGTTTCCTCAGTCCAGCGTTCCTCAGCCACTCAAGTGGTGTTACTTCTCCCTGCCTCTCTCGGAACACCGCTTCAGCCGTCGAAGGCCCTGTTGGCAGCCACAAATGGGGTGGCAGTTGCCCTGAGTCGTGCCTGAGACAGTAGCTTTGGTGAGAGGGTGCTGTAAAACACCAGGGAGATAAGCAGTCTTGCCTCTTTGGCTAAGGGGACACTGCAGATTACGGAGGAATGCATGCATATTCTAACCCGAGCTCAGACTCTCCAAAACGAAGCTCACAATGCTGTGTAGAAGGCTTAAGGCGTGCAATTTGCCATCCCCCACAATGGGTCCGGGAGGTGGTCATGGAATAGAATTTCATGGCTTCGGGGGGCTATGGTTGGAAGGAGGGGTTTGTAACCGCACACATGGACACAGTGACAATCAGACAGTGTGTGTGTGTGTGTGTGTGTAATTGGTGCGATTGAGTGTCTCACACACACACAAACACACAGCAAACGACTTGGGTTATACATAGACAACACACATCCATGTGTTTCTTGCATCATCCTGAAGGTACTGTACACACACACACACACACACACACACACACACACACACACACACACACACACACACACACACACACACACACACAACAGACGTGAACACACATGTTTACAAGTACCATCCATGGTATTTAACGCCTCTTGAGCTGCACAGTCTAAAAGTGACCAATTATGATTTCCAAACAGCAATGCAATACCACTTGTACAATTAACCTTTCCCCCTCAAACGAGCAGGCAGACTCCAAGTTAGCCTGTCATATATGAAAGCTTTATCCTTTGTCAGCCCTTTGACATTTTCTAGTGTTGAGAACCAGGAAATCAAAAACCAATCAACACATTTGTCAATCCCTCTTAAATATCCTCACGTCCAGAACCAGAGCTGCTACTGCACAGTGGACTCTGAACGCATCAAATGTGTTCTGCATTATTAATGTGAACATTAGAAAATAGGCTAAATTAACTGCATATTTTGGTATGAGTTACGATATTTTCATAAAATGTGTTTTAATGCTCATTGTCCCAGCGCAGCCTTATTATGCATATTTATGCCAGCCAAAACTTTGTGCAATTCAGTGGTCATTATGTTCAGTTAGATGCATTTAATGTATAATTCATACCAACATCATGCTTTGTTGTATACCTATAACAATACATATTAGAATCATTTCATTTAAGCTTTTTACAACTTTTAATAATTACATTTCAGGTTTCCAGATTTACTTATCAGACATAACAGCATGGAAACCAAATGGACTATCAGCAGGCCGTTTGGATAGAGCTCTGTTTTAAGATGTCTTTTTAAAAAATACTGATAAGGATTGTTTCAAATCTCTGTTGGAGAACATATTGAATCTCATGGATCAATCGCATACAGACACCAATATAATATATTAGCATACCACTGCATAATCTGATCAGATAGCACATCATCGCATAACCATGGAGCAGACCTGAAGAGAGGATCAAAAGATAAACCAGGGAAGAGAGAGAGACACAGAGAAATGAGAGAGACACAGGCAGGGAGAGATGAGAGAGAGATAGACAGACAGGGAGAGATGAGAGACAGAGACACACACACAGACGAGAGAGACAGACAGGGAGAGATGAGAGACACACACACAGATGAGAGAGAGACACAGGGAGAGTCTAGACACACACACACACACACACACACACACACACACTCACAGTCGAAAGAGAGAGAGAGACAGGGCGATATGAGAGAGAGAAAGAGAGAGAGACAGAGATGAGAGAGACAGAGAGAGATAAGAGAAAGGGGGAGGGATAAATTAGAGACAGAGAGAGATGACATTCTACACCAGGCCTCAATGTTTGATTGATTACTGATTATTAGTAACCTATAATGCGTTTTACGTAGCTTTTCATTTCATTAATTTAATGACTTTTTTTTTTATATATGTATATCTGTATGTTATGTTATGTTGTTACAGGTTGATATATGTACATATTGTTCTGACGTTCGCTATTGTTATTATATGTAATATTTGTAATACTGTAATGCTTTGGCAACACTGTTTGGTTTACCAATAGTCATGCCAATAAAGCTTTTTTGAATTGAATTGAGAGAGACAGAGACAGAGACAGAGAGAGAGAGACAGAGACAGAGAGAGAGAGAGAGAGAAAGAGAGAGAGATTGATTTTTAAAACCTTTTTATTTTCACTTTATCAATTTCGCATCACTTAAAACAAAAACAAAATCAAAAAAACAAAACATACAAAACAAATGAAAAGCAAACAAAAACAAAATTACAAACGAATAAACACACGTAATAAGTGTGTTTATTACGTCAACCCTTCCCGGAATACAAGTTCTCCCTCTTCCACCTCGCACAAAAAACAAACTTCTGGCCAAATACACCTTCAAATCAACAACCAGGTTGCACTCAATCTTTCTTTTGCGGCTTATATAAATGACCATTTTTGATTGCCCAATTATAAAATTTAAAAGTTCACACTTGTGACTGCAGTTTTTCCTATATCTAAAACCAAAAATGAAAAACAGTTTTGTGAAAGATTCCCCAAAAGCCATGAAAAGCTTCTCTAAAAAGGGGAACAGAGTGGAAAGTCTGGGGCATTCTAAAAAACAGTGAAAAATGGTTTCCCTCTGCAGACAAAAAGGACAAACATTAGAAACACTGGGATTTAAAAGTGAGATAAAAGAGTTAACAGCCACTATTCCATGTAAAAGTCTCCATTGTAAATCGGCAATCTTCTTGACCAATTGTGGTTTGTACAGTGCCCTCCACTCAGGCCTCACATCCTCCTTCACACCAAAATGAGCCCTCCAGGGACTGTCTGTTTGACCATTCAATCTTTTCTTGTTTAAAACTTTTACACAGAGGGAATACGCAACTGTACCTTTTAAATCACTAAAACCAATTTTCTTTGTGTTTAAAAACGTGCCAGTGCAGTCTTTAAAGTCAGGGACAATGTCAAGGTTAGGGAAAGGATCGTCACCGTCAGGAACTCTAAAACCATTGTAGAACATCCTTAGAAGAACACACTCATTTCCAGTCAGTTGTTGTCTCCAATGGTCCAGTGCTTGTTGGACGAGCCGCACTGATCTCACCCCCATTCGTCCAGCCAAGGCTGCGGCATCCTTCAGGTCTGGCCCGGCCAGCTCCACCACCTGCCCCAAAGTTGTGACCCTTGATTTGCAAAACATTCCTTGGAATGTTGGTCCGAAAGTGCCATGCCTTGAGAAACGTCCCCCCGAAACCACTGGTTCATTGAGCAGCCAGTACAATGAGGCGGGGCAAACAACCCTTTCCTTCTTAAAAAGAGTCCACACGTTAAAAATACTGCGTTAAAAATCAGGAATGTTGTTAAAAACACAAGGGCTCAAATCTAGCAAAAACAGTTGTATCCAATCCATATTCACCAAAACGTCTTAAAATGGAACATGCCAGGGGCTTCCACACCAAGTCCTTGGGCCCTGTTAGAAGTCTTCTGATGAACTCCGGCCGGAAAGTGGCTCTTCTGCTGGCCAGATGCATAAGTCCATGTCCGCCTTCTTCCTTCTGGAGGTACAGCAGGCTCTGGGGTAGCCAATGGAGTTTATCCCAAAACGCATTCACCAAAATAGCCTGCACCTTGGGCAGTAGATCAGGTGGTGGGTCGACACATGTAAGCCGGTGCCACAACATGGATGATACCAAATTATTTAAAACCAGCACCCTGCCTTTATATGATAGCTTAGGAAAGATCCATCTCCACTTCCTGACCCTTCCCTCAACTATTTCCAATGTGTTTTCCCAATTTCTTGTCATATAAACCTTGCTTCCAACAAACACACCCAAATACTTTATCCCACCCCTTTATCCCCCGAAACTACGCTGAAGTTGTTTATAATATCCTCCATGATAGAAACGTCTCTTTGACTCTTGATAAAAACCACAACATTATCAGCATAAGCAGAAATCTTAAAACAACCATTGCCCCCTGGGAAGACTACACCTGACAATTTCTTTCTTATGTTATGGAGTAGGGGTTCTATGGCCAGGGAGTACAGCATCCCCGACAAAATGCATCCCTGCCTCACACCTCTCTGTACTTCAAAAGGGCCACTCAAACCACCGTTGATCTTCAACATACTCTCAATGTTACGGTACAGAACCTGGATCATAGCTATGAAACCAGGGCTGAAACCAAAAAACTGCAGCATGTGCCACAGGTATTGATGTTCAACCCGGTCAAAAGCCTTTTCCTGATCTATGGAAATAAGACCAGTCTCTACTCCCAAAGAGCCAGAAACTTCCAAAAAATCCTGAATTAACATGACATTGTCAGTGATCAGCCTGCCAGGCACACAGTAGGACTGGTCAACGTGGATCACCTCCGCCATCACCTTCCCCAGCCTTGTAGCCAATGCCTTGGACAACAACTTATAGTCTGTGCACAGCAGAGATACATGCCTCCAGTTTTTAAGCTGCTGCAAATCACCCTTCTTAGGAAGCAGCGTGATGACGGCCCTCCTGCAGCTTAAAGGCAGACACCCTGAGGCCAGACTGTCTCTGAGGACATCACCGACGTCTCCACCAATGACTGACCAGAAAGACTTATAAAGATCTGCAGGCAGATCATCAATGCCAGGAGCCTTGACACTTTTCAAACCCAAAACTGCAGCCTGCAGCTCCTCGGCAGTTAGGACTTCCTCAAAGGCTTTGTTGGGCTGGACCTGAGGAAGACCCTCAAAAAACGGCAGGTCTCTGTTAGAAATAAAAAAAAAAAAGACTCTGTTAGTCTTTTTTTTTTTACAGCTCCTTATAGAAATCTGCTGCATACCTGCATATTCCATCAGGATCAGACACAGTTGCTCCAGTGTCAGTGCGCAAAGAATGGAAGATCTTCCTCTGACCATTCCGGCGCTCAAGGCTGAAGAAATAATGTGATGGGGCGTCGATGTGCATTGCATCCATAAAACGGGACCTGACCAGCGCCCCCAGAGCTTTGACGCCCAGCAGACTGCTCAAAGCTGTCTTTTTTGCTGTGAGTGCCTCAATATGGCCTCGATCTCCTGTGGACTCTGCAAGAGATTGCAGATCCACTACCTCAATCCCCAGTTCTCTCATTGACCTGGCTCTGTCCCTGCTAACATTGAGAGTATACTGTTGACATAGTTGTCTGATCCGGCACTTGCCCACATCCCACCACTGTTGTAAGGAGGTATAATCCCCCTTACTCTTCCTGTACTCAACCCAAAAAAAATTAAAAACCTCTACAAAATTCCTATCAGCTAGAAGAGTAGTATTAAAATGCCAAAAAGCACTTTTTGTTTTTACCTTATTGATTAAAACTGAGCAATGTACCATACAATGGTCAGTAAAACCAACAGGAATAATAAAACTTCTAAAAATTGCTTGCTTCTAAAAATACTGAGGTGGTGCTTAAAACAATAAAACCTATCTAGCCTAGCTAATGATAAAACATTGTCTTTTGTGTGAACCCAGGTGTACTGTTTCTGAATACCATGGAAACTTCTCCACACGTCCCTCAACTCACAAGACGCCTTTAGACGTGTGAGTCGCCTCAGAGAGGCAGGATGAGGCTCCAGGTGATTCCTGTCTAATTTAGAATCTTCAGTACAGTTAAAATCACCTCCTAAAAATAAATACTCATCACTATCACATTGGCTTATTACTTTGCCAAGTGTGTCGAAAAACAATAACCGGTCAGTCCCTTTGGTTGGGGCATAAATATTAATAAAAAACATTTTCACGTTTTCATACTGTGTTTTGACTTTTAAAAGTCGTCCTTCCACTACCACCTTCTTATTGTATGAAACTGGTTTAAAATTATTGGAAAACAAAATGCCCACTCCACCACTATTAAAAGACTTGTGACTTAAAAAGACATCTCCACTCCATTCTTTTTTCCAATCTCTTTCGTTATCAAGTGTGCTATGTGTTTCCTGTATGAATAAAATGTCAAGTCTCTTATCTTTAAATAATTGATAGAGAGCAGCTCTTTTAAAACAGTGCCTTGCACCATTCAGATTCAAAGTGCCAATTTTATAATCACACATGGTTTTAAAAGGGAAGGGCTGCATTGAAAGAAACACACTTAAAAAAGAGAAAACTGCCTAAAAACTTTCATCATTGGAAGCAATTTCTAATTTCGCTTTTACAATCAATTTTTTAAGGCGAAATATTTCCTGATCAGAAAAAACACTGTCAGAAGATTCCCCAGCATTCCTTTTCAAGCCAATATGTTTTACGGACTCAATAAAAGCATTCAGATTGGGGAAGTATTTTCCCAATTGTATTCTGTGCCCTTTTGTTTTGTCTAAGAATCTTTTGATGCTTTCAAAAGAATAATCAGTGGGCCTATCTTCTTGCTCTTGGGGTTGAGAATCATTGATCAATTCGGTATCAGACTCCTCGGAAGAAAAGCTTATTATTCTTTTTACTTTGGAATTGTTCTTTTCGGCACCTAATTTCTTTCTTTTACACGACACTTTCAAGGAATCCTCTTCCATCGCCTCCTCCTCTTCTTCTTCCATTAAAGCATGTGGGCTAACATGTTGCCCAAGGTCAGACCTTCCCTGCAGCTCCTGTGCCCCCTCGTATCCAACTACACACCCCTTCTGCACGACAACGACGTCGGTACAACCAATGGCCCAACAAAACCATCCACCACAGCCACCGGGGGGACAACGGTGACGACCACCGGGGGGCCCGCATCAGCGGGGGCCATCGCGGCCGCCAGTGGCACCGAAGAAACCGAGAGTACCGCGACCGCGGCAGGCACCTGGAGAACCGCGACAGCGGCCCCTGACGGGGGCACCGCGCCGGCGGCGGCAGCAGCAGCCGCCCGGGACACCGCGGCAGCAGCAGCAGCAGCAGCAGCCGGGGCGACCCCGACAGTGGCAGACGCTGGGGGAACCCCCGCACCACCGCTCAATGATGCACAAAAACGGGCAAAATGCCCCTCCTGTCCGCACCTGGAACACTTCAAATTGTCCGAAGTGGCAAAGACTGTGTAATCAAAGTGTTCTACCTTGAATTTCAAGACTAGATTTAGATCGGCTTCATTATTTTTTAAGACCATGAAAACATATCTTCTGTAGGTAAAAACATGCTTTACACGGGGGGATTTCCCCCCAAGTCCTACCAATTTAATGGGCGACACCAGGTGTCCGTACCGGCCCAGTTCTCTCCCCAACGCCTCGTTGCTTACGTACGGAGGAACATTCAAAATGGTCACCCTTCTTGCTGGGCTTGCAAGCGGCAGAACTTGAGTAAATAAATCCCGAATCACTACTCCACGACACTATTAACCTTATCCACACTATCTAGAAAAATGACCACCGCACTATTCATCCGCAAGGCAAACTTAACAGAGTTGCACCCCACTTTCTCCCCAATCGCCAAGCAACATTCCTCAACAGACACCTGAGCTGCGGGGGAGAGCTTTACGCCATGCTGCCGTGAAAGCTTCTCCCCACCCGCCTCCCAACTCGTACCTGCGGGCATTATGCCGTGCCAGGCCGGTAACGACGTTAACGTTAACGAAGTTACACGAACAATCCAAACAAAGTTGACAAACACAAATTAACCGACCAAACTAGAGAGGTTATTAATAAACAAAACAAACATACAAAAACAAACAAATAGACAATAATAAAGTTAGAAAAATCACTCACTCACCACGCCAAACCGCTCTCAAAGCCGCTCTCGCTCACATTCACTCACGCATGCGTACGAGAGAGAGAGAGAGAGAGCGAGAGAGAGAGAGAGAGAGAGAGAGAGAGAGAGATAGAGAGAGAAAAATATGGTAAAGAAAAGTTCGGAGAAAATACAACTTTTCTCTTCAACTATTATATTCCAAAACATATAATGTAGGGACTAAGACAAAACAACAATATAAAGAACATTTACTTTCACCACACATCAGACAAAGGCCCTAATGAGCCTGCTTGGTTGTGCTGTGTTATCCCTGCATCGATGAATCACAGAGGGTCTTAAAATAAACATGAGGCAGGGGAATTGAAATCGATGGAGTAACGGCATGGAACACTAGTGAGGTCAAAACAACATTACAAGTGGGTGGTGAAGTGAGGCGGGCTACACACACACACACATGCGCACATGTGTGTGCGCATGTGTATGCATGTATATGGATGTATACATACACACACAAACACACACAAACACAGATGCATGCATACACACTAGAGCCCGACCGATTTATCGGCGGGCCGATATTATCGGCGGGCCGATATTATCGGCCGATATTAGGCATTTTCCAAACTACCGGTATCGGCATTTATAATGGCCGATTAATGAATATTAAAAAAATAAATAAATAAAGAAAATGGTGGGTTATTGTGTTTCTGCATCCGTCGTTGGCAAGAGGGTTCGGATCCGTGCCTGAAAAGTTGAACATTTCTCAACTTTTTGATGCAGGCCACGGAGCCGAATGGACGGACGGATCCGCCTCTCTTGCCCACTGCATCCGTCCGTTGACGGATCCCATTGACTTTGAATGGGGCGGAGCCGCAGTGCATTGTGGATCCATCCGTTCCGTTGGATCCGTCGGCTCCTTCAAGAAAGTTGAAAAATGTTTTCAAAGATTACTCCCCCATCCGTCAGCCACGCCTTCCGTCATCCGTTGACGGACGGTGAAGTGGGTAGACGGTACACACAATTGGTCTCGTTCATTACTTCACTAAACTGACACGCACACTAGCGCTTGCTCTCCTCGCTCGTCCACTCACTCGTTGACGTCACACTCACACACCCACACACACACACACACACACACACACACACACACACACACACACACACACACACACACACACACACACACACACACACACACAGCCAGTGATATGCGTACGAGATGGGCCTACTTTCTCGCCACCAAATCACCAAAATATTTGTATCGGTATCGGCTTTAAAAATCCTTTATCGGTCGGGCTGTAACACACACTCATACAAACACAAGAATGCACAAGAATGAACAAATACGTGTGCGCACACACACGCAAGCGCATGCACACACACACAGACACCCACACACACACACACACACTCACGCATACACACTTCATAGACACGTCACTCAAAAGCACAAAGGACGGCTCGCTAACAAGGCGAAATGAGCGACTGAATTTGGGCGCTTTATCTGTCAAAGTACTGAAGGTCCTGGCCGGATTCAACTGGTGTTTTCTGTGAAAGATTCAGAGCCACTCTAGACTGGGATCTCAAATAAACAGCTCGATAGTGGAAAATCCAGTTAAAAGGAATCTAAATTGAGGTGTGGTAGAGGAGCTGTGCGGGGGGGGGGGGGTGTCTCTCCCCCAACCCTCCTCACACAGCCTCCTGAGGAGCAGGGGTGGCATCGTGTCCTACAGCCCACCGCTCGGCCGGGCCAAGAACCACACCGGACTTCCGACGCCAAGGGGAGAGTCATTGGATGAGGAAACACCTCCAATATGGGCAATCTGCTCTCCCTATCTGCAGCCCCGCGGCGTGGAGCAGTGCGGAGGACTGAGGAGAGGCGACGCAGTCTAGATGCAGCTATACCGTCTGACTGTTGATACTATCATCCACAGACACATTGGGGATGGAGGGGCGAAAGCTTGCGCGCGTAACCCCTTCAGAGGCTGTGGGCTGAAGATATGAAGATAGCATCTAGCTGAATGACTGATCCAATAAAAAATGGGGGGAATTGTTTGACACCTACTTGGATTTCAGCACACACTTAGAAAAATGAAAAATGCAACACAGATCCTAATGGTAAAATTTGGGTTTGATTTTCAGAATAACACTCCGCTCAGTCTTCATGATCAATGCAGATTTATGCATGACATTGCTATATATATGTAAATATCAATGAAATAAACAATCCTAAGGCTGGTGTCCTGGTTGGATAAAGCATGTGATATGTGTCAATAGACCCATTTTACTGAGGCGACATTGTAGGGTAAAAAGAGGTGTCGCTCATTAGCCTGATTCTAGTGATAAGAAATAATAATAATAATATAATTGCTTATACATGGAAAATCTTTTGACGGCAATTATTATTACACAGACCGCCAAACGAAAATACAACAAACCTCCAATATATAATGATATAGAAAACAGTAAATAAATAAGAATACATTCCTTCAACATGAACAGTTTCTCATCTAGCCTGTTGGAATTATGCGTTTTTTCATCTCACAAACCAAATCAGAAAACGCTCTCAAAACGATCAATATATGTACCAGTTTTAAAGTCTTTATTCATTGGTTTTCATGTTTTATAATTGGAATTTTATTCCTGTTCTCTAACCATATATGTAATGCCTATTCAAAAGGGATTATGTTGTAAATATAATCCAATATCTCTATTTTAAGTATTCAAAACTGAAACAGTGACCTGTTGAATGATTGAAATAAAAACATGTAGTCCTACTTCCACTTCTTTTAATCATAGACCATATAATTGCGTTCTAACCCCTACCCTAACTATGAAGAACTACAATTTAGCGAGAATTTGCGCCATCTTTTTATAGACTTTGATGAAATGGTTGGAATGGCTTGTGAATAATGAAGTCACAATTTGTTGTAAATAATTATTAAGAATTTAAATCTGTATTTGGAAAGATCCTGAAATATATGTGATGGCATTATAAAGTGTTCTAAAGTGGAGTAACTAGCTCTGGTGGGACACTCTATATCACTCTATATCAGTGATTCTTAACCATAGGGCCGCGGCCCAAACTTGGGCCGCCAGCGCCCCCTAGAGGGCCACGAAAAACTTTCAGTTTTGCACCTGTGGGCCGCAAGGGCCGCGGGACTTTGTAGATTATCAAGTGAAGACAGAGATATGTTATGCATGAGACGCTCAGTAACTTACAATGCCGTTTTCGACCACACGGTGGCGGTAATGCATCACGCAGTTGTTTAGGTCCTAAACAACTGCGTGATGCATTACCGCCACCGCGAACTTTAGGAAGCGCGAATACACAGAGAAGAAGAGTCTTCTTCGCTCGCTGCGGCAAATATGGATACGTTTTTTAAAAGAAAACATGACGACGAACATCCTGACCCCTCCACCCAAAAGACAAAGTTTTTGCGGAAATACAATGTCGACTTCATTAAATATGGTTTCGTAAATGGAGGTACAGAGGCAGTGCCAAAAGCCCAGTGTGTCGAGTGTGGGCTAATGCTGTCCAACGAAGCCCTCAAGCCCTCAAAACTACAGCGGCATCTAGAGACCAAGCACCCGATGCTCGTGGGAAAGCCGGTGGATTATTTTAAGAGGAAGGAGAGTGGACTGCAGATGCAGAAAAGGTCTGTCGTGTCACTGACGAGCAACTCTAAATGTGCATTGAAAGCGAGCTACCTCGTAGCCAGACGTGTTGCACAGTCTAAGAAGGCATTCACCATAGCGGAGGAGTTGGTTCTGCCTGCCGCTGTTGATATGTGCCGTGAGATGATCGGAGAGGCCGCTGCAAAAAAGCTGCTGACCATCCCACTCTCAAACGACACTGTGAGTCACCGTATCGCAGACATGGCCTCAGACATACAGCATCAACTTATAGAAAGAATAAAAAGTAGCCCTTTTTTTTCTTTGCAACTAGACGAGGCCACGGATGTCACGAATGCTGCACTGCTGCTAGTTTTTGTTCGCTATCGCTGGGACAGTAGTTTGCACGAAGACATACTGTTTTGTGGAGAGCTACCAAAACGCACTACGGCTCAGGAATGTTTCCGCTGCATGGATAACTACTTCACTGAGAACGGCCTGGACTGGCAGAACTGCGTCGGGGTGTGCAGCGACGGTGCAGCATCAATGACTGGCAGGCATCATGGTGTCATTAGACAGATACTTGATCGTGCACCAGAAGCTAAATGGACACACTGTTTTCTCCACCGCGAAAGCCTTGCAGCAAAAAAGATGTCACCAGATCTCCACCAGGTGATGGATGTAAGTGTGAAAACCATAAACTTTATTAAAAACAATGCAGTGAACTCCAGATGTTTTGCTAAGATTTGTGAAGACATAGAAGCAGATCATGTCCAGCTGCTATATCACAGTGAAGTGAGATGGCTCTCAAGAGGACTGGTCCTCAATCGTTTGTTTGAACTGAGGAATGAGGTCTTCTCTTTTCTCACTGAGAAAAAATCTCATCTTGCACATTACTATGCTGACACAATGTTCACAGCAAAACTTGCCTACCTCTGTGACATTTTTTCACTACTGAACCAACTGAACACCTCACTTCAAGGAAGAAACAGCAACATATTTTTTGTTGCAGACAAAGTTGAAGCTTTCAAGAGGAAACTTGCTTTGTGGACCAAGAGGGCCCAGGAAAAGAGGATGGACATGTTTCCACTTTTGTCTGACATTTTGGAAAACTCCCCTCATGTCAATATCAGTGACTCAGTCTCCCAGCACCTCTCACAACTTGCATAGAAATTTGGTGACTACTTTCCTGAGGATCCCAGAGAGGGAAACATGTGGATTTTGGACCCATTTGCATTGGATCCCACTGCAAGTGATGTTGCTTTGCCCTCACACCTGGAATCCCAGCTTCTGGAAGTTTCCACTGACAGCACTTTAAAGCTGCAGCGGGGCAAACTGGACCTGGGCTCCTTCTGGATTGCAGTCTCAAAGGAGTACCCATGTCTTGCACTGAGGGCTGTGAAACTCCTGCTCCCATTCACAACTACGTACCTGTGTGAATCAGGGTTCTCCATTGTGGCCACAACTAAGACCAAAGCCCGAAACAAACTCAGAGCAACACTGGAGGCTACTCTGAGAGTGAGCCTTTCTCCCATTCCGCCCAGACTGGATCTGATTATGTCTCAGAGGCAGGCCCAAGTGTCTCATTAAGAGGCGATGATAAAAAGGGAGTTGTTGTTCATTGTTGTTATTATTTGTGTCATTGTTTATTTGTCACAGATATAAAGATTCTTCTGTCATGAAAAAATGGAGACTGCTGAAGCAATTTTCAAATGGCTTTGCAGATTATAAGGCTATAGTTTCATTTGCAGTTTATTTCAATTTTATTTACAGTTTATTTATTTAATTTAAAAATAGATTTATATTATTTGAATGCATTTATTTTATCACCCCCTTTTTTTTTTAAAGTAAAATCCTAATATTGGTCTTTTTTTTAAATTATTATTAAAAATCCTGACTTGATTCTTGAAAATGTTCTTGTCACAGCCTGATTTGGTCCAGGAATTATCAGCCTCTTCAGTGTCATGATACAGTATGTGTTACATACACATGTTTAATAAAAGTCTTTGTGATGATCCCATTTTATCATTTCATTTTATTTTACAAGGTTTTTGCTTGTTAAACAGTAAGTGGATTTGGTTTATTATTGAATACAAATTAAACTGAGAGTGAGGTCAGTTAAACCTATACAGTGTTAATATTTAGTGGGCCCCGGGCCACTTTGTACTTTTAAAATTGGGCCTCAAGGTCAAAAAGGTTAAGAACCCCTGCTCTATATCACCCATATCAGCTGATAGCTAACGCGGTCCAATCAAACGTACATACACTGATAAGCGATCAATTTAAGACCTTCCATCTCAAACCCACGCTCTGTGAAGTTATTCGTGCTGAGAAAGGCTGAATTTCTCCTCCACCTGCTCTGGTTCTGCTCTGTATTGTTTATAAGCTACGCAATGGGTTGAGATATCTGACAAAGACCATGGGGGATTGTATAGTGCTCCCTACTGTCAAATGGTATGCTGTAGGTATTCTGCATCTGACATCTGTACGTCATGCTTTAAATCCTACAGCAGGGAGCACCAGAAAATAGTGGAAAAACGCTGCCAGACTCAATTGTATTACCATTTCATGCAATTATTGGTTGAATCTATGACATGAGTGATTCCTGACAGAACTAAGGTCCCTATCAAAGCTATCCTGTCTTAAAGAAGATGTCAAGAGCTGTTGACCTTCTTTTGGGAGGCCATTACATTTGGTAGAATTTATTTGAGTTGTGATTCTTCAAACGTGACATGCTATCAGGGTTTGATAGGTCACTCTCCCAGTTAAGTTCATCTCACTGCAAAATTTGACCGTGCTGACGTGTTTGTGTGGGGCAACCCAGAACTTAACATTTGCTTTGTTTCCGCCGAAAAATCAATCACAAAGGTTTGTTTACACATCAATTTTGTTTAACAAGTTAATCATGACAAATTAATACCGGTTTAAAGGTTTCTGAAGCGTGAATGCAATCAATAAAACAAAAGTCTGACAAAAAAAAGATTTTCAAGACTTTTTTCTATTAAAAGGATCAACAAAGGTGACTTAGACCTCCAGAGACTGATGCAAATTCACCTTTAATGGAAGCACAGAATTACTTGGGAGTAAGCTAGAGACGTCTCTTTAAGGTCTACTCAAATATTAAATTAAGAGACCTTGTCCTCGAGGAAATGGTGTTATTAAAGCGGGTGTACATTAAAACAAGGACTGGCAACTGGATTGAGTTACAGCAAGAGCCGGAGCTGCTTTACTGTAGCTTATATACACAAACAAAGCAATCAAGACAAAAAACACTGCGTGACTTCCACTCCACCACGTCATCGCCTAGAGACGGTCTTAAAGGAAACTCACAACACGTCCCCCCAGAATTCTCATAAACCAGCATCACAAACTTGGCAGGGGACCGGACTAGACAGCCGAACCTGTACCTGAACCCCTGGGCGTGGACTGGAGAAAGCGCCCGACCGACCACAAGAGCCTCGGGTCTGTCTGGGGCCACCGCCGCAGGAGGACGTCCGCAACATGGAGGTTGAGCCAAAGCGACAGCTTGTTCCTATTCCAGGTGAGCTGGCTTTAGGCGGTTCACTGATATGTGGTCAGACCGGCCTCCGACGTCAACCACAAAAGTTTTATCCCCCGGCTCCAAAGCACTGAATGGCCCATTGTAGGGTGGCTGGAGGGGGCTCCTGTGTGCCTTGTGCTGGCTGAAAACAATCTTAGCCTTGCGCAGGTCGACTGGGAAGCAGTAACGGGGGAGACCGTGTCGGGACGTGGGAACGGGGCATAAGCATTGTTCCCCGGGAAGGGAGGAAGAGTCCCCACTAGGTCCACATTCACGTGATCGAACCAGCACTCCGACACCTCAAACAAGGGCAATTGCGCCTTGAAGTGTCGATGGACGTTCCTCCTCTGGCACTCCACACAGGCATCGTCCCAGTCCAAGACCTCTTTACGAAGCCCATGCCACACAGACTTTGCTGACACCAACCACTTTGAGAGCTGAGAAAGTGAGAGAGTGTGAGAGGACGTGGAGCAAATTGAAACCCGTTGTCCCCAACTTCCACAAAAGGAAGGCTAACTGGATTGGGTTACAGCGAGAACCGGAGCTGTAGCTTATATACAGAAACAAAGCAATCAAATCAAAACACACAGCACGGCTTCCGCTCTACCATGGCATTGCTAAGGTCTTAAAGGCAACGTTTTCCCGGACCTGACGGCTGTGGTGAATTATGTTTTAAGCCTCTGTGTGCTTGCTCACCACACAATTAGTATTGATATGTAGGGCATTTAGCTGACGCTTTTGTCCAAGGTGAACTAGCCTTCCGGTTAAGTCAACCCGCTCTACCTCCTGAGCTACTTTTATAGAAAGGACATGTAAACCCATCAATTAGGTAGTGTTAATTTCGTCATACGAGATTAGACAAAATATGTTCATCAACGACCCTTTTTCCCATTACTAAGACGAGACGATGATGAGACTTCACCAATGTTCTAGAAACACTGACTAAGACTGTGTTATTGTGTCTTATTATTGACGAATAAAAACCCCCAAGTTTTACGTATAATTCATTCAAGATGTTTGTTTTTCCAGGTTATTATGACATTGAATCAATATTTTAGCTGTGTGGAATATAATTCAACTGGAATGATAAAAGAAAATCCTTTCTGAAATAAAAAACATTTTTTGACTAAAACTTGACTAAAAAAACTTCAGTTCTTGTTTGACTAAAACTAGACTAAAATGTTTAGTCTTTTAGTAGTCTAAAACATGACAAACAAAAAATGATATGTTAATGACTAAATATGACTAAGACTAAGACTAAATTGAAAAATGGGTGACAAAATTAACAATTAGGGAGGAAAGGACACACAAAGCCATTATAAAAATATTTCTGTGCATTTCGCTCATAACTTTTTTTCTCCCATATGGATGTTGGATCAGTGGAGTGCAGGTCTGGGAGAAAAATCTCAGAAGTGGATTTTGGGGTGAGATGTGGCTTTGAGTCATTTCCTAGGTGGCTAGAGACCCTTTTCAACTGTAGGGGGTTCAGAGGGACCTAGAAGTCGGACTATACTGTGCTTTTGCTGGCTAATCAGGTTCTAACTTAATATGGTTCTGCTACTTTTATGTACCAGGGCACATGGTCCATGGTCAATGTGTGTGTGATCCTCACTATTGCCAATCTACTCCCTGTGCCCTGGTACATAAAAAAGACACATAGCTCCATTAATTGGATTATTTGGACATCTGTGTCTGTCCTATGATGCGATGACAGACGTCTATGTGGAACCACTGCACAGCACTGCACCAGACGATGCAGTGCACTTCATAAAATAGCGATGGCTCTTTGGGACGTGATTCAGAAGACCTATTAAAGCGAGGAGTGAGTGAGAAATTAAGAGTCTTGACTCTTGGATGCCATCCATCGTAATGGCCTTTTAATATCCTGCCAGACGTACAGCCTCCTCCCTCCCATGGCTTCTATGGCATAATAAAGGCAGTGGAGCAGGAAGGACTAAATACTGCAGTAGTAAGTTGATTAGAAATGTAAATATAGGCTTAATACATAGTTGTATTTACTCATTCAATAATTCAAGAAGAGGGAGCTGACGAAGGGCAAACTCAAAGCAGATCAACACAAATAGACTCAAAGCAAGCCAGACATCGCAACAAACAATATTCACATCCTGAAATCCATCTGATTGAGACGCGCAAGCTGCTACATAGCCATGGCAACATGCAGCATGTAAACAAATTGGCCCAGATGCGAGAGGGCACTCTCGCAAATCAATACACGAAACATCATTCGCCATTTCTCAATTATTTCTCAATGTGACTGGATGAATATGTTTGTTGTTTTTAACTTCAGGAGGCGATGGGCTAGTCCAGTACACTCCACTGCACCATATGAAACACACTTACAAGATTCAGTACTGTTTTTGGGCAGTACAGAGAAAGTATTTGGTCCCCATGGGGCTAGACATGCTCCAAGGTCACTCTCTCTCTCTCTCTCTCTCTCTCTCTCTCTCTCTCTCTCTCTCTCTCTCTCTCTCTCTGTCTTTCTCTCTCTATCTCTCTCTCTCTCTCTCTCTCTCTCGTTCTCTCGCTCTCTCTTCTCTTTAATTACATAGTCCAACTGTGATGTTAGATCTGAACAGCTAGCTACTCCCTGACCGCGGTTGTGCTTAGGTGCACAGAATTGTTTAAAGCTAGTTACGTTTTCATTGTAAATTGATCCAAACTTAATTCAAGGATGTTTAAAGACTTATCTTGAACTATCGTCACCCCTCCATGGTCGTGCATTTAATTAGATTCCTGCATTTTAGGGGTCACCACACACTACTGTCTTTAAGCGGGAAAAAAAACGTAGATGCAGGTTCACTGCAGGTTCGTCCGCTTAGAATAAAAATCAAAGACCAAAGGTACGAAACGAAGCATGCATTTATAATTCCCCATAGTTGCTGATGTCTATTGTTCTTTTTTGCATCCTTCATACTTTTATCCTCTCCTTTATGAATGTTCACAAAAGCAGCCATCCAGCTCAAGGTGTGACAGATTTCACCCCTCTTCTCCTGTATAATCATCACCCATAGAGGACATACGAGACAGTCAATCAATTTGTTCAACTCTAATATAAGACGTCTCCATTAGCAATAATCGCACGGCTTGAATACACGACTGGCAGTAATTATAGCAGCAAACGGTGTGTATTTGTGGGGTTGTCACACTCACAGGTGCGTGGGTAAGACTGTTGATTGCGTGCCGTGAAGACCAGGAAGATCATTCACTTTAATTAGCCTGATTAATTGCCGCATTTTGATGTAATCATGTTGCTTCCTTGTCACACGACCTGCTGTCGTGTGACGAGGTCAGCCGTAAATATGGTTTGAATATCAGCCACCTCTAGCGCCTTTCCAAAAATAGAGGAAAAGACAACATGGGTTTGTTCAACAGGTCCAGGTTGGAAACCAGCTCTGGTTCTCATCGGTTCTTCATGGGATTTTTTTTTTACCTCACCCCAGAAGCAATTGAAGTGAGGAAAAAATGTGAAGCGGCGTGGTGTGAAGCTTTCACGATTTCCATGAAGCAGGTCTAAAAATATAGACTTTGAACTTCCTTTGAGGATCGTTCTCGATATGGGAAACATAAAGAAGGTATGACAGAGAGAGAGAGAGAGAGAGAGAGAGAGAGAGAGAGAAAGCCAGAGCAGAAGGAGAGAGGAAAAGGGCGAGAGTGATAGAGAAAGACCGAGGGGGGGAGAGAGAGAGAGAGAGAGTATCTGATTTGCTGCCCCACATTAAAGTCTTGCCTTGGGCCTTCTCTGAGCTACAAAGACTGTCCTCAAATCGAGTGATTGGATAGGTCTTCATCTGTGAAACGTGTTGAGCAAACAACATCCCCAAGAGAGATAACTTGTGTATATTGCTGTTGTGCTTCTTATGCACCCAGCTATCATAACATAGGCTGGTACACACATGTTTACGACTTATAGTCAAAAGACATCCATTATTTGTGTAGCCAGCTTCTCATGGGTACGCAGGAAGCGGCTCGCAAAGCCTACAAGGCCGGGCATCTCTGTGACATCAAAACGTGCCCTCTTCATTCCTGTTAACTACGTCGCACAATGATTTTTCTTACTGTTTTCCTGAGCCTTATTACAACAGTAGCAGTCAGTAGAAGCATTTTCCACCTTACCTTTAACAAAATGGATTCCTATATCAAAGTGGCTTAACTCTTTTTTTTGGAATATCAATCCATCTGAAATCAAAAGAGCATAAATTGCCTCCGTGTGAACAATTGTTAAGGATTACGTTTAGCCTTCTCCTAACATATAAAACAATAGTTTGTATTTGACATAGAGGTGTCCTGGCACTCTAAACAGCGGAATCCATCCTAATGATAGATTTCTGCTCGACACATTGTTTCCACAAAAGCAAAACTCAACAAACAAAGGCTTCCAATCATCGGCGATGTGATTTCGGACCACCTCACTAATCATTTATTGGGAGGAAAGGAACAAAACAAAAACAAAAACTCAATGAACCATTGAAACTCGGCTGAGGATGAGTAATGTCGGACACAAAACCACGTCCTATAATTTCGCAGAATAACACGTGGAAAAACACTGCTGTCCAAAAACAAGGCGCAAAATAAAACCCCAATGAGATGTCGGGCTGCAGCGGTCACAGAGTTCTCCAACAACACTGCGCCGGCGCTAGAAGGAATCAGCAACTGGTGCCAGATAATGCATATGTTCCCCTCCTCTGCCCTGTGACGGCCATAAACCCCCAGCCTGGCCCGTCTGAGACACCGCTACCCAGCCCCCCTTGCCCCAGGGGCCTGCCCAGGAGTTATTACCCCGGTCCCACTAATGCAGTATATCTGTTCCCGTTAGTATTTATGAGCATTATTACCAAGAGCATAGCAAGAACAACCTGTTCTGATGAAGGTGCTCCCTTTCAAGGTGCCTGCACCGAGCCTATGCAATGGGGTCTAGTGGGCGAGGTCTTAACATTGGGAACAATTTGATTCCTGTAATGGAGGCTATTTTGTTATTTTAATAGGTGCTGTGGGTACGATTTGAGGGTTTAAGATCTTTTTTTGCAAATAGCCCCCAAAAAAGAATCCAAATTCCCGCTTCCCTCCGCCTTTCAGATGAAAGCTGCATGTGATGTGTATGTGATTGTGTATTTGTATGTTATTGACAGGAAATATGGATGCTCTGGCCAGTCAAATCCAAACCGATATTCTCATAGAGCATTTTACTCACAGATGACATTCAAATTAGAGCTCATAAATCTCACCTACAGCCCGTTTAACTGCAATTTAGTGAACATGTGTACTATTCATCCTGCTGTCACTGAAGGCCTTCATGGTAGGTTCAAGGTCAGGCCTGTTGCCATGGTTACTACTGTTTAGGTGTTCCCAACTTGCGAGTACCACTGTGGATTGGTCACTAGTACAGCGAGCAGGAAAAGAATGGAAGGAACACCTTGTCATCATCAGATCACATTGCCTTTAGGCTAATGAACCTTATCTGTGTGTGCGCACGTGTGCGTGTGCGTGTGTGCGAGTTTGTTTACACATGCGTCTGTGTGTGTGTGTGTTGGTTTGCGTGTGTGTGTGTGTGTGCGCCGGTGTGCGATTGTATTTGTGTATAGTGAGGGTTGTGTAGGAATGTGTCCTCGTACAAACGGTCTGTATTCTTCTCATGTGATCCTGCTGGCGTCCTGGTCACCTGCATTTCATTCCTCATGGTTCTCTGCATGTTGAAGAGCACTTTACAGGAGAGCCCTCCTTGTGGATCGATTCCCCAGCTCAGGAGACTTGAGCCACGGGCCAAAATTTATTTCACGGTTAGTATGAAGAACAGGGGGGGATGAATTTCATGTGTCTTGAAAAGCAACCGATTAATTACACTAAATGACATTGTTCGGTACAGTAGCAACAGAGCTTCAATAATGCACACATATATCATTTTAAGGCTGCGGTGGTTTTCGCCGTCATAGTAGACGGGGTTTACTAATAGGGTCTTGGTTTTGAATAATGAGCCTACTTGCAGGGCTTGCCGGCCTTCAAACCACTCCACGCTGGAGAGGTGTCATGAGGCCAGACACCCAATGGAGAAGCATGTGTGCGTGTGTGTGTGTGTGTGTGTGTGCGCGCGTGTTGTTGTGTATGTGTACATTCATGAGTATGTGCGTGTGTGCATGTGGGTGTGTGCGTGCGTGGGTGGGTTTTTGTATGTGTGTGTGTGTGTGTGTGTCTTTGTGTTTGTGTAAACATGTTCGGCAGGTCTCTATGGGTCTTAGTTGAGATATGTATTCATGCAGTTTTAATTCAAAACATGGGTCACATGGGAGCGAGTGAGCTGGAGTACATTATGAAAAGCACAAAGGTGAATAAATGAACAATATTATTTCACGACGAGCAGTGTATCTAAAGGAAGTGGACGGCATGTGTGTACTCATGTGGCTCACGCCACAACATTTTGGCCATATACACATTTTGATAAGGTTAACTAAATTAAATAGGCCTTAAGAAACAAAGTACAAAATACACAAAATACATTCTTAGTACAATTAGGAACTTTCCTAGGTAGATAATTACTAAATAGAACAAACGTACGCAGCGCTGCAGACAGCGTATGTTGTTAAAGAGGTCATAAATCATCAGACGATGAAAGATTTTCTTCCAATTTGTAAAGGGGAAGAAAAGTGTGAAAGACATTATTCTATTCTCAGACCGAGCGCATCGTATGTCGTCCACTGTTGATGAAGCAGTTCTGAGCTCTCTCTCTCTCTCTCTCTCTCTCTCTAAGGTTAAATCTGGATAATGGCCATGTACTCCCCATCCCTAGGCCAGTCATTATGTCCATTGCATCGCCTGTCTCCTCCAGTCTAGTGGGCCCCTCCACCCCACCACCCACACCCCACAACATATAACAATAGGCCATGGATGAAGAGGAGGAGCAGGACGATGAGGAGGAGGAGCAGGAGGAGGAGGAGAAGGAGCATAGGGAACGGTGGCTGCAGTGATCTCCTCATAGCTCTGATGAGGTAAACCAAGGCCATGCCCGGATTCTATTATTATTATTATAAATACATGTGTATCGTGTATTTGTTTGTGTGTGTGTGTGTGTGTGTGTGTGTGTGTGTGTGTGTGTGTGTGTGTGTGTGTGTGTGTGTGTGTGTGTGTGTGGAGGGGGGGTGGTGCCATTTACAAACACACAGTGGAAACGCTTGATTAGCTAGCATTGTAAAGGATGCTTGCTCAGCAAAAGATATCTGCATCGTTATCCCACAGGACATTTAAAACTACAAAATAATACTAGGATTCGCATTCCAAAAATCACATTTAAGATCTATGAATAGCCGATTGCATTTCCCATTTCCAGAGAAGATAGCATTAGCCTGAGCTGCCTGATGGCTCAATCCCATTCAGAATCAGAATCGCTTAATTTGAGTGTCATGTTTCGTAACTCGATGTGAATCTAATCAAATTACACTCCAAGTCAGTCTACTTCAGATGTTTGATTGTTTTTGTTGTGATTGATTTAGCCATTGTAGCGTACCCCTACAGTTACTTAATTTGCCAAATTCATTCACCAATACAATTGTCTGGAGTGTAAATCCACCAGCAGTCAATTGCTACGTTTTGTAGACAAAACCTTTGCTTAATCTTTCTGTAAATGACGAATGGCTACATATGTTCATTGAGGCTTAGGAGAGCAAGAGAGCGGGAGAGAAGGCTATGAAGAACATTGTGAAGTTAACGCAGAACCTAATCCCGTGACACCGCCTTCAAAATCTGCTTTCAGGTTGCTTTCATTCTTATGCTGGGATCACACTAGACCATTTTCCTAATTTACAAAACATTAGAGACCACACGGCTAACCATAGCTTAAGATACATTTTCGTAGTAGTTCTTACTTTCAGTAGATGTTAACCAATTGGGTCTCTACTAAGGACAGTAGGCCTATCTTTTTGATCCATAATGAAGAAGGCCGGCAGGGTAACAGACAGCAGGCACACCAGGATGCAGCCAGGTGGTTTAGCAGCCGCTAGGCTAGTGAAGTGAAGCCTAGCAGGAGACGTACATCCAGGCCAGCCAAGGGAGTTTGAATCCAGACATTTTCAATGTTCTTTTCAGAGTTAAAACGTGTACATGCTTTTCCAAGTGAAGCTGCAAAGTGTGGTGACATGAATGAAACCTAGTGGGCCAGTGGAAAGTGGCAAAGAACTGAAAACCCTTCCAGTCCATTGTCAAACAGACAAGCAGAGGTCGTGTTTTGAACCCCCTTTATAGTTTCCTGTCGTCTCAGGACTTCCTTAAGTCACCTAAAATAAGTGTCTATGGACATCCTGATCCTACAGTCTTTTTTTTTTAATATTATCTTCCAAATTGATCAAAATGTAAGTGCCATCCATTATCCAATATGGCTGTGTTAATTATAAATCAAATAAGGCTCTTACAGTTGAAAGGATTATGAACAAATTAGAAAAAAATAATCCATGTATACTATGCAGTATTTTTCAAGGACTTTCCAGTTATTTCTCCAGCGTCATCCCCGCTCCCCCTCAGCCTCACTGTAGGGGACCACCATCATGGTGAAGGTAGGCTGCAACCCTGGAGGCCGGCTCTTCGCTTCCATGCGTTGCACCAGCAGTGAGGCCGCTGTGTGTGTAGGGCGGGGGAGGGGCAGCAGTCCTCGTGGAAGACAAGGTTTCAATAGCCGGGATGGGCTATCAGGCTCTCTCTCTCGTGGTCACCACATCCATCGCACACACTCACACACACACACTCTCACACTTCATTAGTACGGCCCCCAGGGGGAAGTTCCCATAGGGGCTCCATTTCATTATGACACACACACACAAACTCACATCCGCGCACGAACGCACACACACACACACACACACACACACACACATACGCACGCACACACACGCGCACGCACATAGCCCCCCAATCTCACCACGCTGTACACAGATGAAGGGCTGTTGCCGGGATTGAAATGCGCAGAGAAGCATGGCTGTCTATCGTGTTGCAGCTATACATCGTCTGTCAACGCAATGCCTGATCCATATTTAGTCCTCTGTGATGTGATGCAGTGATTGTGCGGCTTTCAAACGTTTTTTTTTATTTTCTCCCACGCAAGTTCTCGCCCACTGGGAGTGCCTCCCGTTCCTTGGGATTGATTTTATTTTGGCCCGCATCAAATCCTCTTTCCCTCCTCTGCACCGTTACACTGCTCCTACCATCTCATCATTCTCGCTCCATTTCTCCTTTGCCCTTCTGCCTTTCTCTGTCTATCACCCTGTGTTTGTGTCTCTCTCTTTCACTCTCTCCCAACCTCTCCCTCTGTGTCTCTCTCTCGCTCTCACCTCCTCTCTCTCTATCTCTCTCTCTCTGCCACACCCTATACTTTAGCCACTCCATCTTTCTGTCCTTCTGCAGCCGCCAGCGACGGCGTGGTGGCACCGGATTATTATTTATTCACTCACTTGCTCACAAGCCTGCTCACTCATCGATGCTCATTAACGTGTGTGTGTGTGTGTGTGTTTGTGTTATCATGGCCCCCGATAAGTTGTGTAGTCACTCACTAACGTAACTAACTCATTCATTTGCACCCTCACACACATGCTCATTCACTTGATCATTCTCCATAACTTTGTTCAGTCACACACACATGTCACACAAACACACACACTCACTCGTTCACATACCCTCTCATTTGATCTCTCACTCCTTCACATCCTCTCTACTAATGCAACCCCTCACTCCTTCAGTCCCCCGGACAGCCTAGGGCTAGTTTGCCTATCTGTGATTAAATACATCAACAGGCTTCAATTATCCATGGCTCTCCATCATACTGGAGACGTGCCTGAGTTGCAAATACCTCCACCATGTGGATGAATCAGATGAAAGCGACTCCTCCTCTGTTCCGCCAAACACATTCACACAAAGGTCAAAAGAATCGTCAATAGCAAAGCTTAACGCCTTAAAGCCTTTTCAATGCACAACACAGAATGTTTTTGGCTTTTTTTATGTCGTGGATCCCATTCAGGATTCTGCCATTTATGCATACATTCAGGCCCTTGCCAGGCCATTACAAAGCAAATTGATATTATGCAAATGGAGATGGAAAATGGTAATAAAGGATGAGGGGAGGGCTACAGAGACGTTCCAAAGGCCTCTCTGCTGGTGAGTTAACGTCATCCTGGCACGCGGGCTCGCAGGAAGTAACGGTAGGAGGATGGTGCTGGTGGTGGTGTTCCTTCCACTCCCTTAACCACCCTGGAGCAATGCCGGGGCTCCAGATCCGGCATGGCCTTGCCGTGATTACGCGGCTGGGATTCCGAGTGGTTTCGAGCTGGAAAACCCAACAGAATCCTTCAGGAGGTGCTGGAGGCGTGGGCCCGGAGCGAAATCATGGGAGAGTGTAAACTGGAACATAAAGACAGCTAGCGCAGCTGGCAAATACCCCCCCCCCCCCCCCCCCCGTCCCACACACACAAGACTCGAGGATGGATGACATAGTCAGTGATTCGGTGATCTCCAATAGACCTTGGGAATGCCTTTGACTTGTCTTTATGGTTTGGAGATTTCTTTGTTGTTTTGCTCTACAGCAGCGGTGGGGAGGGATGTTATCGATAAAGTGTTTTTGGAATAAGAGGATGGCAAATCGGGATCTGCATTAGGAGAGAACAGCAAACAGCTCTTGTTTGTTTCACTGTGCAGCGTTCCTCCACTCCTCCAATAGAAAGAAGTAAAGTAAAACTAGGCAGGAGAAGCTAAAATGCCCAAGGCTGTATTTCAACCTCAGGTTCTGCATAATTCACAAGATGGTGTGCGGTGGGACATGGTGAATGGCATGAAAAGCTCTGTTCCTGATAGACAAGGTATGAACCTGACATTATACATCTACAACTCTCCCCCTGCTCTCCCTGGCCTTTTCCAGACAGAAAAGTAGACTTTGCAGAGGTTTATCCTCACCACGGCGGAGGTTCACAAAATCCTGTAGAGGCCCAGCGTTGCCATTGGCTCCCATTTTGGCTTATTTGCTTGCAAATCGAGATGTCTGCAGCGGCCAAAGGCTAATCAATCTGCGGAGATGTGTTCGCAGCAGAAATTCATGTCTAGTCACTTTCTAACTTCAACCTGTTTGACTTGGCATCGAATGGATTAATGTTTCAGTCCTCCAAAGGCACAATGCACTGAAAGTGTGTGTGTGTCTGTGTGAGAGTGTGTGTGTGCATGCGTGTCTGTGTGTGTGTGTGTGTGTGTGTGTGTGTGTGTGTGTGGGACGATGCATAAATTACTGTTAATTCGGCAAGTTGGGCTTCTGAACATAAAGGCTCTTCTATAGCTGAGTCCAACCAGAACAAAAGAGTCAATTAACCATGTTGAGGTATTCTTACTGACTGCCCACACTTGCTTATTGAGTTCCCCGCCACAAGTTGTCGGTGGAGGAGAAGGATTTCTGGAAACGTGTTTTTTAAGTCTGTACAAAACAAATATTGACGTGACAAAATGAGCCTCAGCACATTATGTTAAAGAGTGGTGACTTTGAATTCTTTCTCATTCAATTCTGTTCATAATAACCGAAAACAGGACATGGCTGACAGGATGCAGAACATCTATAGTGATTTTCAGGGCCCCAGGGAATGCAGGAGAGTCATTTGGCATGAACGTGTTCAATTGACAGGTCTGCACACATGACAGAAATCAAACGATTGCGTACCTGTACAACATACTGTCATGCTGATGATGAATGGTATGTTCAGAAATTGGACTTGAAATGCAGAAGTAAAGTGATGTAAGGTGATGCTAATGGAAAGGACAGCCATTTTATTATACATTGTGGTCACATTGTACAATATTGAACCAATAATAAACATTAGTTTATTACTTATTAACATTAGTTTATTATTAATGCAGTAATACTGCCTCAAACGGGATCACCACCTTATCGTGGTGAGGCGGTTTGCGAGTTCCAATGACCATTAGAGCTATGCCGACTGGAGCCCTAGACTCCTGGCAGGGTCACCCATGTCGGACAGGTCAAAGGGTAGGGGCCAGACGAAAAGTGATCCCCTGGTCCTCCAGGTTGGGGGTTGGGCTGAGGGCTGATAACCCTCTCCTGGAAAAACAGATTTATTACAGAAACCAGAAGCAGAACCAATTCATTAGATGAAGGGAATACCATGACCGTACCTCATAGTAGATGCACGATGATGCACAGGCGCCAAAGCCAGAAGGACACACCTGGGCTGATAGGGTCATTGGTGCAGCTGAAACACACCATGAGGATAGGAAACTGGAATGTGCGCACGTTATATAGAGCTGGAAATCTCGATCAGGGGGCAAGGGAAATGGGTAAGAGAGGAATAGCTATCATGGGTATTAGCGAGACGCACTGGACAGGCCAAGGAAAAGTACAACTGGCAGATGGCGAGACTTTTATTTACTCTGGAAGAGACGATGATATCCACAGAGCTGGGGCAGGCATACTTATGTCCAAAGAAGCAGCTGAAGCCCTTTTAGAATGGACACCAATTTGCGAGAGGATCATCCAAGCCAGATTCCATTCAAGACACATCAAATTGACTTTCATACATATCTACGCACCAACTGAGGACGCAGATGAAGGAATCAAGGATGAGTTCTACTCAAGGCTACAAGATGTACTGGATAGGAGGAATGTCTATGATATGTTAATTATCACCGAAGACATGAATGCAAAGGTTGGAGAGCAAAACGTGAATTATGAAAGAGTTATGGGTAAACACGGGCTTGGAGTGCGGAACGACAATGGAGTAAAGCTTTGCGATATGTGCGACATGAATGAGCTAGTAATAACAGGAACATTAATTCCACATAAAACCATTCACAAAGCGACATGGATATTGCCAGATGGAAAGACCAGAAGCCAAATCGACCATGTTTTTATCAGCAAGCGATTCAGGAACTCAGTGAAGGATACAAGGGTCTACAGGTCTGCAGATGTGGGAAGTGATCATTCTCTTGTATGTACAACAGTCAAACTTAGGTTAAAGAGACCTCCGAGGCAAAGGAACACCAACCGAGTCAAGTATGATACATCCAAGCTGGGAAATGAAGATGTACTTAAAGCATTCAACATCAGCTAACAGAATAGGTACCAGGCTTTACAACAACAACAACAACAACAACAACTACAAGACCTAGGAGAGGATCAATGTGAAGTAGAGAGGGAGGTAAACCTCCCGGTAATCCCGGTAAACCCCGGAAGAAGAAGAAACCATGGATTAGCGAGGAATCATAGCAGCTAGTCGATCAACGGGAAGATACCAATAAGAAGATCTTAAGTACTCGTTCAGAAAGGGTGAAGACACAGCTAAGGGTGAAATATGTAGAGAAGAACAGAAAGGTCAAAAGGAGTATCAGGGCAGACAAGAGGAGATGGCTAGATAACATCGCAAGTCAAGCTGAAGAGGCTGTAGGAGGTCAGCACATGAAGAAACTGTATGGACTGACAAAGTCTTTATGCAATGAAAAACCAAGACAAAGTACAGCAGTGATGGATAAGAATGGAAACCTGCTCAATAAGAAGAAGGATGTAAGGGATAGATGGACAGAGCACTTTAAAGTAGTGCTGAACAGGGAAACGCCAGGGAATCCGATAACCATCACCGACAAAGTAGGATTTGATTTGGAAGACGAAATTCAGGAGATGGCAGTGAACGAACCAACTCTGGGTGAGGTAAAAGAGGCAGTCAAAAAAAAATGAACACAGGTGATAACAAATTAGTCGATGTATTCAATAACAAGTGCCTGCTCAGAATTCATTCATATCGGGACTGAGGGCCTTCTTAAGATAGCTGAGATGAAGCCACTTAGTGAGGAAGTCAAGATCAGAAGATGGAAGATGATCGGCCATATCTTGAGGCAGAATAGAGGAAGTGATGGCAATGTGGCAATGACATGGGCAGCGGAAGGGAAAAGAAGTAGAGGAAGACCTAGGACAACGTGGAGAAGGACCATGGAGAAAGAGAGGAGAGATGGGGCTGGGGCTCATGGGATGAGGTCTGAGTTGCAGCAGCGGACCGAGAGAAATGGAAAGGTTCTGTAAAGGCCCTATGTGCCACGAGGCATTTGGAGGACAGGTAATGCAGTAATAACAATAATAATAATAATGGATTGAATTTAGATAGAGCTTTTCTAGACACTCAAAGACGCTTTAGAGTGAAGGGGGGACCTCACTAACCACCACCAGTGTGTAGCACCCACTTGGGTGATGCACGGCAGCCAATCTGCGCCAGAATGCTCACCACAGGGAATTAATGAGTCAGCCAATTATACAGGAGGATGATTAAGGGGCCAGATTGAATGAGCCTGGTTGGGCCAGGACACCGGGGAAACCCCTACTCTTTGCAATAAGTTCCCTGGGATCTTTTATGACCTCAGTGAGTCAGGACCTCGGTTTTATGTCTCCTCCCAAGAGTGCCACCCATTGGCCGTAACCCGACACCACTTACAGCACCTGCTATTCCCAGGCGGTCTCCCATCCAAGTACTAACCAGGCCCGACCATGCTTAGTTTCCGAGATCAGACGAGATCGGGCGTGTCCATGGTGGTAAGGCCATCTAAATATAATGATATATAATAATATATATTATATAAAAATTATAATATATAATAAGCCCTAACTAACAATTAACAGTTAATTAATAGTTCATTAACAGTTAACTTAACTTGGTCTAGTAACCATTTCCTAATGATGTTCATGTTTACGAATGGTGTTTGTGTTAACTTAGGCATTAATTTGGTTTTGTGTGCAACTGTGTGCGGTTATGTGTGTAACCTTTTCTGTGTTATGTGTATAACTGTGTGTGGTTATATATGCTTAACTATCTGTGTGTGGTTATGTGTGTAACTATCTGTGTGTGGTTATGTGTCTAACTATCTGTGTGTGGTTATGTGTCTAACTCTCTGTGTGTGGCTATGTGTGTAACTCTCTGTGTGTGGTTATGGGTGTAACTATCAGTGTGTGGTTATGTGTATATCTCTCTATGTGGTTATGGGTGCAACTCTGTGTGTGGTTATGTGTATAACTATCTGTGTGTGGTTATGTGTTTAACTCTATCAGTGTCTGGTTATTTGTGTCTCTCTCTGTGTGGGGTTATGTGTGTAACGATTTGCGTGGTAATGTGTGTATCTCTCTTATCTCTCTTTGACTACAGGTGGAAAATAGTAATTTGCTAAAACCTGGAGCAATGCATCTCTCCTTGTTCTAAACAAGGTTAATGTTTATTTGTACATTGCCCTGTTTTAATAAATTTACATTGCATGTGTGTGTTGTCAAATATATATTTATTTCGATAAATATCGAATATATTTATTTTTTGAAACGGTTTCGATAATCATTCTTTGCAGTATCGATACTCAGATCGCAGCTACGATGGGATCTGATCTCTTCTCTCCGACAGCGAGTAAACACACATCACTACAGCGCTGACATAGCCCCGCCTCCTGTCCCTCACACACATCGCTATAGTGCCCACATAGCCCCGCCTCCTGTCAGTACTCGCAGCGCGGTCTCTCGCAATATTTTGTCACTAGTCATGTGCCGTGTTCCAATATCCATACTATCCGTACTTACTAGCCTAAGTTTGAGTACGTAGGGCGTTCTGATTCAGATCGGGCGAAAATAAGTGTACTGAAAGGACCCGAATGGTGTACTCAAAACGGTCAAATCGCGAAGTGTGGATCGCAGTACACTTTTCGTACTCAACGGCGGAGCCAGGTTGAGCCAAAGTCGGCGCATTTTCCACATAGCCTGCATTAATAGAGTCATTTTTTAGTTTTTATAGCTTTTATAGCTTTTTATACCAGCTAGGCGTAAAGAGTTCACCGTTCAAAGCGGGATGTTTATTGTGGGGGAGGAGCCGCGGCGGCAGTCGTGATCGTAATTTCCGGTTAGTGCCCCACAGAGTATTCGATTTGGAACAACACTGACATCTGAAAATTAGCGCACTTAGTGAGTGCGGATAGTGTTCTTCGTTTAAGTGTACTCATGGAAGTATGGATATCGGAACACGGCAATGCTGTGTGACGATGTGAGCCTAAAGCTAGCCATCACAGCTAGCATGTCAATTGCAGCGCTTCCACGACCGGTTTGGTAGAATAAAGTGGCAGAGGAGTGCTCTTTAGAAGTTATTTGGATTTGAGGCAAATTACCAAGGAAAGTCAAAAGACGCATATATACCCATGTGCAAGAACATGGTTTTGTGTTTCATAGCTGCACATACACAGCAAGAACATACATTATGAAAGCTTAGCCTCCACTGACTCCTACAGTCCAAACCATATCAATCTGTCAATATAACTCAACGAGCTAGAGGCATTAAGCAATCAAGAACCAACTTCACATTTTCTTTTTACAACCATAAACGATGTCTTACCTTTGTTTTTTTTGTCCTCAATGTTTTGCCACTAAACATTATGCTTATTAATGACTAAGTGAGGGTTTCTGAGGAAATGGATAAATTGCCTTCAATCAGAACACATGTTCTTCAGCGCTGTCTGGTGGCCAAATGGTGGGATCTGGTGGCATTCAATTATATTTGCCCTGAACTTTCAAGAGAGGGGTCAAGTGTCCAAATTGTACAATGGGTTCTCAAGATATCTACCATTTGTACATTACATACATTATAGTACTATGACTCATAGTACTATAGGGCTACCAACTAATAATGGTAAACTGATAATTATTTCAGGTGGAAATGTAATCGAGGTATGCTGGGTTATAGTTTTATTCGCTCTAACAAAGTAGTATCCACATTGAAAATTTCATTCACTTAAATTTTCTGAACAAAGAAACTGAAGTTTTTCACGTGGTATTGAAAATGGCATAGAAAATCTTTATTTTTCAAGGTATTCAAGGTAAATTAGCAAATCCAGTATTGTGACAATCTCTATTTGTTTGGTTGTATGTTATAAAAGGCTTTGGGTTTTCCTCTCTCTGTCTCTCTGTCTGTGTTATAAATGAGTTTAAGAGTTTGACTTGCTGTGTGACGAGTGAGCGCTCCGGGTCAGCGCTCCGACCCTCTGAGATGACAAAATGGAGGACAGCGGCAGCACGACATGGAGCCGTGTCACTCTCCTCCATCAGGTCCGCCTGAGAGCCTCTCTCATCTCCAGGTTCCTCCTGAAAGGGGCTTCCAGCGCATTCTGCCCAGCGCTCCATGCTTCCCATAGTATTATTTAATTGCACAGCCAGCCATCGCGACACACTGCTACTGCCCTGAGGGAACAGTGTGAGTGTTTCGTTCAATTTGCCCCCTATCTATCATGTCCCCCCTATCGTGTTTAGCCTCTGTCCCCCCCCCCACCGCTGAATCCTCCTCTGCTCACACACCATGGGGGGTATTAGAAATTAAGGCGGCCATGCTTCAGGTGGGGAAGCTGCGGGGCAGAATGTGAATATCAATTAATTGCCTTTTTCCTCATTCGCTGCTAGGATCTTCTTGTAAGAATCGTCTTGCAGCCAGAAGGCTCAGCCTTACTCGTGTCTGAGTTGAACACTGCAGCTCGCTGAACGACCCGATAGTACGTAGTACTTCAACTCGTACAAAATAACAATCGTTTTGTTTTAGGCTATGCAAAGAAATCCACTCCACTCCTCTCCTCCTCCGCGACCCAGAAAACTATGGCTGAACTGCACTCTGGGTAAACATCGGGCTTGTGAACCTGTAGGGGAGATGTCTAATTAGGCAATGAGACGACATTACATGGAGCGCATTGGCTGGGAGGAGCACCACAAAGTGGGGGGGATGGAAGGGGAAGTGTGGTGCAGTACTGAAGGTGGGGGGATGAGGAGACGGTGGAGGAAGGCAGGAAACGCGCAAGAAGGAGAAGATAAGGAGGAACATCGAGCCATTATGCAGCGATAGCGCCAGACACGAGACTCACCTGCAGAAGGGGCGCTGAATGGAATGAAAGAGCGAGAACGAGAGTGATTGAGCTAGCACTTGTTGCAGGGCGTGTGTGTAGAAGATGGAGAGGAATCTGAGAGATAGGCCAGAGAACTACAAAGGTTGTGTTGGTACAGGGTCTGGGATGCACATGAATGAAAAGCATGCATTGTAATTAGAAAGAGGAGGAGAGTAAACAATTGATAATTTGGTCAAAGGGCAACAGAACAGATAAGCCCTCAAAGCCTGCTAGCCTGCCAACCCTGTAGGGATCCATAGATGTTGTTCCAGAAGGATCTAGGCTCGGTGCCCACACACACTTTTCTGCCACAGAGGCCCTCTCTGAATAGGCATGAGACGTCGGCTGTGGCCAGGGACCAGTCGGGGTCAGGCAACACTGGGAAGCCAAATCGTGCCTAGACTTTAACAACCAAAAACAACCCCCTCAGGCCCGGCAGCCAATGAGCCCAGAGATTGCAGTTTCTCGTCCGTTTAGTTCTCCCACAGAGCGTTGAGATCAGATGCCACAGAGGCTTAGATGAGAGGTTGGAGTAAACACACATCTTGTTTGTTTGGGCTTCACTTTTTTGTGTTTGTTTTCAGCTTTTAGGTTGGGGTTCTTTGACAAGCTAGTTTGTACCTGATGGGGTAACTTGCCAGCCTAGTGCACTGAATAAAGTCACTCACGGTTTGAATCAGCCTATCGTGTTTCTCAGATCAGCAGTGCCAGCATGTTTAAAGAAGTAGATACTGTGCAAATGTTTCATTTGCAAATGTTTCATGCTGGATTGCCTCTCTACAAAAAATCTACAATGGAAGGCGTGTATCAGATTCCAGAGAAGAGCCTGAACTAATCAACTCTGATTCCTCTGTTGGATTTGAATTGGTTACGTCTCTTACCACCAAAAATAGCAGCCTGGGGATATTGTTGTTGAGGCAGTAGTTCACAATTGAGACAGTGCTTTCACTTCTCTCAAGAGCATGTTAGGAGCCGTTGAGAAGCACAGCAGAGTGTTACATAATAGATAGCATATAACTTTTTGGGGGGGTCTTGTTATTGGAAAGATAATGAATGGCAGTCCAAGGTTAAGATACAGCTGGGTGCTGTTGAGGCGCTTTTGTTCTGAGCGCTCTGTGTCACCTGCAGTTATGTCCTGTGTGTGACCCAATTAAAACTTTATACTTTCTCAGGAACTTCGTGTCTCCTGGGGAGGACACTCTCCCGTCCCCATGGGATGAGAGCACATGGGAAGTGTCTCAGCACCAAGGGAGGCATGTGGCTCAGGAGGGAGAGCAGGTTGACTGGTAACGTGAAGGTTGCTAGTTTGATCCCTGGCTCCTCCTAGCAAGGAGCCGAGAGTCGAGGTGTCCCTGAGCAAGCTGTCGGTTGCCTTGCATGGTTGACACGACCATCAGTGTGTGAATGTGTGTATGAATGGGTGATTGTTAGGAAATATTGTCAAGCGCTTTGAGGGTCCACTGGTTAGAAAAGTGCTCTAGAAATGCAGTAGATTTACCTTCCTACGATGGCTTCTTAACTACAAATGACTTCAAACATCTCTGCACGTAGAACCACAGGTTCTCAGGACTGAAGGGGTCATGACCCAAGCTACCAAGGACAATACCCTGACTAGCCTGTTTTCTCAGGCTTGCTTGCCCGACAGTGTTGAATGATTTGTGGATCACTAGGTCAAGGGCTTAACTGGCAAGGCATGCTCCCACGATTAGAAGTATTCTTTCTGTGGAAAGGGTATGTTTTTCTCCACACAAAAATCAGTGCCTCTGCAGTGAGCATCACAGCTGGCCTCTTTGCTCCTCATCCTGTGGGTGTATACCAGACCAGATAATATATGGGAGTCCATGGTCAGAGCTGATCAGGAAAGCAACGTTGACGAGGCTATTGCTGAAATGTGCTTCTTCAATCGCGTCATCACATGGAATAGTGGTCAATGTCCGCCTGCTCCAAGTTTAAATTCTGCCAGTTATTGGAACCCGAGTTAGATGACAAGACAAAAATGGATACACGCCTTGAGTGTCTCGATAAGACACAGATAAACATAATCGTGGCTGCACCTGGCAGATCACCCACCCATCTACTGACCTTGTGCTGCCAAAGCTGGGGATCTGAAGGTAAATAAATGCGGCTGATTCCTTTGTTTCCTCTACCTCTTCCAGTAAAGCAAAGTCCAGACTCCTGCTAAACAATGCTACAATCATACATTATGATTGAGATGCATTTGATTGTTGTTGATTGCATATAACCAGCTTTAAACATGTTTTTCTATATTTCTGCTTCTCATCAATGCTACAATAATTAATCTACCGTGTCAGTTGGCTGTCATGCTGAGCCAGTGGAGGAAGGGGCCCAGGAGCTTTGCTCTCTAGCGGAGCTAGAGAGCAGAGCAGGGCCTGCAGGATGGTGCTGCGCCTCAGGCACACCTACGTAGGAGACTAGTTCAGCATCTTGTACCTTCTCTTCATATTTAGAAAAAACTGTACAAAGCATTCTTAGCTAATTAAATGATCATTTTGCTTGCTCTGTATTTCAATTGTTGCAAAGCACACAACATGGTCTTTATCCCCCTCACTGAACTGACCATAGCCTGCTATGTACAAATCATAATGTTGCACTTTAACAGCACCTCCTTTTCACTGAATATAGGTTGATCAATGTGCACTTAGTTGGATAAAAACATGGTACTGCTGATTAAAATCTACCTATACTAAGGTAGATTTGAATCATGTTAAGCCCAAATAAAGGTGAATGCATTTCCCTCAGTACGTCACTGTACAGCAAGACAGTTGAACTTTAAATCGTACTCTCTATGATATAGTAATGCAGTGGATGCTTTTATATGAAGCAAATCTAAAAAAAAACTTGATAGAGGAACACGGTTTTACAAACTGCATGGCTCTTTTTCGGGCTACCTTATACATCACGTTTAAGACCATATACATTTGACCTAGATTGAATTTGAAACGATACTTAAAAATTTGATGAGCACCTGCACTTTCACTTGTAATGTGTGTGCGATGTGTATCCAAAGCCTTGGAGAAACACAATAATGCAGGTAAACATTCCCAGTTGCTTATCTGAAAGGAATTGCCTTAACAATGTATGGGTATGCTTCAATGACTATATGATAAATGATATATAAACAAGAAAAGATTAATCAGGTTCCCTGGATGGTGAAATAGCATGTGAACGCATGAGAAAGAACAGTTCGACATTTCTCGATACTCCATAGCGCCTGATACATTATCAAAGGCTTCCTGTGGGCCTTTAATGCGTTTCAGCATTACTAGTGAAGAGTTGAACCCACCTGACATACAAATGTGGATACGTGTCCGTCAGCTTCAATCCTAGAATCAAAGTAGCGATCCACATCCAGGTCGTTTTCATGATGTATTCATCATTGTGGTTCTCAATACTCCATAGCGCCTGATACATTATCAAACGCTTCCTGTGGGCCTTTACTGCGTTTCAGCATTACTAGTGAAGAGTTGAACCCACCTGACATACAAATGTGGATACGTGTCCGTCAGCTTCAATCCTAGAATCAAAGTAGCGATCCACATCCAGGTCGTTTTCATGATGTATTCATCATTGTGGTGTCGGTGTGTTTGATTGAGCTTCCCAGATTTTCTTCATCATTCCCTGGTCCCCTGAAGCATGAAGCTCCTCTCTGAAAGTATGGAAATATCACAGAAGGCTTCTTCTTTTAAACTCCAGGCTGGAAATTACCATGGCTTCTTCTGAGGAAGCAAGATGAAGGCTGTATCTTCAACTTTGATGCCCATAGGTTTTTAAAGGTTTTTATCTTTTTCTAAGGCACAATGCGTTCCATACAATGCGTCTGTTTGAGTTGACTGTGCGATGTGTCGAGGTGAGGACAACGCAGTGCAGACGGAAGCCCCTGAGAGACATGCAGAGAGCCAGGCGGCAGAACCCCCAGCGCTGGGACAAAGGTGGTTTGAGACCACACACACGCACACACACAGAAAGACGTATAGACCACGGAAACACCTATATTAAGTAGGAAACTACTAGTTCTATCTCAGTAGCAGTACATCAACCACCATAACAACAAATGGTAGAAATATCACAGAAGTTTCCTTTTTTTTAACACCACATTAGTAATCACCATGGCTTCGTCTGAAGCAACAAAAAAATAAATGCTCTCTTCATCTCCGATGTTGAATCTGCAATGGCTTAAGGTGAGGACAACACATTGCTGTATGGGGTCAGAACGGTCTCATTAATAATGAATTCACAGAGAAGGATTCACAAATGTATTTTTTGATTTATATATAAATTACTCTCTTCTCACAAATACATTTCAATGCACACACAAATGGATATCGGTATGTATAAATGTAAAATAAATCCATAAACAAAAATAAGTTTCACAAACACATTTTTGATCCACACACAAATGTGTCTTATTTTAAATAAATGTAATAAAAATCCATCCACGTGGCTGGATTCACAAATGCATTTTTTTCAACAATGAACTCTCTGTAGCCAATCAGATGCCTCCCTTGTTTTCAGCCAATCACATGACTGCAGTGACTGGGTTTTTAGATTGTCGGTGCCGTTAAAGTAGCATTAATAATCGTTTACTACTTTAACGGCACCGACAATCCCAAAACCCAGTCGAAACTAGATGGGAAAAGTGTGTAGTTCAAAACGTGACGCAGCTTTTACTTCTTCGCCACCTAGAGAATGTTATGTACGATCATTCAAAAACCCCATGCTATTTCCCATAGACATTTCACCGAGGGAACCTGGAGGCTCGGAGGCTGGACTTATTCTTCAGAGGTCGGGACTGCAGTCATGTGATTGGCTGAAAACGAGGGAGACATCTGATTGGCTGAAGAGAGTTCCTTGTTGAAAAAAATGCATTTGTGAATCCAGCACGTCAAGAGTCTCAAAAATCCACATATAAATACAGACCAGTTCACTCACAAATGCAAATAAGTTCACAAATGAAAAGCGTCTTGTTATTCAAGTTTAACAGTTTGTATATAATATATAACAACATCCAAATACATTTTTGATGAAAATTGCAAATAATTTTTTAATTCATATATTTATGGATTTATATTACATTTATTTAAAACAAGACACATTTATGTGTCGATCAGAAATGTGTTTGTGAAACTTATTTTTGTTTATGGATTTATTTTACATTTATACATACCGATATCCTTTGTGTGTGCATTGAAATGTAATTGTGAGAAGAGAGTAATTTATATATAAATCACAAAATACATTTGTGAATCCTTCTCTGTGCATTCATTATTAATGAGATTGTTCTGACCCCATACTGCTGAGAGACGCCTCTTAGAGACATGCAGAGAGGAGCCATACAGACAACCAACCCAGCACTGGGACAAAGACGATTTGAGACCAAATACAAGAACACACACATACTCACATCAACATTTTAGGTCAGATCCTTCATTGCTTTGTCTTGTAGCTTAACACAAATACATTTTCATACACATACAGGTGTTCCTATCCAAGAACAAATCAAAACTAGCTCAGATGTGGGTTGTGTGCCAAAGCTGATGTATTCCACTGCTTTAAAAATGCACGTAATATTATCGATTCTGGTTGGCCTTCCTACCAGGGCTGCATCAACGTGAGCATCCAAAGCACCGTGAAGACCTTCATAACCCACACAAGAAGGCAGACATATCTTCACTATAACTATCAGTTTCATCGAAAATATTGGGAAGAAAATATATCCATATATTTGGAGGAAAGCATTAAAATTGCAGCAATGCTGGATTTGTGAGTGTACTCTGTATTTCCAGTATTTGAAACCCACTAATGAATGGTCTGGCTTGTGGACAAACATCTCAGATGAATCTCCCTACCAATCTGCTGACATACATTTGAAAACCTGGACTCTGCTTCCCGCACAGAACTCTCCCTCGCACACACACACACACGCATGCAAGCCCAGACGCACACACACATGTGCACACATTCGCACAAATATGCACGCACACTCACACACACACACACATGTGCGAGTGTGTATGTGTGCGTATGTCTGTGTGCAGCAGGGCTCCAGCAAGTGACCGTCTCCTCACAGGTTCCTGGGTTGATGGCCTTGCAGATAGTCCTCTGATGGGGAGGTAATTAAATGAGAAGAGGCCATTAATAGTTTATGAGGCAGTAGGTTGGATGTGTGCATGTGGACGTGTTTGTTGGGTCTGCATTTGTGTTGAAGTTTGTGTGTGCGTGCACTTGCGTATGCGTATCTGTGCGTATCCATGTTTTTGTGTATCCATGTGTTTGTGTGTGTGTGTGTGTCTTTTTGCGTGTGTTGGTCTGGGTGTGTCTGCATGTGTTTGTCTGGGTGTACGTCTGCGTGTGTTCATCTGGGTGTTTGTCTGGTTGTGTTTGTGCGTGTGCGCGTGTGTGTGTGTGAGTCTGTGTAAACATACTCAATGGATAAACAAATCATTGATAGAGGAAGAAGAATTTGAATTGCCGGCTATTGAAAACATATTCTCAGCTAGCATAAGGAAACTGACAGTGGCCATGTCGGTACTTGGCAACCACTGATACACTAGAGAACAATAATGCACTCGATGCACAACACAGAGTGGTGCGACTGTCTGCTGAGCAGTTGCTGCTTCAAAGTAAAGACCTCTCAATGCCCCACAACATGCAGACTCAACATAGCTTTCATGTGATGGAAAGTCTGCAAGTTGCGTTTCACTAGAGACTTTTTTCACTTATCTTCTACACATGAATGAACCGATGTACAGAGTAAAGGGGATAATTCAATCGCATCAGCAATACAACTGAAACAAACATTTTTTGAAGAGTCATTGCTGTAGTCTAATTAATGAAGACGTTGCTCTTGAGAAAATGTAAGTTTTGAGTAGGCAGATATATTATTTTCCGACAAACTGGGGCAACTTTTTGCTTAAGCAAGCATGGTTAAAAAAAGTAACTTTGAGTGAACTTTCCAGAATCAACCAAGCATAGCACCGGTAATAATAAACACCCAGCTTAGCAAGAGCATGGGAGGCAAGCATTGTTGTAAGAGATTTACTACGCAAATGTTCAGCTTGCCTGGACAATAGCAGAGAAAAGCCTTTTTAACACTGGCAACCTCTGTTGGATAGGAAAGTCCTTTCATGGCCGGCAGCAAAAGTCAGTAAACAAACCATACACATTGAAAAGCTACACGCCTGAATGTCAAGCTAGTGGTGCGTCTCATTCTCTGGGAGGACGGAAAAACGGATGGACAATCAGATAGATGGAAAGATATGAATATCTGAGAAGGTTATCATTATGTACAAACCTAATTTTTGCAGTAACAAATTTGGGGGTTTTCAATCCAACTTTAGATTGACCCTTCCTGAGATTCCCTGAGATTCCCTGAGAACGTAATTGAGCGAGTTTCTGCGCAGACAGGACTCCTCAATGATATTGCCCCTAGCGCTCTTACCAATCAGTCCAGGTTTTCCAAGTATACGTTCTGTGCTTAATATGTCCATCACCAGCGGCTGAGGGGATGTATCAGAGCAATGGTATGGCTTATATGCAAATGTTACTAATTAGCTCAGTTGCTAGATGAATGTTTGCTCATTAGCGCAATCAGGTTGCGCTGTTTTTCATTGAAGGAATCACATGCCTCCTCTTTCACTCTACCAGGTACTTGAGTTACAGCTCTATAAAAACACCGGAGGAGGTATCCAAGAACACAACCACCCTATTCGTGAAATCTGAGATAATGGCTAATTAATCATAAGCTATTGTTCAAATATGGGATACTGGCTAAGCTTTGTAATTGTTTTCTTCTGAACACATATATCACGTCTAATAAAATCTTATTTTGTGTTAAATGCAAGACTCTTCTGACAATGTTGATAATGACAGTTGAATGTTGTTGATAATGACATTTCACCTCTGATTTCATTACAGCTCTCTGCATCTCCCGTATGAATACAAAATGAGATTGAAGGCACAGCGCATTCAGAGAAGATGTCGGGGAACACACAACAAAACAGCCTATAGGATTCCAATATTATGATGGCATTCAAGTGTGGGCAGTGGTTCATTTTGGACCCTGAGCATATCTATAGGATTAGGCTTTGGCATATAAACATGAAAAAAATGTACAACACATTTTCAAAGTTTATACCAATAGGTCCATAGAAAATAGGAATGTCATTTATTTGGGAGTATTAGTCTTGCATATGAATATCATGCATGAACATGAATATGAATATTGTATTGGAATTTACAAATGTGCTGTGGTTTTATATTCAGTAGGTGACAAGATGTCAGGAAGCCACTCTAAAAAATAGCCACAAGAGCAGGGTGATATAAAGGGTATATTGTATCAGTCTCTCCAAGATCCTGACACCACTGCTCTGACTGTCAGATTTATCCCCTGAATAGTGCACTGCAGTAGTCCAGCCCAGTGGGAGGAAACCAACAGCAGCATCTGGCCAATAACACAGAGTGGTGCAGGGTTGAGATGGAGTTTAAAGTATGGCCAGACTGAGCTTGAGAGCATCTTTGAAATGAAAGGAAAGTACAGGATTTTCAGAAGTTGAAGCACATTGTTTTTTGCTGCCTTGAGCTGGAGGAATTTATACATTGACAGCCATGATCTACTGGTGCTAGACCACATCGACTGGTACTAGAGCACATCGACTGGTACTACACCACATCTACTGATAATAGACAACCTATACTGGTACAAGTCCTCATCGACTGGTACTAGACCACATCGACTGGTGCTAGACCACATCGACTGGTGCTAGACCACATCGACTGGTACTAGACCACATTGACTGGTACTAGACCACATCGTCTGGTACTAGAGCACATCGACTGGTACTAGAGCACATCGACTGGTACTAGAGCACATTGACTGGTACTAGACCACATCGACTGGTACTACACCACATCTACTGATAATAGACAACCTATACTGGTACAAGTCCTCATCTACTGGTAATGGACCACATCTACTGGTTCTAGCTCATGTCTACTGGTTATAGACCACATCTACCGGTGCTAGCCCAGTTCCACTGTTCTAACAACTGGACCTAGCCAACAACATTAAGATCTAAAGATATACTTGGATGAATGACATTTGTTATGGCCTCCGTCCTGCAGTTCCAAATAAGATAAAATCATACTTACAGCATAGTCCAAAACATCAACTCTCAACAACACACAGCTTTCATTTAACAGTTTGCATTAAAGTCCGACCGATATATCGGTTGGCCGATTTTAAAAGCCGATATTGCCCTATCACAGATATATTATATCGGCGTGTGTGTTTGCCGATATGCGCTGCTAAGAAAACTTTAGAAATGGTGTTGATTTATTAACATAATCACCTTTAGATAAATCCTGTGCTGGTTGAACCTCTAAAATGAATGCCTTTGACAAGCACATCCACATGACCGCTCCCAACACTGACAAAGACAACGGTTTTACATCATGATCTGTGTGAAGGGTAGTAGCTCTTCCGCATACTACCGGTCATTGGTTCCTTTAGCTCATGATTTTAATTGCATGTTGCTGTAGGGGGGGGGGGGGGGATCTAGTATTGCTGATATATATATAGAATAAAAGCTGACATATCTATATTTGGAGTATCAGCCGACATATCAATGTCGGTAATCTTTTACTCCCTAATATCAGAAATGGCACCTAAAATGCAGCATTGTGCTCTAGTTTGTACATACATAGACACCTTTGCCACGCATTCAATGGCAGACATCCTACACCTGATAAAGCAGATCTATTAGTCCTCACAAGATCAGCTATAAATCCTATTTTTGATAAAAGTATGATAAAGTGAGCTGAAAGGGAAACAGTAACCAGGCTGTATTCACTCTTTGAACACACACATTAGCAAAGCATCTATCAGATGTGGAGGTAAATATGCAGCTCCGAACAGGAGAGGAGGAATCTTAAATGAAGGTAATGTCCTGGGTGTAGGTTTGTTTTGTTTGTTCTCTCTTCTGTGAAGGGACTAGAAATGAACGTTAGAGCGCCGGTGTTTTCCTAAAACGTTGAGTTGTAATAAGGAAGACTGGAAGCAGAACACTGCACCAGGGAAATACAACTGGCCTCACGCTCAACTATTAATGCTCTTACAGGGAATTAACACCGTTACAAGTGTCATCGGCTGAAAGCAACAGGGAGCCCAAAAATAAATCCCTTTCCCAAAATCCGAATGGAAAGAGAGCCTTGGAGAAAGTTTCCCAGAGTAGGGGTTCGTACCAGATTAGCCGTTTTGTTTATTGTACGGTGAGCAGCCGAGGAAACACCGATATGGTATTTAGGAATAAAGACATTTCCAAAAAAGGTATTCTTAGCTTCAGAGACACAATGTTCCAGAAAGTTACTTACTTCTGTGATGTAAGTAACTTGGTTGAGGCACATTCGTGCCTCAACCAAAAGGACTTTGTTTTAGATGCTCTTGAAAGGCTGTCTTGGCTTAACACAGTGTTAATTAATTCTGCAATATTACAAAATATAGAATTAATTATTCATCTTAATCCATTCCCCCATCATTAATACATCTGAGACTCTCAAAGCTTGTTACAATACATTTATAAATATCTCCATCACCCTTTCCATGTCTCAGACAGTGTTGATGTCTGCCTCTCAGCTGAATACCACACCAATCCACACTCTTGTTGTTTTTTTTCTCTACTCAATCCACGGGTAGTTATTGGCTTCCTAAAATAAATGAGTGGGTTGTCTCCAGATTAGGAGGCCGGTGTTAGACTCCGGTCCTCAGGGGCCGAGCTCTGCCAGGGATCAGCAGACCAGAGCCCCCTGCAAAGCGCAAGTACAGCAGACCTCCGTGTGATGCTGAATGCCTCGCGCCATGAGAGGTTTCTGGCACGTCCTCTCCCCTCAGGCTCTAGGGCCGAGCAGGGCACCCTGCCAGAGGAAAGGATTAATATTAATTCCCCACGAATTGCCTGGAGATTCACTTATGCGCGATAATGCAAATACAAGGTCTTTTAGCTCTGCCCTGCTCAACCCTTCTGGAAGAGGCGGCTTTTCACATCTCTGGTTTTCCCTTTGTTCCGTTTCGTCTTGCTTTTTATATATATATATATATATATATATATATATATATATATATATATATATTATAGTCGAAGTAGTGGTAGGCTTAAGGCTTCATATGGCTCATTCATAGATTGATGAATACTGTGGTACGTGTGAACCCCATCTCTGAGTTTCCCTTCTTTGTCGTTTCCGAAGTGCTTAGCAGAAAGTCAGGGGAGCCATCATAGAGACTATGAGAGGGGAAATGTTAGGGGTGTCTGAGCTCTGTTTAAAAGGGTCTTTCGCTGTTATTCTGCTTTGATGCTCTTGAAAGGCACACAGAGACTCGCTGGGCCCAGCAATAGTTAAGCTAGTGGAGCCCTTGTCTATACTTCAGTCATTGCGTGGCAGCAAATCACTTGGTTTAGCGCCACCAAGCAGCCAGGGAGCCGACCTCAGAGAGGAACTTTAACCAGCAGCACGGGGGGGGGGGGGGGGGGGGGGGGGGGGTAAGCACAACGATGCATTGATGGTTTCCATAAGGGCGGGCTGCGATGTATTGATGGTTTCCATAAGTGTGGGCCTGTGAGCCACTTAGCTCTGGGCATTCTCAAGAAACCCAAGGTAAAATTTAAAGCGTTTAGAAAAGTAATAATGAGAATCATCGTTTGAAAGTGGTGAGAGAGAATAAAGATCAGAGTATGAAGGATGGGTTCACATGGAGGAATGGAGGACGGGTGTAGTGTGGCGGTATATTAAAACCCAGCGCTGTAAATCCCCCTCTTCAAGCGTTTGTTCCCAGAAATCCACAGTGTGCCCTTGACGGAGAGTGTATGTTTTGAAACGTTATTCATATTCTCATCTCCCCTGTTATCCCTTTCTCTTACACACACACATACCCACACTTAGCCCCACACACACAACCCCCCCCCCCACACACACACACACACACACACACACCCACACACACTCACACACCGACCCACCCAAACCCACACAGACACAAACACACAGAGCAATATTTGGCCATGCTGTACTCAAACAGGCATTTGTATGTGAACCTTGTATGTGAGCCTCATACCATATCATCATCTTATAAAAAATACTGAAACTAGAATGGGAAAAGTTTGTGTTGACCAGAAAGAGTGTGCTTCTCATCTTTAAAGACTAAACCATGGTGTGATGGTCGCTACTGTTAAGTGAACAATAATCGCTGTCTGAAAGCAAGACCTCTAAGCAACAGGTCCTGCCACACGCCCACAGACTTCTCCGTAATAGGCCAGATACTGTTGTCGCTATGTCCATCTTCTCAGATATTTTTTCTTTGTGTTAGAGCTCTTCATTCCTTGTGTCGTTGGCGCGTGTATGTATTGTTGTGTGTTTCTTGTGAACACAATGAACTTCATATGCATACTTAAGCTAAGGGGCACATAACAGAATATACACTTGAGGTATTTACTGGTATCATGTTTCTTTTACTTTGTGCTTGTTTTGTTTTTAACCCTGGTATTTCTACCCTGAGAAAGTTTGCTTTGGGGACTAAAGGTGCGGTAGCCTTGCATTTATTATGCATGCCTCAGATACTCACGCTGCAACCAGTTCTTCTTTTAATATTTAATTTAGTGTGTGGCTGGCAGCAGAAAAATAATATGGTATGGTCACTGTAAACAGACAAACGCATGAAACCAGTCAAAATGATCCCATCTGGTCCGTATCACAAAATAACAAGCAGCGTAAACATGTTCAAAGATGCAGACGATGGGAGAAACGCCACGCAGCCACTCATTAAAAAGCATATGTGGTGGAGCTGCGACTGTTTCCCTTTGTCCACCTACATGATTGTGCCGGGATACTTTTGTTATTCATCGTCACTTATAGCTCTGTTTCCATGTGTCTGCATGGATACCTGCAGGTGTACAGCTGAAGGTGTTGTCGTGTGTGTGTGTGTGTGTGTGTGTGTGTGTGTGTGTGAGAGCATGTGTGTAATATGGATGGGTGTTATACCTGTCTTTGTTTTGTACATTGTGTGTTCAGTGTGCACTGTGCATGTCGCCTCACTTTGATAGAATGGAACCCAACCTTGCATTCCCATTACGAACAGTCTAACAGTATGGAACAGTGGTCCAGACTTATATAAAACGTCTGTAAGGAGTATGCAAGGTTGTGCTGCATCCCAGATCAATACGCAATAAAAACACACACAGAAACCCAAGCGGGGTAAACACCACACACACAAACACCGATATTTATACAGATATTCTATTTATTATTTTAGCCGATGTGATCTACTCAGATTCACTTCTCGTCTCGAACTCCGTACACTGTCAAACACACACACACTCCTATAGCTGAGGCGGCGTACACTGTGCTCACTAGAGAGGAGAGGAGAGTGAAAGCAAAACAGTGGGGGATATACCACATGCCAAACCCCTCTTCGGTGCTCCGCCCGGGTCTTCGTCTGCATAGGCCCTGGACACACCGCGCCCTGGCTGTTAGGGCTGCAGATCGCACATGTGCACACGCACAAGCCCAAACACACCAGAATCTCTCTGTCGCTGTCTCTCTGGCCTGCTGCAACTGAGTGATTTAAGAACCGATATTAAACAACAGCAGCAAGATACCGGCATATTGGTCTGTAGGAAGACTGTGTGTGTGTGTGTGTGTGTTTCTGTGTGTGTCTGTTTGTGTATGTGTGTGTGTGTGTGTGTTCACAGGGGGTTGTATGTGGATGTTGCCAAAACAACTGTTGAGCGTGTATTGATTTTTCTGTGTTTGATGTGTGTGTATTGCGTTGGGCAGCTGCATCTGCTGATGCGGTTACTGTGTGTATGTGTGTGTGTGTGTGTGTGTGTGTGTGTGTGTGTGTGTGTGTGTGTGTGTGTGTGTGTGTGTGTGTGTGTGTGTTTGTGTGTGTGTGTGTGTGTGAATAAAATAGAACAATCCCTCAGCAGTGACTTTCATTTTCTACACCGTCTTGGCTGTTTTAGATTTTATATCATCATCATGATAATTTCCCCAAAAGGGCAACAGAGTTCAGATAAATAATTTGTATCAATGAAAAATAAAGAAAAACAATCCGGGCATTCGATAGCGAGTCAAAGGATACCCAGCAGTGTCTGTGAGGAACATAATCTCCTGGGCCGCATTGATCTGCATCTCTCTGAACATGTGCCAGCGACAGGCTGGAGGTCTCTTCCCTGTTTAACCCCTAACTCAACTCATTGGCACAAACAGATCCCTGAAAATGGCAGATATTTCCAACCCCAGCATTAATGTGCTACTTCTAATCTAGGTCATTTGAGAGAGCAGGGAGACTGGAAATCTGTAGCCGTGGACCTTGTACTCCATGTGGCTGTGATTTAGAATGCTTACAAACACACACACACACCACAAACACACCACACACACACACACACACACACACACACACACACACACACACACACACACACACACTTCCCCTATGGATGAAATAAGCATCAATGACTGATGATGTTGGATCAATGACTCATGTGCCCAATAAGGAAAAGCTGAATCAAATATTGTTGGCAAGGATGAAGTGGGATCAATTCATGATCAGTTATGGATGATGGGACTTAATTAAATATATTGCGTGGCATTGTAAACATTGCGGGATGCTTTTTTGGCCCCCATAACATTACCCGTACCACTGTAATCTAGGGCATCCTTGAGCATCTTGGCTGAGGAAAAACACTCCAGGGCCTTTGGAGCTGAGCAGTCCTGTTAATGAATAGCGTAGCTAGTTCATGGCTTGGCCAATGTGTAATAACCTTATTTTATATTCTAAAAACATAAAGGGTGTTTATTGTTCCATATTGTCAGTGGCGTGCCTTAAAAGCGTCAAAAACCACTTCAATTATTCTTCATCCTCACAACTATACTACACTCGTCCCGTGTGATTTTGGAGCTCAACTATTTATCGTATCATTTGTTGGTTCAAACATACTTTTAAAATGAGCTTTAGATAAAAGTGCATGTCAATTTCATAAACAGGGGTGTCTGTCTGCAAAGCTATCGCAGCACGAAGGCCTACCTAGCGGACGGGTGGACCCTTTCCGCTCACGCCAGCTGAACTGGGGCTGCGTGCTTACGCCACCGAGTGGCGGCGGGGTGCAACGTCTGGAAAGAAACGAATTACTGACCAAGTCGGGAAAGAAAGTGAGGAATTTGGCCATAGCAACATCACCAAATGCAAAGGTATCTTTAACTATTGTCTCTGCCCGCTGGGGTTTAAACTAGACAAGAATTGTTTTATGGGCTGACAAATGGGGGGTGGAACAAACGACCACCCCCTCCTTCCCCTCCTAACCATTCAATCCTTAGCCAATGGGAAGCCCTCCCCCACTCCGGGATGGATCAGAGAAATCCCCTGATGCTCAGCGTCATCAGAACTCATGATGCAGGGATATTTAATTTATTTTGAAGCAAATTAGCTCAAGAGCTTAGGGTGCGATTAATACATTAGAAGAGATGAAAGCTGTGAATTCCCTACCAACAAGTAGGCTACACGTGGCAATATTCTCCTTTGATTCTCCCGCCTTATCGTTTGTCACCACATTGGCCGAGGGAATAAACACACTTGACAGCTATCTTGTTTACACCAGTAGCAAGCTTTTAAGGTTGATTATTTTATTTTATTTTTAAGTACGGCGCGCCTTGTTTTCGGTATATTTGACCTTCCGCTTATTCAATCTGAGCTGACACCCAACACTAGTCCGCGAGATGTCACCAACTCATCACCCCCAGTCCACACATCCACTTGATTGGTTTTGAGGACTGCGGTGATCTGCACAGAACCTTTTGTTTTCATTATGCAGCCGTCAATCAAAGCGGACCCGAGGAGGTCCGCCTCTTCCCACCCCGTGGTTACGTCTGTCTGGGACAACGCTGCACATAATAGAGACTGCATTTACCTACTCCACAGATCAGCTCCCCCACATGCTGAGCCACCTTGTGTGTGCAGTGAGGAAAAAGCTCAATATTTTAATAGTCCCACAAACCCACTAAGACAAACAAACAAAAAAACAAAGTCATGCACTCAGTGGCTTGTATTAGTAGGAATACAAAATGGGACCTATAAAATAACACATCATTTGGAAAAGTAGTTTGAACCAGTGTTACAAATCAGGGTTCCTGAAGTGTGGTCTTCAGGAACCCTGAAGACCAATAGCATTCTGGCATGAACAAAGAAGAATCAGGGACACATAGGGAGTGTATTTAAAAGTAGCAATTCTTTAAACAGCTATTTACAACGTAACCAAAGACAATGCCACTGAAAGAGGTACAAACTGGTTTCCTCCTGCAGTTCTCAAAAACTTTTGTTTGTCAAATCATGAACTGAGAAATATTGTATAAAATAAAAATATTAGCTTCAAGAAAAAAAGTAGTCCAAGCATTTAAAACATCTGCTTACCACTATGTACAGGACTATTTACATTCCATTATCCCATTTCAGACCAAATTTAGCAAAGTAATTCATTTACATAAAACCGCAATTATATTCATTGAATTCAAAAACAGATACAACGTAGGTAATCAACTCATTAAAAGGTATGGCTGTCCTTCGTTCAGTTATTGATTTAACAAGAGTACTTGAGATTGGTGCTTTAAACCAATTGACGTGTTTTCAATGAGCCCAATGCATTATGGGTGGATCGTGCCTCTTCCATCGTCCACGGGTCAAATCCGTCAGTGAATGGTATAAAGGACATCCCTAGACTATGAGATGCAATCCACAACACAAGTGAACAAGAAATAAACATAAAAAATTATCCTGCTAAAATTAGTTGACAGTAGTTTTCGCTTGAGTCCTACACACAGCAGTTCAAAACCTATGTCCATCAACGGAGCTGTAGCATATGTGGTATATGTGGCATGTCCAAGGGCACTCCAACGGAGAGGAAATAAAAACATGGTAAAATGGACCCCTTCAAACTCAGAAACACACATTTTAAAACAAGGCTCAATACTGAGTATTCTAAGACAAACAAGTTTAAATCCCTAACTATACGATACTTAATGGATTCCAAATTAAATATCTAGAAAACTCTGACTGATACTGGCAAAGTAGTAGTATGACATTCAATAATTCGTAATATTTGATTTTGGTGCCACGCTCAGCCAAGGACACAAACGTTAGAAGCCCAACCCTAAGACTAATTTTATCAAAACTAACTTGTGAAAATGTTTAAATAAAATCAAAAGAAGAAACCATGCCATTATCAGAAAACAAAATCTCAGTTTGTTTTACATCTGTATAGTAAAAAAAACAAATCAGAAGAAAATCATAAAAGCTTATCTTATCGTTTTTTTATCCACCATCAAGCCAGTAATAAAACATGCACGTTGATAAAGGCATGAACTTATCCTAAACACAGTGACTCTCACTTTAAAACGGGTCGTGTCTGAAAAACATAAAAATAAGGTATCATGGACACGTATGGACCGCTCTAAAGATTCATGAACGCAAGCCGTGCTTTCCAGTCGCCGGTTCCCATCCTCGCTCGCGGCTGTGGGACCATATTAAAATGCAATGATCTATGAAATATGAAATCTTAAGTTCCCACTTGGGCCAAGCATTCCTGTTGAGAACAAACACTCTGTGACGGCACAATGTTAAGCACCGACCCTGCCCCAGCGACCACATACGCCCCCGCCCGCCCCAACCATTAACTCCACCGTTGGGTGGAGTACCGTTCCTTGTTAAAGGGATGCAATCCTACTGGGGGAGAGGGCGGGCGACCGGGACCGGTCCAGACTCCTAGATAGGCATCTGGCTAGACCAGGCGTCGCACTTTGGACCACCCTGTAGATGTAAGGGTACGCATAGCAAGTCAAAAGGGATGGATGGGTTTGGCCGCGCCGTCGATGGGACCCCATGGCTTTGGTGCGCGGCTGAGGGTCTTCCCTCACCATATTACCGGGGTGCAGGTCACAATTGGCCGTGATCTGCAGTTAGAGGGGCACTGTGGGACATCGCCCAGACGACACGCCCTGTCGCTCCATTCATGGCGGACATTTCGCCGCCACCCTTCTCCCCCCGCCTCGCTGTGCAGTCGGTGTGTGTGGTTGCAGAGTGTGTGCGTGTGTGTGGGGCCCAGAGAGGCAGGGAGGGAGAGCGAGGCAGAGAGAGAGTGAGAGAGTTAGAGAGAGAGCCAGAGAGAGAAGAGAGAGGAGAGAGAGAGACAGAGAGGTGTGTTAACATCGCTCGAGGTACTCGATAACCCGCGTGATGGACTTCTGTCCTGTGGTACCCACGGAGCACTGATGGCAGGCCGAGTGATCGGCAGACAGAGAGAGATGACAGCGGGCCGGCGGCAGCGTGGGAGGAACAGAGAGAGGGGGGAGGAGTGGGAGAGAAGAAGAAAACATGTCAATATTGGAGAACAGGTAACTACTGATTTCACAAGAAAGGGCTTCCTTGACATGAAACGGCTCGGGGCGAGTGTGCAACTCTGAATGGTGTGCAATTCAATCGAATCGTTAATTCATGCAAAGTCTCGACTGCGGCGTGTTCCCAGCTTACTGGAATTACATAGTTACAACGCTGCCGGTATACTCAGGATTATGCGCCGCATGCAAAAATTACAGATGGGGCCCAGAGAAAGTATGTGTGTGGATCGCTAAAAAGGTACCGGTGTGTTGATGTTCAAATTAGTATTTAAATGAGGTGCATGACATTTGCATTTTGAGGTGGCTGTGAACAGTGTTTAAAAACAATTTCCTCGGGTTGTTATACGTCCTAATAAATACAAGACACAGCCTGCTTATACTTTCATAAATATCGTTCGGTTTGTTTGTCAAATAGCTAAATATTTTTAGATTATATGAATGATATACCCATAAAGTACGAGCAGTGTTTCAGGGGATGGGAACCTGTTTTAATATTGTCCTTGGCACAAGAGTGGACCGTGTGCAGGCTTTAAAATCCCATTTAACTAGAATAAGAGGAGTGCATGTGCGCATGTCTGTCAACAATTGATCCGATCGACTTCACACTGGCCAGCTGTACTGCTGAGGGCCTGGGTAATTGCAGCGAGCAGCTCACTAAAAAGCCTCCAGCAGCAATACCATGAGCCAAAGGGTTGGCCCTGTGAACCAACATGTTTTCATTGGGCACTGCACTAGTGGAGTCCATTACAAACTCTTTGCAAATGCACGGACATTGCTGTGAAATACCGGCAGTTTTAAAACAGAAAGGATTTCAAGGCCCTACAGGAATAAGGTGGGCTGATGCCCTTACATCATCACCGGCTCCCAGAGTCCCACGTTTAACGGCAAACCATCCAATTATCCATCACTCCTGTAAAGCCCAATTAGCTGCCAACCCACTCTTAGAAATGTAGCCACAACATGAGCATTTGTTCTGATGTCCCTAATTCTGTTTACACTCACCAACCCCTCGCACTCGCAACACAAACCGGCCTCGTAATCAGCACTAATGAGAAGGTTGCAGCCCGTTAACAACACAGCTTGCAGAGGACAGCGTATACTCACAGTGAGGTTCATGAAGTTCAAGAACTTCTTCAGCATTTCCGTCATGATGGAAAAGTCTCCTTTGGGTAGGTGTTCCCTCACAGTAGTCGCATTCGTCTGCATGAGGAGATACAAGCCAGTACACACACACACACACACACACACACACACACACACACACACACACACACACACACACACACACACACACACACACACACACACAGATGGGGAATGTAGCAGTAAATTAAGAGCGCAGATGCAAACACGTGTCAAAAAGCTGCAACCTGTCTGAGCACCCGCTGGATGGTGGCTTCTTTAAAAAAGGAACGTATAGGGAAAATACATCAAAGTTGATTGAGCGCAACTACAAACAAATCGTGAAAGAATTAATAAAATCCCAGAATGAAAGCGTCATTAATCCCTTCTGGCCCTTTATCATGGAAAGTAGGAATATCCTGCGACAAATGCTCTCATACAGTCAATGCTATTTTTAACATGACGTCAGAAAACTGCTAATGAAGATCAGGGTACTCCTCATCCCGATTCACAGAGAGGTCTGCTGTGGTCCGCACAATACAAGTCAATGATTCATTATGTGTCATATTCGGTTACTTATAAAATCCTCAAAACATCTGTGTTTTGTGACAGCTGGACAGAGAGAGTAACCAAAGTCCTATGCATCACAGTTATTCGCTTTTCAAAATGTTTTTTTTACACCAATACCCCCTGGCTTCCTTTGAACAAAGAGGTTTAAGAATGAGAGATGATGCCTGAAAACATGGTATAAGTGGATGCTGCTGACCACAGCAACAGTTCTGCCTGCGGGCTCCGGACAGAACCACAGATGGATGACACCGGCACATATTGGTTATTTTGTTTGAAGATGCAAGGCGATATGGAAAATTGATTTACACCAGTCCTTATCCTCCAAGGGATACAACTCTTAGAGAAATGACAAGGGATTTGATCTTAAAGGACATTTCTGAAACACCCAATATTATCAAATAACCCACTGCTGTCGTGGTTGACCTACAGATAAGTCAAGCCTTTCATATATAGCAAATTGCAAGTGGCTTTATATAATGAAAATTTAAGGAAACGATCACGCTATTCAAAAAAGAAACCTCTATTTCTACCACATTCTAATGAATATCTCATTTTATTCAACAACAGCAGCCAATCTGTCTGACCAAAAAAACTGCTCTTCTGTAAAGCCCCCTGACACTCTCAGTTAGTTAGTGTGCGTGCATATCAGAACAACGCTAACTTTCTCCATCCGTTTTTTTCATCAGTAAACACTGTGTACAATATTGGTTAATTGTAAGTAGGGAAAATTGCGCATGTGTACATGCGTGTGTGTGTGTGTGTGTGTATGTATGGGGATGTGTTGGCACGGGTCTGTGTCTTTGTTTGTGTTGGGGTGTGTGTGCACGTGTACCTGGCTCCCCTGGCAAAGGCACCCCAACAGCAGGGCAGTGTAGGAGGCTGCGATGCTGTCCTCCATGTGCTTGCCAGCGTGCTGCAGAGCTGCACAGTGACAGGGACACACATGCACAAAGCAAAGACTGTGACCACCATTACAGCACAGGATTACTGTCATGACACCAACAACCTCCAAATGAGCAAACCCCAGAAGAGCAGGGCTGTGACCCTTGCGCCCCAAAATAAAAGCCTCGCACATCCCTTTCACATTCCGAAGGGACCTTCTCTTCTGACAAGGTTTGCATATCAGAACCGGGTCTTTATTTGCGATGAGTTGCGTAACGTGTTTTGGTGAGGTTTGATCTAAACATAACATTCCAAACCTCAATGGACTAGGCTGGCCTGATGGGGATCTCTTCATAGAAGTAGCTGAGCTGGGATGAACATGCTGACTCACGTTCTTTTTGTGCAATTGTCTGTACGTTGGACACCAGGAAGTCAACTAGCTCAATAATAAGTCACAAGTTGTTAACCGACCATGTATCAGTCTTGAGTTTAGGCTTTGTGCAGGTAAGATAGTAATCGGATATTCTTGCTCCGGAATAAAGCAGTGTCGACTGGTGAAGGAATGGGTAAATCTGTGGTCTGAGTCTGGGTGGGAGCGGCAGTGTATGCCGATGAGCTGCTGAGACCACAGCATAAGACCCGCCTGGACTGTGACAGCTGAATGTGGGTGTTCGTCCCACTTTAGATTGCTTCACGTCAGACCATGAATATCTGCTCAAAATTCATTCTTTTTCAAATGGTATGCCGTTATGTCTATTTATGTGTAAATGAGGAACATGCTCATGCATATTAATGCATGTGTGATTCCGGGTTGGTTCGGTGTTAATATCTGACGTTTAGTGATTCTTCCACAACCCTGCACAAAGCCTGGTTACAACAGCTCCCTGGCAACAAAGATGCTAATCCCTCACAGGTGTCAACCACGCTAGCCTGGCGTGTGCTGATCTCTACGCTACAGCTCCATTTGCAACACATGATTGAAAATTAGAAAACGTACAAGTCTTAGAATTAAGATCATATTGATATACAAAAAAAGATGAGTTTAAGCGCAGCGAGGCAACACCAAATCAAAACATTCAGTATCTCACAAAAGTGAGTACACCCCTAATTTTTGTAAATATTTTAATAAATCTATTCAGGCACAACACTGAAGAATGAACACTTTGATACAATGTGAAGTAGTCAGTGTACAGCTTGTATAACAGTGTAAATGTACTGTCCCCTCAAAATAACTCAACAAAGAGCCATTAATGTCTCAACCGCTGGCACCAAAAGTGAGTACACCCCGAAGTGAATATGTCCAAAAGTGTTAATATTTTGTGTGGCCACCATTATCTTCCAGCACTGCCTTAACCCTCTTGGGCATGGAGTTCACCAGACCTTCCCAGGTTGCCATTGGAATCCACATCCACTCGTCCTCGAGGACATCACGGTGCTGATGGATGTTAGAGACCTTGCGCTCCTCCACCTTCCGTTTCAGGATGCTCAATAGGGTTTAGGTCTGGAGACATGCTCAGCCAGTCCATCCCCTTTACCCTGAGCTTCTTTAGCAAGGCAGTGGTCGTCTTGGAGGTGTGTTTGGGGTCGTTATCGTGCTGGAAGAGAGTTTCCGAAGAGAGGGGAACATGGCTCTGCCTCTGATCATGCTGAGAGTCATATCCAGAGGGTGTCTTTGGAAAATAGACGTAGGAGTGCTGCCAGCATTGCTGCAGAGGTTAAAGGGGTAGGTGGGGTGGGGGTCAGCCTGTCAGTGTGCAGACCATACACCGCACATTGCATCAAATTGGTCTGCATGGCTGTCGTCCCAGAAAGAAGCCTCTTCTAAAAATTATGCACAAGGAAGCCCGCAAACAAGTTTGCTGAAGCAAGCAGACTAAGGACATGTATTAAAACCATGTATTAGAACCATGTCCTGTGGTCTGATGAGACCACGGTCAACTTATTTGGTTCAGATGGTGTCAAGCATGTGTGGCGGCAACCAGGTGAGGAGTACGAAGACAAGTGTGTCTTGCCTACAGTCAAGCATGATGGTGGGAGTGTCGAGGTCTGGGGCCGCATGACTGCTGTTGGCGCTGGGGAGCTACAGGTCATTGAGGGAACCATTAGGGCCAACATGTACTGTGAAATACTGAAGCGGAGCATCAACCCCTCTCTTTGGAAACTGGGCCGCAGGGCAGTATTCCAGCACGATAACGACCCCAAACACACCTCCAAGAGGACCACTGCCTTGCTAAAGAAGCTCAGGGTAAAGGGGATGGACTGGCTGAGCATGTCTCCAGACCTAAACCCTATTGAGCATCCTGAAACGGAAGGTGGAGGAGCGCAAGGTCTCCAACATCCATCAGCACCGTGATGTCCTCGAGGACGAGTGGATGTGGATTCCAATGGCAACCTGGGAAGGTCTGGTGAACTCCATGCCCAAGAGGGTTAAGGCAGTGCTGGAAGATAATGGTGGCCACACAAAATATTAACACTTTGGGCCCAATTTGGACATTTTCACTTTGGGGTGTACTCACTTTTCGTGCTAGCGGTTTAGACATTAATGGCTCTTTGTTGAGTTATTTTGAGGGGACAGTACATTTACACTGTTATACAAGCTGTACACTGACTAATTTACATTGTATCAAAGTGTCAATTCTTTGGTGTTGTCCAATGAATAGATTTAATAAAATATTTACAAAAATGTGAGGGGTGTACTCACTTTTGTGAGATACTGTACATTATTCGCTTTAGGATGTTTTTTTTGCCTGTTGCTCCCAGACCAAAATGGATTTAAAGTCTCCTTAGTTGTTAGTGCCGTGGACAATAGAGAAGCTCGTCAAGTAAAATAATTGGGAACAAAACGGACGCTGGCAAAGTGTTTGCCCTTAATGCAATGGCCGCAGTCACAAAATGGCATAGTGCCGGTTCAGAGATCTACATAGTGTGCACGACTTTAAGAGCAGATATAAAATACCCCTCCATTAAACATCCATTCATTATCGGACTGATCCGATAAATAACTAATGTGGAGTCTCTGCTCCCGCCGTGAGCCACGCTGCATCAGAGGCCCGGGAGTACCTTTGTTGAGGTCCAGCTCCTCCTCTTCCTCCTCCTTCTTCTCAGGCTCCTGCGGCTCCGCCCCCTCCTTGGTCTCGGCCGCCACCCACTGGATCTCCCCGGACGTCTCCTTCCACTCCCCGCTCTGGTCCAGCGCCGGCTTGGGCGCCTCGCTGATGAGGTCATCGGTCTTGGCCTCGGCCAGGATGGCGGCCCGCTCGCGCTCCAGGAAGAGCTGGGGCGAGAGAGAGAAGGAGAGGAGAGAGAGGATGAGGGGAAGAGGAGAAGGAGAGGAGAGAGAGGATGAGGGGAAGAGAAGAAGGAGAGGAGAGAGAGGATGAGGGGAAAAGAGGAAGGAGAGGAGAGAGAGGAAGGAGATGAGAGAGAGGATGAGGGGAAGAGAAGAAGGAGAGGAGAGAGAGGATGAGGGGAAAAGAGGAAGGAGATGAGAGAGAGGAAGGAGATGAGAGAGAGGATGAGGGGAAGAGAAGAAGGAGAGGAGAGAGAGGATGAGGGGAAAAGAGGAAGGAGATGAGAGAGAGCAAGGAGAGAGAGCAAGGAGAGAGAGGGATAAGAAGAGACAGAGGGGGGAGAGGAGAGAGGGGGAAGAGGAGACAGAGTGAGAAGAGGAGACAGAGGGGGGAGAGGAGAGAGGGGGAAGAGGAGACAGAGTGAGAAGAGGAGACAGAGTGAGAAGAGAAGACAGAGTGAGAAGAGGAGACAGAGGGGGAAGAGGAGACAGAGGGGGAAGAGGAGACAGAGTGAGAAGAGGAGACAGAGTGAGAAGATGAGACAGAGTGAGAAGGGGAAGAGGAGACAGAGGGGGAAGAGGAGACAGAGTGAGAGGAGGAGACAGAGTGAGAAGAAGAGACAGAGTGAGAAGAGGAGACAGAGTGAGAAGGGGAAGAGGAGACAGAGGGGGAAGAGGAGACAGAGGGGGAAGAGGAGACAGAGTGAGAAGAGGAGACAGAGTGAGAAGAGGAGACAGAGGGGGAAGAGGAGACAGAGTGAGAAGAGGAGACAGAGGGGGAAGAGGAGACAGAGGGGGAAGAGGAGACAGAGTGAGAAGAGGAGACAGAGTGAGAAGAGGAGACAGAGTGAGAAGATGAGACAGAGTGAGAAGGGGAAGAGGAGACAGAGGGGGAAGAGGAGACAGAGTGAGAAGAGGAGACAGAGTGAGAAGATGAGACAGAGTGAGAGGAGGAGACAGAGTGAGAGGAGGAGACAGAGGGGGAAGAGGAGACAGAGGGGGAAGAGGAGAGAGACAGATGTCACGACTCGTTAAGGAGATGTATTTGTTGCTCCGATGGGGCCCAGGACTTCTTAATAATTCAAAAGGGGAGCAAAATGAGGGAAGAAAAACAAGTTGGTATAGACGATGACTTGGAGTCAAGTCAGGAGGTCAGCCCAAGTTATTTGTGTGCACTCAATCTCCGTCAAAACGTCCCAAGAGCTCAGAGCATTAAAGCCGGAGGATGTTAAAAAAAATTAAAATAATAAGTGGATCCATAAGAGACTTAGTTTCTAGATATATTCCAACTTACATTTGACATTGTGGCCCTGAGCACTGAAGGAATTTCTTAGCAGCCCGGAATTTCTTAGGCAGAAACCATACTACTCAACGGTCAATATATGAATCAAGGGGCTTATCCTTGATCAATATGGAGGGTTCTGCTGCATCATGAGCACCACACTTAAAAAGCTCCGATATTTTCAACTGCTGAAGCGCAATATTTTATATACAAAATGGAGGACAAGCAAAATGTGTTTGTACAAGTGTGTTAAGGGTATCACAAAATTACTCATCATTCACTGATCATTAACAGAGTCTTTGACAGGAGTGTAGGACCTGGCGGGATGCCTACCTTCACCAGGGCAGCCAGAGCCCCGGTGGCCGGGGGTTTGTCCTCATCGTCGGCCGAAGGTTCACCTGGTACGGGGGCAGCAGGCTCCTCCCCCTTCCCTACTGGCTCCTCCCCCTGCCCTTGCACTGGCGCTGCAGGCTCCGCCCCCTGCCCTAGCGCTGCAGGCTCCTCCCCCTGGCATGGCAATGCAGGCTCCTCCCCCTGGCATGGCAATGCAGGCTCCTCCCCCTGGCCGGCTGGTGCTGGCTCGGCGGGCGGCCCCAGACTGCTGTCGTCCAGGCAGCCCTCTGACAGAGCGTAATCCATCTCCACCAGACAGTGGCGGTTCCTGGAGCTGTACTCAACCAGGTTAATCAGCAGGCCCAGACCCTGGTAATCAAGAGAAGGGTTTGTTAAGGTGAGGCGATAAAATCAAACAAGGGAAAAAGAGGACATTAAACGAACCACACGCAAACAGAAAGGCCCAAAAAGACTAAAGAAAAATAAAAAGGGCGCAAGGAGGGCTGGACGATAAATCAATATTAAAATCTAATGCGATAAAATCGGCCGAGATAACGGTGACCTCTTTTAAAATACATTTCTGATATACATTTAACAGCATCAATCACTGACTGTGCAGCTCCCACCGTCAATGCGGAATACAACAGAATCCGTCAGAGCGTGATGATTTACACGCATGCAGAGCCCCACAAACAACTGAGAGTAATCCCCACATGGAAGTCTCATACCTCCGAGCGCCTCCCAGACCACTCGGTCTGCTAAATGCGTGCCCCTGACAGGGGCTAGTGCCCTGTCCCTCCCACGCACAACAGTTCACGATGACCTTTTGTGTCGAGTAGGGTACTAATACTCAACTACTAAAACGAGGCCAAAGACAAAGATATTATACTCAAGAAGGTGAATGCATTTCGGTTATTTGGCAATGGTTTCCACTACCTGAAGTCTGACCAAATACAGACTAGCATTAAGTACAAAATATGTCTGCAACCAGTCCTCAGCAGGCAGCACCCCAGAGCCCTACCAAAGCTTGAGTTTGTTAGCTTCACCCTCCTCCTCCCCCCCAACAGTCCAACCCTCCTCCTAGTTCAACTTTTGAAGTTTGACATTCATCACATGGGTCTGCTTTTTCAGCCATCACCCTGTACGAAAAGAAATCGAACAGATACAAATAAATAATCTGCGCAACTATCAGCAGGGTTGAAAAACAGGGCTCTGAGAAGCTCAGTTAATGAGTCATGGATAATAAGTATGCGCTGCAAGGGCGAATATGTTTCCCAAACATGTTGTACTCAGCTCTGCTCGGTCCGTCGTTTAAATATTTATTATTGTATTGAATCAATGTCCTTTTGAGAGATGTTTGAAACCAGGCATTTGATGAGAGGGGAATCCCAGCAGTTGTTTACATTTTATTTTATTTCATCAATATTCAGTGTAATTTATGTTTGAACCAAGTTGAAACAAGCATTTGATGTGATAGGAATCACATATTCTAAACCATAATTAACCTCCTGGTTTGGGGGGTTCTGTCCTAAGGAGGAATCTCTTATCGTAAATTTAGTAATATTATTATAAATTATATACAGTGATAATTAGATCAATAAGATCAATAAAAAAAAACAACGATGGTGATATCATTTTGGTTCGTATCGCCAAGCCCTAGGCACAGGCAGAAGACAACGGCTCCCCTCGTCCATGCATACAGGAGTCTCGTCAACATACTGCCTGCCCTTATGCAATGGCAATCTGCTGCCTGGACGACACAGGGAAGTTATGCAAGCGACCATAATGACCCCTCTAACACAATAGTACTTCACATTACACAACAGCACTCCCGTTACACCGCAACCCACCGCCTAACGCAGACCTCCGCCTAACGCAGACCTCCGCCTAACGCAGACCTCCGCCTAACGCAGACCTCCGCCTAACGAAGACCTCCGCCTAACGCAGACCTCTGCTCAACGCAGACCTCCGCCAAAACGCAGACCTCCGCCTAACGCAGACCTCCGCCTAACGCAGACCTCCGCAGACCTCCACCTAACGCAGCCCTCCGCCTAACGCAGACCTCCGCCTAACGCAGCCCTCCGCCTAACGCAGACCTCCGCCTAACGCAGCCCTCCGCCTAACGCAGCCCTCCGCCTAACGCAGACCTCCGCCTAACGAAGCCCTCCGCCTAACGCAGACCTCCGCCTAAGGCAGACCTCCGCCTAACGCAGCCCTCCGCCTAACGAAGACCTCCACCTAACGCAGACCTCCGCCTAACGCAGACCTCCGCCTAACACAGAGGCACTCCGTGTGTCCGGGCGGTCTCACCAAGACGCGGACGTCAAAGCGCTGCTCCTGGGGGATGTAGCGGGGGGCCCGTAGCACGCAGTTGAGGGCCGTCACGATCAGCTCATCCTGCTCCCCCGTCTTGGTGCTCCCCCACTCTGCACACAAACACAGACCACTTGTTATGTTGGGGCACAGTGATGTATAACATGGGGAGACGCTACAGAACAGACACGTTAATATTCATATCCACGACTCCATCTGGATTACCTGCTAAATTGATAGCCTGGCCGCTCTCATGATCCCTCATTATCAAACCTCAGACGGCAGCAGCCATTTGAAGTGGGCCTTATATTATTCACCGAGATTAATTCGGCCAGGCACGCACATGCACCAGCACAGGCAGTGGCCTTGGCTTGGCTGATGTGGTCCCAGATAGATTTGGCCCACCGTTGACATCTATCGTTGTGGCGTACAAACAAACAGCCTGTAAAAGCACCCTTCATAACTCAAGTAGTCTGACTCAAAGGTTAGGGGAGCCTGACCACTTTGAAGCTACACTGCTGTATAATACAATGCTGATAGAAATGATATATTCATTCAACAATAAACATTTAGAAAAAAAAAATGAATTGAACCCTCGAATTGAAAAATGCATTCCAAGAATTGAAAGAAATAATAATTTGTGTATACTATATTAGCTTTTTGAGGGGAAGTGGTGACCATATTATTGTTATAGAGCCATTGTGGTTCATAGTGTATTTTTTAACTATCTCGTAGCCACACTATGAAATTTATTCAGAAGCCAAATCTGCCAGCTCAGGTTATATCTGCTCTGGCAAACTGGCCTCACGCCAATCTGACAAATTTCCAGCAGTACTGGCCTGGGCCAGGACAATCACAACCGTAAATCTAGAATGGGGCAGGTCTAACACGATGACAGTACAGAGGAACGCCCAATAGGGGCGCCGTTGAGGCATTTTGATAAACATCCAAGATGGTTGCCACTGATGTGTCACATGTTTGGTTGCTCCGATTGGCAATAGGTCTACCGAATTGCGTCATGAGGCATTTTGGTCTGCGCCCGTCGATAACAACCCTTCGAAATATAAAACTAACAGAGGTTTCAGGGTAATACACATTTACGAATTGATCTGGCAACGTCCGGCTAGGGTTGAAGACCAGCCAACAACAACTGGCACATTGATTTGTGTAGCACATGCTCAAGCCTTGGAGACCAAAAATAACAACAACAAAAAAAGAAAGATTTTTGGAAAGCCTGTGTTAATCGCTGGCTCCTTTTCCCACAGTGACTTTTACCTTGGCAACACGGGCGGGGATTACCTCTCTTACCTGGTCTATGAAACGGATGGCGTGGTGGAGGACTTACCGTTGTCGTGGGTGAGATTGAGCAGCACGCCGATGACGGCCCGCATGCAGTCCTCCACGGCCTTGCCCACGTTGCTGAAGCTACAGTGGGGCAGCTCTGATCCGGGGCACAGGGAGCTGTTGTTCAGAGCGCGGCTGTAGCGCTGGATCATGTCCTCGCAGCAGCGCAAGCCTCTGGAGAGAGAGACACAAAAACACACACACTGTTAGGACCAAGAGCACATGGCTGTGACAGAACTGGCTGAAGCACAACCGTGGTTACTTTTAACACTATTTCAAACTTTCAAAAACATTGGAAGGCGATCAAGGCAGGTCAGTCCACCAAAATTAACGAGCTAGAGATAGGCACTGCGGATCACATTTGTATAACTATCTGCCCTTTTGGCTGGCTGCCTGGCTGATCAATTGGCTGTGCCTTAATTAATATGCTAAATCAGATAAGGTTTGCAGGCCGCACGACGCCACATTTCTCCATCCGTCTCCATACTTGGGGAACATGCCTGCCAATAGCTAGCGGCTAATCAAGCTCTGCAAATGAGCAGTGAACTCAGCGCAGTGCGACGAGCAAAGCAACTATGAAGGGGGAGGGGAGGGAGACACGAGAGAGAGCGAGGCACGGGAGGGCAGATTATTTCCAACAGAATCATTCAGTCCTTCGAAAATAAATACGGAAGAATTTTGGAAAGTAGTGCGAGAATCTTCTATACGTTGGGTCTTCTGTATTTCTCACCGGGCGGCCGACACGATGAGCTGAGAGTCCTTGTAGGCGATCAGGTAGCCTTGGTTCTCCGGGTTCTGCACCGTCACCTGTAACGGTTCCACGTGTCCATCAGAGAGAAGATGGAAGACGGTGATCAGAAGAGCGAGACACTTGATTAATGACACTCTCAGTCGGATGCTGTATTTGTAAATGTTAAGATATATTTTTTAAAGGTTGAATCTGCTGTTCTTTTCGGCCGCCACTGCGTTCAATTACAGCTGCCCTTGAGCGTGGCGGAGGGCACGCGGAGTGGTACTTACGCTCTCCAGCACTCTAAGACACCGCTCCGCTCCCCACAAGGAGGCCACCAGGTTCTCCTTGTCGTCCTCCTCGCTCAAGTTCTCCACACACTCTTTCACTGTGGGGAAACACAAACAATTAATATGCAATTTCACAGTTTCAGAGTGGGATCAAAAAGCTCTGCCACTCTTTTCACTAACATTTGAAAGGAACAAAAAGAATCATCCGCATCTTCAAGATACCCAGACACACACTAACACACACACACACACACACACACAGGCTGCTACTAACGATGATTGTCATAGGCGATTAATCTAACGCCATCTTTTCGATTAATCACTTGGTCTATAAAATGCCATAAATAATAGCAAAGGCCATCACAAGTTTGCAGAATCATAAATTATGTCCTAAGTGTGCTAGCTTTTTCTTACAAGAAGCAAAGAAAAACAAAACTATTCCTTTTATAATGATCCAAATATTTAAATATAACTGCAACATTTAGTAGCAAACAAAGTGAATAAACGTAATCGATTATTCACTTCAGTCATTAATACATTAACAAAATTGTATTTGATAAATTGACTTACCATAAATCCCCCCCCCCCCACACACACACACACACACACACACACACACACACACACACACACACACACACACCTTTGTCCACGATGTGGTCCAGACCCCCGAGGAGACGCAGCTCTTCCTTGAACCAATCCCCGGCCCTCTTGGAGGTCAGAGAGAGCAGAGTCTCCATCGCCAGGTGGCCCGTCTGGTACAGAAACGCAGACAGACAGACAGGGTCAGCACCAGCAGTGTTGAATCACTCAGCCCACCAGCCCTTTTCCACTGCCTTCATATAAAGCATAATGCATCGACGACGACAACCCCCTTAGGTTCCATACAGCATCAGCATTCCACACATCTGGCATCACCTCTTTACCAGGGATACTTCTAGGTACAACTACCCTGATATTGAACCAATTTCCCACCCTTCCCCCCCCCCTTCCCATCGATGCTGCTCTAATAACTGCAGTATCCACCTCAAGCACTAGCCGACCAATCCATAACAATCCAAACGCGAGGCGTGGAGAATCATTGTACAGCCCAAAGCACACGGAACCAGCACAAGTCCAATCTTTCTTATACAAAGAAAAGAAAGGGCCATGTACGTTCATGCTCGTTGTGCTGTGCTCCATTAAAACTTCATGATTACATCTATTTGGGGTCGCACTACAAATACAAAGCGAATCTGGCACTGCGTGCTGTGGCCGCGGCTCACCGTGATGTTCTCCAGGTCCAGGTGCTTGTTGTGCACCGTCTCGCAGAGCTTGCGGATCTTCTCCTTGACCTTGGCCACCTCCTTGGGGGTGAGCTGGTCCGGCTGGTCCTGCTGGTCCTGGGGGTCCTGGGGGGCCGGCTGGAGGGGGATCAGCTGGTCCATCTCCAGCAGCTTGATCATCAGCTCCAGGCAGGCCCGGTCCAGGTCCATGTTCAGCCGGTCGCGGCTCAGGATGTACATCAGGGCCGCGGTGCACAGAGCCAGGTTCTGGGACCATATGGAACATACATTTTTTCACTATGGGATGCTTGCCAGCTTGCAACTACACTGGGTCAGTAAACTGGGTAGCCTCGCCCATTCTGCTGGTGATTTGAGTTCGCCCTGCAGAAGGGTCTGGAGAAGATTAATACATTTCTTCCTGCTTCCGACACGTTTCTGCGGGAGCCAATCACCAAGCTGGCTTTTCCCCTTGCGCGCTATTGGCTGGTTAAGCACAATGACGACTGGGAAACGACGGCAAGCAGCAAATTGCGGACATTGATCCATAGAGTCATTTAAGGCCCATTGATCACGCCTCTTGTGCTGAAGAAAATGACGGCAGCTTGCCCAGTCAAACGTGCAATCTACGATTGGTCTACGCTTGGTCTGGCAATAGCCAGGCTACAGGGTCAGGGCTTCACTCCCAGACCAGGTCAGAACTTCCTTTAAACAGAATAAAACCAAAATGAAAGCTTGCCACTGGAATGGCAAGCCAAATAGTTTTTCGAATTTAAATGTCTGTTTTGATGATAGGTGTGCTTGCAAACCTCTAATTGGGTAAATATTGATTTGGAATAAATATATTTTAATTATGCCTGAAGGACCATGGGAAACGCATAAGGTCACCGATGGTACTAACTTATGCAAATTGCCACCCTTGAAAGGTAATGAGGATTTGGATGCTTTTGGAAGTTGGTTGTGACCTGATCAAAACTTACAAAAACAGATCATGTCCGTTTGAGAAGACCGCAAGACATTTAATAAAAGCTCAAGGGCATCGACAAAATTACAAAGTTAAAATCGAAGAATTAACAAATGATCAAAATGCTATTTTGGTTGAGTCACTTGTCAATCAGACATACAGGGAAAAGCAAGAATTAAGAGTTTCACTGACCGGATGCTGTGGTGCGTCGCTGATCATCTTGAAAACGTGCGCCACTTTTCCTCTGGCCCGCAAATGCATCCTGAAACCAGGCAGGGCACAGCGCGTGGCTAGGCTGATTATACTGGAGACCGGAGGGAGAGGGAGGGAGAAAGAAAGACAGGTGAGGTGGCGGTGAGATGGATATTGGGAGAGGCAAGCAAGGTGAAATAACAAAAAAAATAAAAATACAATTGAAAGCAAACCATCTGCCCCTTATACGGTTCATCGCCACTCAAGAATCCACTATAGAAATGCTTTACAACCTGTACAGTTCTGAAAATAACACTCGGTGAAACATGTTTCACAAAGAACTACTATGTGAACTCTGGCGTCTCATAACACTCAATAACACTTTAGCGGGATACTGTTTTCCCTTTTTGCAGGAGTATCTAATCCGTTGGAAATACAATGGGAACATTTGAGGTCATTAGAGTACATCGTCTTGCAAGTGTGGCCACACCTCACTGAAACCGGTGAGACTGCACTCTTTGTAGGGCCTTTCATCGTTTATCAAAAACCAATACAATTAACACTCATTCAAGGACACATAACGTGGAAGAGATACGCATAACTCAGAAATCTGAGAAATAAATGGTCATACACGGCTGAAATGGGAGCTGGGGGCAGGGAGGGATTTGAAGCGTCCTTTTTTATCATTCATCACTGGTTCCAATGGTTATTGTAGTATTTATTAACTTAGATTAAGTTGTAAAAAGCATTTAATAGCCTAAAAAGGCAGACTGATTTATCATCATGGACCGATGTGAGACATGTTGCGTGCCCTGCCCTTAGTTCCCCAAACCGTTGAAGGAATGAAGTGTGAAGCAATACATCGGAGCTGCAACAAAACATGGATCGTGTTCTCCTGAGGTTTAGAGGCATGACGTTTCTACTGATTCAACGTTTAATGCCCCATTCCCTGCTTCTTTCCCCCTCCTATGAAAACAACTTCCAAGACTCTATTACATGCAATACAAAGAACCAGACCCCACGGTAAAGGCAGTGCACTGCCGACACAGGAGGCTCCTGTGCGCTCAGGGTGGAAAAAAATGATACCATAAACAGATAGTCTGCCTCATCAGATAGTAGGCACAGTCAAGCCCAACTAAGTAATGACAAAAGGCACACAGCGCACTGTAGGAACAACAACTTCCCGAGCAGGAGAGCAACAATTAAAATGTAGTGCGGGTACTGAGTGTACAGGTCCGGCACAAAAGACCACTGCCCCTTCCCTCTGCCCTCCTGTCACAAACAAAAACACACGGCTAGGGTCGCCGTCTCCTCCTCCTCACCTAAGGCACCTGGTGTTGAGCGGCTGGGTGCTCTTCAGCCCCGTCTCCAGGTACTCGAAGTCGTCTGTGAATTCCTGGTTCTCTCCAAACTCAACCACGTCGTTGAAGTGCTTCACGTGCTGCACCACGGTGTACAGCTGTGAAGGGACAGAGCACGGTTAAAACGTACTGCTGTGTGTTTGTGTGCCAACAGTGGGCATGTGTTTTTGTAGACACACCCTCATAGAGGAGCTTTAGATTGCCTAGCAGCCGTATGCTAGTGCTTCCATTAGCAGTGTCAGCTCTATTCAAAGAAAACACACATGGCTGTGTGAGTCTGCACTCAGCAGGAGGGAAGAGATGGGACCCTTTTGGCTACAGAGATTTATAGGAACAGCAGTATGGATTACCTGAGCACATCTGTGGCTGGCTGATTAATTTATTTTATGCCAAGATACCCATCTGCCAGGAAGCCATTCAAATCACTATTGTTCGACTCATACTAAGAGCAAATAAGAGCCAGCATATCTATAAACATCTATCTATAGATATAAAAATATAATTATTTTGAGTTTGATACTGGTTTTACAAGAAAAGTGAGAGAAAGAAATTAAGTTATAATAATGAATTGCATTTACATAGTGCTTTTCGTGGTATCAAAGCGCTTTGCCTAGTGAGTGTATGTGGAGGGGTTTGACCACCAGTGTGTAGCGCCTACTTGGGTGAAGCACAGCTGCTGCCAATATGTCACAGTGTCACAGAGGAGAGGTGCAGAGGGATGACACTAGTCAGTTGATGCTTGTAATCTGAATTGAGGACGATAACCAACGCATTGCTTCAAATAAACCCCTTTCGCCGTTTAGGACTGCTGGTCCAACTACCAACTCCCCCCCCCCCCCCCCCCCCCCCCCCCGCAGATTTGGATTGCTGTTGGCTGGACTCCACGACACTACACTGGGTTGAACTCTGACCCCGAGCAGCGTTGCTCAGTAAATACAAATCTATGGACAGAACATTTCATCAGCAAACATGGCAGCACGCCATCGGGCGCCTCGCTCACCTCCTTGTGTTCCTTCCTGCATTTGAGCGCGGTCACGATGTCCTGGTGGAGCCTGGTGGGAAGGGTCTCTGACTTGATCACCTTGGGCGGCGGGGGGGCCTTGAACAGCCCGTCGTCTTTGTGGGCGGTGCTGTCCTTGCTGCCGCTCGACAAGGTGGGCTGAGGAAGCGAAACAGAGGCCAAATTGTTACTGAACTGCTAGGGCCCATACCGATAATAACGCTAACAATGGTTTGTTTTTGTTTACTCTGTTTTGCTGCTATTTATTCGACCATTTGTGCCGTGGAAACAAATAAATCATAAAATAAAATATTAGCATCATATTATCTTTTGAACGAGAAAGCCTTCCCATGACTAACAATTTTTGGTAAATAATAACCATTTCAAAATGTTTGCCAACAGACTAACAAACATTTGCCCCTGCTATCAGTGAACGTCTTATTATGAATTGTATTTGCCGATGGCAATAAACCAATGAACCGTATCCCTAAAAGATATACAAATGAAATAAAATGTATGATTTGATCAGGTGGGGATGATAATCTCAGTGAAGAGCTGTATCCACTGTTGAGGCTGTTTTGGTAGGAAGGCTGGTTGCACCCAAACGTGTTATCCACACAAGAGTGCAAGGAGTTACTCCATAGAGTGGACGGGAACGTTCCAGTGTAGATCATATCGTAAAAGCATGCTGTCCCGGGGGTTTCTCCCAGCCTTGGGGATCCAAACACCGGACAACAGGATAAACACTCGGCCAAACTTTTACGGAGCAGCATCTACTAAAAGATGAGGTGGTTCTGTTAGCCAGGGAGAGCGTTTGAGATCTTACGGGAGCGGTGTGCGCGCGGGCCAGTGGTGGAGGAATCTCCTCGGGCTCGGGCTGGTTCCAGTGGCGCGCGTTGTAAGAGGCTTTAGCAGGAGACTGGGAAGACAAGCATTCATATGCATATTATAAGTCATTTCAATTAGGCCAAGCAAGAACAGAATACGTGGAGGCCGTTCCACAGATTGAAATGAATAACAGAATGGACAAGTGGATTATGGATCAATAAATGAATGAAGCAAATAGCTCTCACTGTTGCCTTGGGAACAGCATTATGCAGATAGGCTGCATACATATTAGAGACAGCGGGCGAGAGCTAAAACAGACTTACAGATTTTTCCATGGAGACTTTAATTAAATTACGTTGCCCGAGGAAGAAACGCTAACTTATACGACCTAGAGTCAATACCTGCAACTGTGTCAAATGACCCAGCATCGGAAAAAACTGCTGGTAAACGACCAGGAGCCATTGTTAAAAAACCAACTGCACAGCTAAAAGCCGTGTCATTAGTGTAAATGCCATGCACTCCCCACGATCAGAAAGGGCAGAGGTGTGCAAATCGGTGAAAGCATTGTTATGAAATAATAAGTAAAGATTACCACTTGATGGCTCAACACTTTGCAGCTACAGAATGTTTTTTGTGTGGAGAACACACACTCAAACCAAAACATCCACTAGAGGGCCCACCTTCTTGGGGCCGCTGAAGATCTTCTTGAAACCAGTGGTGAGCTCCTTTGACTTGTCACCCGGCTTCCCTGAGCGCACCTTCGCTCCGTCAGGGGCTCCGGGGATGGGGTCCTCCGTGAAGTCAAGACCATCTGTTAGGAAATGCAATGGGTGGGAATGAGGTTCTGATCGCTTTAAAAAGGTTTTATTAGCCGAAGTCCAGTTGACTCAAGCGCAAGAAGACAAACATTGTGCAAGTATTGACATTGGTGCAATATCAAACAACAGTGATGCTTGACAAAACATAATAATAATAAAAAAAGATCACAGAGCGTTAGATTTTTGTTGACTCTAAAATTGTATTTTGAACACAAAATAAGACGCGTTGTGAATGGACATATTGCTTTTTTGTCCAAGCCAATGGAAACCAATGGAAAGAAATCCACCAATTGATTTACATTTAGCCTATTTGAAAGGTAAACACTGCTTTAATTCTGGCCATTGATCTCCAATACAGCAGTATCCTCTTCTGGGAGCCCCTCAAGATTATTTCCTGCTATTGTGCAAGGAAAGTTTTCCCATAAGAAACATGCAACAACGTGTCATTTCTTAAGTTTGTGAATCGCCCAAACGAAGTTAAGTTATTTGAAAGTTACAGAACGCCAATGGGAATATTTGCTTGGGAAAGTGGTAACGAGGAAGAACACAATAATGGCCAATGTAATCATAATAGTATTCCAGCCTGGAGCACCGCCCCCTATACCCACCGGCCGTACCCGTGTTGCTGCTGGTCTGGCTGTCCTGAGAGTCGCTGGTGTGGGGGCTGTCCACGCTGGCGCTAAGGGCAGCCAGCGCCGCTGCCGCCGCAGCAGCCTTCTTGGCCTTCTTCCTCTCCTTGACCTGGGAGCCCTCCTCGTCGCTGTCGCTCTCGCTGAGCTCGTCGAAGCCAAAGTACTTGATCTTGTAGCTGCTGCTGCCGCCAGCCACACCCCCCTCCGAGCCCTCCGAGCCGCCGTGGTCCTCCTTGTCCTCGAAGCCGAAGAACTCTAGCTTGGTGTCCTTCTTCGTCTTGACTGGTCGGAACCTGGAGCACACAAATCTAAACATCATTGCAATAAAATAAATGTGACCAACAAGTCACAGAAATGAAGCAGAAATCCTTATTATAAACTATTGCAATGCAAAGTTCAAAGTTCGCAAATATAAATGGTGGCACTAATTGAGTTTGAGTGTATCAAATTCTTGCCCAAAGTTGGAAAACGAAAAGAACAAAATAATATTGACACAATATCAACCTGAAGAAATAAAGTGGCATCGGGTTCGACCCAACTAGACACCACCAACATCGTCCTACCTGGTGTTCTTGGCTAGCTGAACGTCAGACTTCTTCTTCATCAGGCCCGCCTCTCCCAGGTCGGCGGGTGCCGCCGGGGCCACCAGCTCGTCTATGCTGCGCTCAATGGTGTCCTGGATAGTGACGTTGCAGACCGACAGACAGGAAGGGTGCAGCACCGTGTAGTCCCTTACCCGGCCTCTACCTCGGCCGGCCGCCGGTGCCTTAGCGGCCGCGGTGTTAGCATTCGCGGCAGTTTTGGCGACACCGGTGCCCACTGTGGTGTTGGGTTTGGCATCAGCGTAGGGGGTTTCAGGGGCCACGCCGCCATCCGCACTATCTGAGGAGGCAGAGTCTCGACCAGGCCGCTGGTACTTCCTAGAGTTTGCCGTCCTGAGGGTAAACGGCGACGGCTCAACGTTTTCCACGGGCTCTGCTGGAGGCTCCGAGGCCAGCGCCTTCTCTTCCTGACTCATGCCTTCTGAGGACGACGAGGTGGAGGTGAACTGGGAGTTCCAGCTTCCTCCAGGTAGCATTTGAGAAGAGACTTTGCTGGACAGAGTGGCATCCATGCTTAGTGAGGAGGTCACTGTTGGATTGCGGTCTCTCGACGTTAAAGAGGAGGATGCGGCTGCAGGCTTCTGGATGCTATTGGATGCTGTGGTTCTGGTCCAAGACGACTGGCTGTTTTTCACCAACTTCTCTTCAGAAGTCTGCTTGGCTGTTGATTGGGAAATGAACACACAATCAAGACACGCTTTGTTAAAAAATAACAGCATCCTAACATAGACATATAGATCAGTTTGATTGCAATGTGCAAATTACCCCTCACATTTTAATACATTATGCATGTTTCCTTTATGATGCACTAACATTAAGCGTGTAATTGTTCTGTTTAAGTCTCTAAACCACCATTCCATTCATCTAAACATGCATAATTGCTATTGCATTCATAATACTTGGATGGAAATGCAATAACTGTACCTACCATTTGAAACTATGATGTTGATAACAATTACTACAAAAATGTAGCAAATACATTGAATAAATATGTTAAATGAGGACATTAACATCTCCACCCAGAAAGGCTTGATGGTGGCTTCGAACTCGGGAACTTCCTGTTGTGAGGCTGCAGTGCTAGCCACTGAGCATTGCAAACCATTGACACATGGTGCTACCTATGAACAGCATTCATAGAATGTTTATAGTCAGTAAGACTTACCAGCAGAAGTGACAGAGGAGGCCACAGCAGCCTTTGTGGCAGTCGCCTGTCCCGATGCAGGTTTTGATGTTGCATGTCCATCCTCTGATTTAGACTGTGTAGCTGTCTGAGAGGTGACAGTCTTTGACTCATCATCGCTGTCGAATCCAAAGGGGTCTTCATCATTGTCGCTGTCGACCTCAAGCCTGGGCCGCTTGGGGAGCTCAGCAACATCAGACTTTAAAGATGACCTCTTTGTCCCCAATTGTGCCTTGTAAGTTGTCTCCCCCCATTTAGTGGTAAGAGTGGGTTTTTTATTAGAGAAGACCTCTTCAAATTTAGAGTTGGCTTCTCCCCCCTTACGGTTGTATGTTTTACCAAATCGTGATGTCATGTTGCTTTCTCTATGTTACATATTCTCTGTGGAAAGAGGAGGAACAGTTTCAGTTTCATACAGAAATTTGACCAATTGATTCAGTGACCTTCCTCTACAAATGTACAGTCACTCTAGGAAACATTGTGACAACTGGCTTTTAACTAATTTTAAACTATACGTTATAACCGTCACCAGAGTGATAACATATTTGATGGGAATAGGGGTTGATCTACTGCATTTAAAAAATGAGAGGCCAAATACATCATTAATAATAGTGAGCTCTACGACACATTAGGGATGAATGATTGCCACATTGAAACGATGTTGATCACAACTATACAAAATGTTTGTTCACAAGACTACGTTATTAATCTCTGCAAAGGAAATGAGTCACATCGACATTTATCATTTGATTTGATATAATTTTAAAGAGAGAATCTGTCAGATTATGTCCGACCCCAATCCATGCATCTTCTAACATTCACGTTAGCTTATGGGTAAGCAGTGATCCTCATGGATTTCACCAAAACGTCGCTGCTAACAGCACTACCTTACTATATGGAGGCTAACGCAACGCAGCTACTCCAGTACAATACATGGATCGACAGCCAAGGCAAGAAAGAGTTAACGGCACAGGTTAGGTCGGACACCATAACATATGGTTAGCCGCACGTTAACTCCGACTTGGGGGTCGAGTCATGTTTCCAAGTTACAGTAAAGTTAGCCCCAACACGGTGGCTAAGCTAACACCACTCTCCTGTTTACACTGTCCTTGGGGATGTCGAAACAAGCAGGAACACAAGAACAACCCCGAGCCCTAGTTGGTGTGAGAAATATTTCCGAAGGTGGACAAAAACAGAAACCACACTCACCACTGTACTCCTGTGATGGACTAGTTGGTTTTTAGCATCCAGCCGGCTAGGCCTTATCCCCAGTCCTACTAACCAGGCGGCTAAAGTCCGTTCACTGCCCTATCAAACTAGACCACAAGCCCGCTCCACGTCCGTGCATGTCCTCTGAACCGTGGTTAGGAACGGTGGACGTTATTGGTGAGCCAAACAATGTGAATACTCGAGATTATCCCGACTTTTTGTATTTTGAAGTGGTATTGACGGCCATTAAATTTCCCCTCCCTCTTCCATCAATGCCAAGATAGTGAAGTTTGGTTCGTAGCGTAGCGTCACGCTCTCAGGAAACGACCAATCAGCGACGAGGAGGTTTCGTCGTGCAAGAGATTTCGTTACTTGTGTCAGTAAGCTTGACTGCCATTGGGTACATTTTGAAAGCAAAAAGACGATAGGGGGCAGCGTGTGACAAGCCATGACTGCATGAAAGACGTGTTTCCGGTTATACCTTTGGTTAAATTGGATATTGTTGGAGTTAAAACTGAATAAATATTAATGTTAAAAAACCTTTGTAAAGATGTTTTATTCAGGAACAAACATTAATATATCAGTGTTCAAATTTGAATGCTATATATTGAGTGTATTGAAACAGCTCCCCTTCTCCTTTATATGTGTGTATAGTCTCCAATGTAGTCTCACAAATCAGACTTTAGATTCATATCTATAACATAGTTATATAGCATAGTGGGAATGCAGGATCTAAGATAAGGATTATGACAACCCTTTTCTGTATAGACTCAAGGCAGCGCTCCATCGAAGCCTTGCTATTAGTAGACATGGACTGCAGAAATTCATCCATAATGCTTTACATTGCAAAGTGTCTCCACTCATCCCTGCTTAACTCCCTCATTTTGTCAATGTGTGTTTGTGTATGTGTGTTCACCATAATGAATTGCATTCAATAAACATTACATATATATTGTGTCGGCCATAGTGTCCAACGTATGAGTTAGTTTATTTTGGGGAGCCTCAAAACAGCCATGGGGTGCCCAGGACTGCCCCTAGCCTCTGTCAGCCTTCAGAATCAGAATAATCGAGTTTGAACTGCATCATTGGCTGCAAGTCGATATCTCAAGACGAATTGTACTTGGTTTTTTGCAAATGAGGGCACAAAAGTGGATCGAACATTTCATGGAGTGCACGAAGTGTCCACTGCATGTGCATATACTGGATATAACTTGTTTTGTTTAATGAATGGCATTCAATTAACATCCACACGTATATATTGTGTCGGCCATAGTGTCCAACATCTGGGTTAGTTTATTTTGGGGAGTCTCAAAACAGCCATGGGGTGCCCGGGACTGGCCCTAGCCTCTGTGTTGTCTACACTGGCAGCGTCTGCTTTCTCTCTCTTCCAGGCCTTGGTGTAGCTCCTCAACGCCCTCTGAAGTAGAAAAAGAATGAACACATATGGTGTGTTTCACATGTTATATGTCATTGTAACCAGTTATTTTTGGGTTGGGAGGACATTCAGAGTAGAATGGCTTGGAGTGTAAACATAAGGTGACATCCTGACCTCTGAGATCTCCACCCTCCTCTCCCATACGTGGAAGGTGCGCTGCAGTCTCTTGTGCCGGTCCTTGACCTGGATGTATTCCATGACATCGGGCACGCTGCAGTCGTCCAGCTGGCAACGCAGCCTGTCACGGAGGGCCTTTTCCTTGGCACATTCCTGCAAGGTGGTGAGACGGGAACATCACGTCACTGTGTGGGACAACATCCGGGAGAGGGGGAGGTTTTAGGAAGAGTGTTTGGGCAAATGTTCTTACCAAGAAATTGGTAAGAACATTTTTAAATAAAAGGGTAGAAGGAGGAATGGTTGCAGAGGAGAAGATGGACAGGGTTGACTGCTTGTTGTCAACCAATCAGGTTCATGAATGACTGGCTGACCTTCTCGACTCGTTGAGTCTCTTCCTCGATCTTCGCCAGTGTCTCTTGCCTCTTGGTGATGTCACGGCTTAGCTCCTCTGACTCAAGTGTTGCATTCTGCAGCTTGTTCTGTACGTACGTTCACGCGCACACACACAAACACACACACACGAAGATGAGTTAAGAAACAGGGATATAAAAACAATGTAAGAAAGGAAAAAATTACTTTGATAATATTATAAAACAGAGGGACAGTAGCCTCTCTTGTGACACGTTCGATGCACAAGAGCGCATGGAAGAAGGGCATTATAAGATGGGCGGTGCTTGAGCTTTGATTGGGCGGCTTGGTCTTGAAACGGGTCTAAGGGAGGAACAGGCAGCTTGATGGACCAATAGCTTTCTTCGAACACGATTCAGATGAAAAACAGAATTTAGGAAGCTAGCCCGGTGAAAGCCATGCATTGGGTCTACCTAGAATCTAGAGGGACAGGAAGGCATGAGCAGGGCACCTTGTATGAGCTGAGGTTCCTCTGTGCGGTAGCGGCCCCCTGCTTGGGTCTCAGTAGTTCCCTCTTATACTCGGCAGTCTTCTCCTTGTGCTGACTGTTCTTGATCTTCAGCAGCGCCATGTTGACCTAGAATGAAATATGCGTTGTGCTGATCTGGTCCAAAAAGGAATCCTCAATTATAATCACTACATAAGTCAGCCTTCAGAATTGGAATAATAGAGAACTGAGAAATGAACTGCATCATTGGCTGCAAGTCGTTATCTAAAGACGAGTTGTGCTAGGTTTTTTGCAAATGAGGGCACAAAAGTGGATTGAACATTTGATGGATTGAAGTGTCTACTGCCTGTACCTATACTGGATATAGCTTGTTTTGTTCACCGCTGGTGAATCCTATCCCAAACACACAGTATGAAGCACTTTTACTGGAAAACCAAAAGCATACACTCATCCTGGTGAGTACAAAGTTTTTCTCTTCCCAATCCGTAAACACAGCAGCAAACAAAAAAGTGTTATGCCTCCAGGCTTTTGACCACTTTAACTTGATCTCTGGTACGAGGTCTGCAGTGCAGGTAATTAACAATGTCAACCAATTCGACTCGATAATGTTACAGTAATACGGAGCAATTCCAATATATTTGAGTATTTCCTTCTAGTACATTTCTGAAGCATTTGGTTCCACACTGGATACATGAACAGTGAGTGAGAACATCCACAGTTTGACTTCCGGCCCTCTATTTTAAGTTTGCCCGAAAAGGGTGTCATGTGACTGCAAAAAACGTATTTTCTTATTTTCCTTCTTCCTCCCCCCCATCTCCCCCGTCTTATAACACATCAATGTTGTCTTCCCTTCTCCCCCTCCCCAATACCTCTTTCAGGTCCTCATCCATGTCCTGCTCCTGTTGGAGCTTAAGTTGGGACTTGCGTCCTCTGACCTTCGACTTGTTTTTCAAACAAAGCTTTTCCACCTGTGCTTCCTGTGTGCATACACACACACACACGCAAAGATATACATACACACACAAACACACACACACACACACACACACGCACACACATACACACACACAAACACATATACATACATTAATTGCCTGTGTTTCACTCTCAATGGTCAAAGGTTTCACTCCAGAAAAACAAGTTCAGTTACTAAACGAAGACACTGGTTGAAACCAGTGCAAGGATCTCATAGAGCTCCAATATTGGTGGGTTGATCAGCAGCGTCTCTGACCTTCCTCTTGATGCCGTCCTCGATGTAGCTCAGGACCTTCTCCACGTCCAACTGGCCTTTGTTCTCTTCCAGAGGTTTCACCACGTCGCGCTCAAATTCAAACTTCTGCCTCCGGATCTCGGAGAGACGCAGCTCCGCTTCCTCCATGACAGCCTGGATGAGCAAATAAGCAAGGGGGGTTTGGGGGCGGGGGGGGGGGTGGAACGCACTGTGTGTCAACATGATTTGGGATGCTTGATGATGGATAGCATGTGGCTTTGTGTGTGCGTGCGTGGGTGTGTGTGTGTGTGTGCATGTTTGTGTTTTTGTACGTGTATGTTTGAACGTGTGTGTGTGTGTGTGTGTGTGTGTGTGTGTGTGTGTGTGTGTGTGTGTGTGTGCTGGGAGAGATAGAATGTATCATCAAAAGCTGTTTTGCTGTTTAGTTTACGGTACAGTAGTTTGGCACTACCGTACTACACTATGCTATGAAATTATTCGACTTGGTGTTGAATATTTTACAAAGAATAAAGAATAATAAGATGGACTATGGACACGGGAGAATTAACTTCACCAGGAGTTTCTTAACAGAAGTTAAATGCAGAGAGGTAATGATCCAGAGAGAATGCCTATGACAATGTATGTGCTTAACTATATACCCCCATACGCATCTTCCTACCTTGTCGTTTTCATTGCGTCGTTGGGCTTCCTTGATGTCTCTCTTAGTCTCCTCCATCTCCCTCTGGGCGATGTATATTTTCTGCCGCAAGTCCAAGAGCTGCTCTTCGTATGTGTGCAGCAAAGAGACACAATGCATTGACAGTCTATCGGCATCTGCTTCCAACAACAATAATATTGATCATAAGGATGACATTAGCATGTTATCTAACCTACTGCACCTCCAACTGTACTAATAAATCCTTTTCCATTTGACTTGAGGATTTAGCCTTCATATGATTCTGACTCACCCTGGCAGGCTGAGGGGAGCCTTCAGCCATAGCTGGGTCCCCTGGGGGCTGGGGAGCCGTCTCGTGAGGCCCATGAGGAGCCGTCTCCTGAGGCCCCTGGCGGCGGATGAATGCCTCGAGCATCGCGTGCTCTTCCCGAAGGAATGCATTAGAGAGCCTACAACAGGATGTGAACAGTAAACAAATAATAAATAACCCATTGAGACTTATTAAACAAGACGATCAGGACCTCAATGACCCCTTGAAACCGGGCATAATTTTAAAAGGCAAAGCAAAGCCCTGCGAATTGCGAATATTGGAAAGAAGATACTTATCGTAAGCTGTCCGGTATTGACGGTAAAGACTACCTCCCCAAAATGTCTTAATTTATATAGTTATCACCAATTGTGATTACTTTAACTCCTCGACGTTTTCAATAAGCAGCCTTTTCTCCTCTGTGATTGTCGGAGTCGCCGTAGCCTCGGCCGAGTCCATCGTTTCCATGGTAATAGTAAACGTAAGCCTGGACACAGCAGCGACATCCCGTGTTCACAGAATAGTTTTCAGGCTCGTGCACATCGATGACATCGACGCGATCACTTATCCAATTAGCAGACAGCCAATGGGGTCAGCGGACCCGGTACACCGGTTGAACCTTGCTATATAACATGCTGTATAACATGCCCTCGTTATATAAGGTTGCTCTTCAATTTATGTAATGTAATTTAAACAACCCTTAGGCAGGTCCAGAATATGGTCAATATAGAAACTCCTACTCACTGAAACCAATCTACTTGCGCTATGTTTTAATTACTCTTGTTCTCTGGTCTGGGTCAAGGGCATGGATGGACAAGGTGAAGCATGTGTAACTCAACATCTAAAGGGGTAATGAAACTAACCGTCACCATGTCAACAGTGAAAAACAAATAACTCTTTCTTGGCAAATGGCAGCTTCAGCTCGGGGACAACCCAAGATAGTGCTGAGTAGTATTTAAGTGTGTGCGCCTACAAACGTATGCAACAGCAAATTAACAACCAAACAGAATAGGCATTGTGGTAACAATCTCAGTAACAACATCTTACCGTGTATGTTTCAATAATCCATTACAGAAAATAGCCTTTCCATTGTTTGTTGCATGATAATACACTTTATGGTTTTGCATGTTTTGTATCTATTATGTATTGAGTAGCGATTGCCATGAAGCATTTTTCTCCCTCTCCTATGCTTCATTGTTTAACCTATATCGTAAAAAAACAGACCAGTAACTAAAAAATAACTAATAATGTAGTGCAACTTTATAGATATAACCTCAACACGAGAAATTTAAAGTCATTCAAAACCTGCCAGGTTTAGCTGCAAAGTCGACATGAAACCATGAGATGGCAGCAACATTTAAGTACCAGTTCCTTCTGCTGATTATTTAACTTTAGGTTAAGAATCACTCCACAATGCTGTGAGTTACTGCAGGACACAAGCACAGTATAAAAGGTCTATAATATACAACAGTTTGGACCACTTCTATGTGATATGTGACACTAGTATGTAGCCCAGTAAACGTTAATGTCACCACGTGCAGAAGAACATTATGGTTCATTCATGCAGGACCTCTGATCTGGGGCCCCTAAATGCATGGGGTGGGCTTGGCTCAGTCTGCTGTCTCTCTGAGGTCTGTCTGGAGACCCCATGGCCCTGAGAGCCACTCACAGACTCCTCCAGTAGTCCATAGTCTTAATAAAATCTAAACCAAACAGCAGTTGGATCTGAGCATTTGATTTAATCTGATCCTGGGAACTCGAGTGTGAGCGTGTGAATAGTTAATGTTGAAGCACATGTTTCTTTTTTTGATATAAACAAAGAAACTTTGTTTAACCGCGTCAGCATTTGTATGTGTTGGTTTGAGGTTTTTCAAGGAAGTGTAGCAGCAGAAGAAAGAAAACAAAACAATCAGCAAACAGAAAGAAAAGTAAAGAAAGTAAACACTTTATTTCTCCAGTATAAAGCACATTCATAAAACAATTAATACAGTACTGAGAAAGAACAATTTCGGAAATATTAATAAGCTGGCGCCTATACAAATTGTGTGTGCCCCGAAAATGTCTCACAAACGTTTTGACTGAGGAGAAGACAGATGAATGCAAACAAGCAAACAAGCAAACAACCGTATCAAAAACCATCAAAAGGGGAGCATCAGAACATAAAGATCAAGCACACGTCTTTCTCTGGTCACCGGAGCACAGTAGTAGAATCCATCAGGGCACACAAGAATATGAGGGGAGCTACATGTGGATGTTGAACGCACACCTGGGCTGCAGAGGATTTGCACTATTTGACTCCTTTCCAAATTACTTTTCTTCTCCAGAAGTCAGGCACTGATGAGGTCTAGGGGGCCGCGACGCTACCATGAGTTCGGACCTATAACACACCTGCATTGTGGGTGTGTGTGTGTGTGTGCATGTGTGTAATGTGGAAAGGTCAAGGTTCGATCTCCATGGGAAGTATGGTTAGGATGGTGTCCTCGTTACCACGGCGCACCACCACTCTGAGTGTGGCGTCCCTCTTGATGGTTGCGCTGACGTCCGTCGCCGTGGCAATCCGCTGGCCGTTGATGGAGATGATGACGTCGTGCTCTTTAAGGCCTCCACTGATCCGGAACATAACAAATCAAAGAATCAAAATCAAACCCAAACCACTCTCATCCAGCCACCTGCTGATTAAAGGTGCTGTAGGTACGATTGAGGGCTATCATTAAGAGTGAAATGTGGTAAAAATGGCAAGGCCATCAGTCAGCTATGAGTGAGTTTTATTAGTGAATGCTCTGTGACAGTATCTGTTTTGTGTTGACTGCGTCTCTCTCTGTATGAGCACAATCAAGATTAGCTCATGCAGAGATACATCCCTGATTGGTTCAGGGAATCTATCTTGCCTGTCAATGACACATGAACAAACATTTTCCTAATAGTGTCAATACAAGCTATTCTGTAGAGTCTACCATTCTTTAGTGTGTCCTATGAAGAGTGCAGAGGTCTTGAGATTGTGTTCTGTCAGTGTACCATTCTGTAGAGTGTACCATTCTAGAGTGTACCATTCCATAGAGTGTACCATTTTATAGAGTGTACCATTCTGTAGAGTCCAGGCCCCACAATAGATGTTTTCATGTTCTAAGTAATAAAAATAGAACTAGGTTGTATTCCTGGACGCATGAGAACATCCACTGTAGCCGACGACCACAGCCGTTTTGTTTGCCCGCTTCTCCTCCCAATTATAAACCCATGATCATCAACAGAGCAAAAAAGGGCAACGACAAAATGCCAAATCCAGCACAAAAATAATCCTCATCGCCATATGACAGACAGAGAGTCAAGCCCTGCAGCGATGATGAGGACGATGATGATAATGATGATGACGATGACGATGATGATAAAGAACAACGCCACAAAACCAACTGGCCCCAAAGCATAAATAAGCCCCCCAGGCAGGGGCAGAAGGGTGGGTTATTGTTGTCGTGGCCCCCTCCCAGCACAGCACTGGGTGACTCCACAGCCGAAGCCCCCTCCCTGCAGGAGTGGAGGCTGCCTGGGTTCGGAAAGGGCTGACCTCGGAATCTCTGAAGCGGCCCGGCTCTGCCGCTGAGCTGCGGTAGCTGGCCGATTGAAATGGGCTGGGGTTGTGGGCGGAGGAAGAGGGGGAGGAGGGGGTGGGATTCTTGAGCGGGTTTAGCAGGAAATCTGGAGTGAGCCATTATACTATGTTTTCCCTGGGAGCGTTGTTTGGGAGCTCAATAGGGTGTGTGGGTGTGGGGGGAGCTGGGATAGGGGTGGGGTTGTAAGTGTGTGGTAGCAGGCAGATGACGGAAATCACAAAAAACTGCAGAGTAAATTAAAAGAAATGTATCTTCGTTTAGCAGTGAATGTGCCGAGGAGAGGGGAACTGGGGCTTTACAATGACTTCTTTATAAATCAGACCATATGTGTGGTGTGATGTGCCAAAGACAATATCTCATGACATAGAGAGAGAGAGAGAGAGAGAGAGAGAGAGAGAGAGAAAGAGAGAGAGAGAGACACACACAAATCTGTGGCCTTGTTAGTCATAGAAACCCTCCCTTAGGAGCACATGACCCCTGCGGATGACCTTACGTGGCGGCCGGTGTCTTTGCGATGACCTCCATGACGTACGCTCCAGAGGTGATGTCCGGAAAGTCCCGATGGCGGCTCTTCAACTCTTTGGCCAGCCTAGGGATAAGAAAATAAAACAATCCACATGGCGGATATGATTACCTCAATAGAAAGGATCTGACCATTAGTAAGCATTTTAAGATTGAATCCACTCGTGTCTTATTTGTCATGGGTAAAGTCGTTACTATCGTGTTTCCACACACGCTCATTTCTTAGCATGGCCGTGTAAATTTAGCAGCGGCCTCCGTTCAGCCAGTTGCAGTTTATGCTCCAGTCTGGGTTTTATGATCGTTCACCGCGCAGTTGGACTGCGGCTGAGTGACAGCGGTAGGGACGGTAAACATTCTGTGTGGCGCTGGGTCTGGGATGGAGAGAGCAGCCTACCCTGGGGTCAACGTCATCATCCTCACACCGATGTACTTCTTCTTAGCCGCCGCCCGCCCTAGATACACGCCAATGAAACACAGAAGAAGAAAGTCAGTCGGCCATTGCTCTCGTTAAGAGAGGAGTACGCTATGTCTACGACTTTGGAAAAGAGTCTTGTGTTGAAGAGACTATTCATATCATAAAGCCATCACCGCCTTTGACCTAACAGAAAATACTCTTTAAAGTCACGATAAAGGTTATTTTTAAGTATTTAACACTTTCGGTACTAAAAACAGTGAACCATCTGGAACAGAGCTTGCACCTCTGGCCTGGCGATCATAGGACTCGGTCAGGAACTCCCGGATCTTGTCGGAGGGGATGGCGAAGGAGATGCCCGCCGTGACCTTCAGGGTGTTGATACCGATGACCTCCCCGTCCTAACGTGGCAGCGTGGTAGGGTCATGAGAATCGAGCGGACAGGACGCGGCCTGACATGCAGGCTGTCAACTGCAGAAAACACCTATCTTATCCTTACCAAATTCACCAAAGGTCCACCTGAGTTACCGTACTGTATGGAAGAAAAGGAAAGACAAAAGAACAAATACATTTGAATGCATTGGGAATATCATTCATTCATTCATTGATACAAATGAGGTGCAATGAGACTGTGATTACAACACATGCAGTCTCGACTTAAGGCATGCATTGGGCTCACGTTGATGATGGCGTCTGTCTGGATGTATTCCATGTCAGAGTCCTTCAGGCCCAGGTCGCGGCCCGCACGCTGAGTGGTGCTGACTATCCCCGTGGTGACGGTGTTCTGCAGGGAAAAGGGGCTGCCGATCGCCACCACAAACTCCCCGGGGCGCAGGTCGGCCGAGCGGCCCAGCGGCAGGATGGGGAGCTTGGACTGGAGGTCGCAGGGAGAGGGGGAGGAACAAGGGAGAGAGGGAGGGAAAGAAGAGAGCGAGGGAGAGGAAAACAGGGGAGAAAGGGGACGGGAAAGAAGAGCGAGAGGGACACAATGGAGGGAGAGGGAGGAACAAAAGAGAGAGAGAGGGAGGAAAACAAGAGAGAGAGAGAGGGAGGAACACATTGGAGAGAGAGGGAGGAACAAAAGAGAGAGAGAGGGAAGAACACAAGGGAGAGAGAGGGAGGAAAACAAGGGAGAGAGGGAGAGGGAAACAAGGGAGAGAGAGGGAGGAAAACGAGGAAGAGAGGGAGAGGGAAACAATAAGCAGTTTTAGGACGGGAAGTGTGCTTTTAGCTTCAATGAATCACATGAATGTGTCAGTATGTCTCGGATAATTTGTTCAGAAAAAGAAAGAGACATTGAGTCACTTTGTGTCATGTGTAAGATGATTTGTTAAACCATCATGTGAAGCAGTTTTAAGAACGTGTATGGACAGGATATTAACTTCTTGCCTCTATTTAAAGGTTTGAGATTTCTGATGGTTAACAAATGTAGAAGAGATTCAACTGTAAACCGTTAATCATTAATCAACTTGTTAAGAAGGGAGGGTTCACATATTTTCTTAAAAATTGTATAACGTGTAACACTTTCTGACATAAATTACAATTATTAACACGTGCGGTCAAGAGCAATTACTCTAATGGTCCTAAAATACTAAGGAGTCTTCAGTTTCTCTTTTGCGGGTGGTCAGTGAGAAATGAATCAATACAGACTAGAGAACCACAAGTATTCTACACGCATCCTACTCAACACAGTCTTGAACCATTCCGAGGTACTGCGTACATAGAGGTGGTGCCCAGCAATAACCGGGAATTTACGTTTTTAATGAATTGAACACTATACTAGAACTGGACAGTCTGGAAGCTGAGTGTCTTCATCATTTGGGTAGTGTCTGCCATTTGAACCACAGAAATGGACTGATGCTCAGCTGGGCACACTTAGTGGAAAGCCGGTTACTCAGGTCCTGCCTAGACACACAGACAGACGCACAGAGGATGCAGGAACCGACGGATGGAGCAGAAGATATATTTAGCCCGACACAGTGGTTTTGAATTAAAACGGTCCCGGCCGGTGTACAGTCAGGCGGCGCGGTGTACAGGGCGTTGAGACATCCTGTCAGCGCAACACAGGCTCAGGAAATGAGATCCACTGCTCATGTGCTTCTGCCGTCCTGTTTTGTTTACCCGAGGTTATACCTAGAAGACACCTCATCCAGACAAGGTAACTGAGACAGCAAGACAAGCTGGCAACGGAAACCGGCGCATGTATTTATGTACGCACACCGTCCTGGTCAGCTTCTGTGAAAACGCTCAAAGTATGCGATTCTCAATGAATGCAGAACATCGATTTCACACCAGACATACGTTCCTCACACAAAAGAGGCAATTGAGACTGACAAGCATAGTTTAAGACATGCCTGGCAACTCACTCAGTGTTGAGTGATAAGGGGACGTTATATAATTAAAAGACCACAATGATAGTGATAGCCCACAGCGCTCACACAGCCTCCAGCACCTCCACCGCCACGAGAGTTAAACAACCCTTCCTGTACCCCGTAAATACATAGAGTAAAACACACACTCCCTCTCTCACTCTCTCTCTCATACACACATACACACACACATACATACACAACCACACACACACATGCACTGATGCTCACACACACATACAGTCTCTCTTCCGCGCTTTCTCTCTTATATACACACACACAAACACACCCCCACACACACACACACACACACACACACACACACACACACACACACACATCACACACCCCCAGACCCACACACAGCCTAGACCATAAGCTGGATGTGAGTCAGCGACGAGGCACTCAGAGCTGGAGCCTGCCCAGCGGCCACGGTTACGGTCACCGGTCCTGACAGCAGTATGGTTGGATCATTGACCACAGGTGGCTTTTGAAATGACTTTGTGCGAGACACTTTTACTCACGGCCTCGCCTGTGAGTGAGTGTGCATGGGTGGGTGGATATGTGTGTCTGTGTGTGTCTTTCTCTTCATGTGCATGTGTGTGTGTGTGTGTATGTGCATGCATGTGTGTGTTTGTGTGTGTGTGTGTGTGTGTCTCCAAACTTACCGACAGCACACATCGAGTCAACTAGCCGGAGCTGACTTGGTTAAGCCTCTTGTCTGTGTGTATGTATGTGCATTTGCGTCTCCTGTCCCCTCTCCCTTTGACTCGCTCATCGAGTCACAGGCCTGAACTCATGTTCAAGTCTGGATTCAAGAGGACCTTAACCTAGCCTGAAATGCTCTCTTTAACACTTAGTGACGCAAAAGGAAGGTTGTCACAAGAAATATAAATACAAAGAAGAGAAAAGTAAAACAACGTCCAAAGGAAAATAAAGAATGGTTACAGACTGGCCAGCCTGGCAGCAGAACAGAATGTAGTCGACACACGGATCATACCTATGGGTTCTGAGGATACTGTAAACTGTTAACATTGAGTTTAACATACTCAAACGTGGTGGTTTCCAACCATCCATTTTGTTTGGACCATGAAGAGTCCAACGAAACGCAGGCTTTCAATACTGCCTCACTTCTCTCAGCTAAACTTCCTTGCTCTGTTTGTGAAGTGCATCTTATGCAGGCAAGGTACCCTGTGCACTGTTTGAGGGTCCCGTAGAAAATAGCTTGGGTTTCAGTTCTCATGAGCATTAAATCTAATAATAAGTGCAAACACTTCAAAATCAAAACAATGATTTAGTTTGGACATTGTGTTGTTATGGTATGATACTTGAGTGTATTTTGATATGTGCTAACTCTTACTTTCTGTGTGTTTACCATGATAAGGTTATGCTTCAGCTCTAAGTTGTGGGCTTCTATATAAAGCATGATCACATTGCTAGAGATGTGATTTTGCAACACTGCCTAATGAACAACAGATTTCTTTGACAGCAGCTCGGAAAGAAACCCAAAGACCACCAAACTCTCGGGTCAGTGTCAGTTACATTTAGATATGGTAAGACAAATAATTGACTGCATTTCATATTTCAAATCACACTTCAAAGCAGCAGTCAGAAGTGCTATTTGGCCAGGGCAGAGAAACACTCTACTTGAGATGCATGATTGTGTCTGCTGCTCACAGAGAGATCTTCACATTACCCAACCTTACTGTCGCTGGGAGAGTACTGGACGGCTGGAGAGTAAGGGTGGAAGAAAGTGGAAGACAAATGGCCGGATAAGCAGCAATCGCAGGAGGCCAGAATCAGTCACATAATATTAAGTGGACTGGGAAATGCCACTTAAAGTGTTGTTGTTTGATAAAACAGCTTGGCTTGTTTGGGATGTCATTTAAAAGCCATTACATGAAGTGCCTTTTTTATGACCTTAAATCCAGGTGCAAACTCGAGTCAAGCATTGATGGATTATGGGCAAAAAACATTTGGGATACACGACATTCCCACGCACACATGCACACAGACACACACACAAGCACTTGCAGACACACATACGTACGCACACACGCATGCACCCACCCACACACACAGACACACACAAGCACAAACATAAACACGTATGCAAGCACACACACACACACACACACACACACACACACACACACACACACACACACACACACACACAAACACAAAAGTGTAAAAGGACATTACCTTGCCATTCAATTGTGAAAAATTATACTGGAGGATAAAACACCCACATCTGTCAAACGTTAAATACACTCTTATATTACTCTATATACACCTACACTCTTTTTTTTTTAAGTATGACCCTCCTACGTTTTACATCAGTCTACAGAGAACATCCAAGTGTGTGTGTGTGTGTGTGTGTGTGTGTGTGTGTGTGTGTGTGTGTGTGTGTGTGTGTTTGTGTGTCTGAATGAGAGAGAGAGAGAGAGAGAGAGAGAGAGAGAGAGAGAGAGAGAGAGAGAGAGAGAGAGAGAGAGAGAGAGAGAAGAGAAAGAGAGAGAGAGCCAAAGTGATAAAACACACGATTAACAGAGTCTAAACTTGGGCCCCAGGGTTCGTTTGGACAAGATAGAATAAGACAGGACCCAGCCGGCTGGTAGATCAGATCCGGGAGAGACACATCTGGGAAATGTAATTGGCAAGATTAAGAGATGGCCTAGGAGGGAATGGGGACCGCTTCGGGCAAGTTGATCCTAAATACAATTGATGATAACTGGATACTATATTAATTTATCTGGATAATATATTGAGGATAACTGGATATTATATTGATTATAACTGGATATTATATGGATAATAACTGGATATTATATTGATGATAACTGGATATTATATTGAGGATAACTAGTTATGATATTGATGATAACTGGATATTATATTGAACCAGATAGCAACCATTGTCAATCAAAACGTAAGTATTTCTAATAAATAATAATTTCTATTCTTGTGTTTGTAAAATAATCCAAAAGTGAGTTCTCTTATATACATTTATAATCATGCCCTAATTGTAATTGTTATGCCATTGCTTGTTATGCCATTGTTACAAATGGATGTGGCGGTTCCATTGAGTCCCTTTATAATGTCCCTCTTTCGACCCTCACGTCAGGTCCCGTGTGGAAAGCCTGCATTCATGAAGTCAGAGACCCCACATCTGGAGCTCGGTTTCTGCTTGCCTCCTAGTTTCGTGTCTTGGCGTGTGTTGTGGATTCTAAATGGTCAATCCCCCTGATTAGCCATAGCACCAGCAGGGAATTAGCTCTGGAAAGAGGCCTAATTCTGAAAACAAAGAACCCGATTCAAGCAAAAAAAACTCCAACTCATTAAAGTTGCGAATGCAACCCTTTACATTACAGCTGAGGGGATATTGATATATTTGTATATTTAAAAGGGGAGGAGGGGGTTAGAAGGCAATTAGGTTATTCACTGAATTTCTTAGGGGCCAAGTCATTTATCTGTGCGGGCCTGGAGTCGTGCATCTATGTGTGCGTGTATGTGTGCGTGTTTGTGTGTGTGTGTGTGTGTGTGTGTGTGTGTGTGTGTGTGTGTGTGTTTGTTTGAATCCATGGCCTGCCATAAAATGATGACATACATTTCATAACGAAATATTGTGTTGTTGAATGTGTGCGTGCCTTTCCATAAACATAGATAGATTTATACATGTGATTGCATGACCATGGTTTTGGATTGTGCCAGACAGTGTGTGTGTGTGCATATGTATGTTTGCATATGTGTGTTTGTGTGTGTGTGTTTGTGTGTGTGTGTGTGTGTGTGTGTGTCTGCGTGCGTGTGTGCATAAGTGACCGTAACCGCATCACTGCACCACACACTTATTTTATGATCCACATGCCAAACTGTATAGCCGAACCTGCGCTAAAACTCTCTGGCTCTGCAAACGATTATTTCACAACAACGGTAAAAAAGGTTCTTTATAGACATCCTTGCGGAAACCAATATGGCCTCCATATGTTGTTGTGATGGCCCTCACGCGTCCACATAAGCACATGCACATGTCGTGCGAGCTCCCGATACCGTACAAACGCAGGTCTGCCGGGAAGGGTTAGCTTAGTGACAGAGCGCTTGGAGGGCTCGGGGAATGGGGAGACATCAATGGCTGGCTGAACAACACATGGCTGCACAAACAAAGACACACAGGTCACTGTGATCAGGCTTCTTGCGAGGCTAATTGCGCCATTTTCTCTGCATGTGTCGTTGTGTTGCTAGCCAGGCCTCTGAACTTATGCGAATGGTCCTTCTAGTGGAGCCAAAGGGTCCCTGTGTCCAAACCACCCCTCACTACCACACACCCTATGGAGTCCTTTATCGCATGCTAAGCCAAGGCGAGGCACCAGGTAGAGCAATCAGGAAAACATCAGAGTAAAAACACCATCCAGCCATTGCTTTTTGGATGTATGTAGCAGTGGTGCGATGTGTATTCACTTAGCGAAAGCGTTTCATCACCTTTCTTGCAGATGTATATTTATTTATGTGATAACTCCCAATGAACAATGTATTGTCATTAGGATCATCCTCATCCAGTGATTATTTGCTTTGCGTTTGACGTTTTAACGCGTCCCAGAGGCCCTGTGCTTTTGTGTGTGAGCCACCTCGGCCAGCTGGTAAACCTCACCGGGATGCGAGCATTGCCTGCGCAGCAGCAGGCTGCAGAAGACAAATGTACACCATGGTGAAATAGTTGGGGGCGATGCCAAGTCCAACAGATCTGTTGAGCAGGACTCAACAGGCTGCATCTGGATACAGTCCCAACAAGACAGATCCACAATTACGGGAACCATTGCTGGATTTTTCATGCATGTCATTTTTTTATGACAGGAGCAAAGGGAAAAAGGGAATGAGATGATGAAACAATCCCGAGCCGAAGAAGAGATTTGTTTCCCATCTGTTGATTATAAAGCCATGTTGGGTATTTCCAGTGGACTCCACTGTCCTCCTGCTCCTCTACCTCCTATTCCTCTTTTGTGTTCCTCTCTGTCCTTCCTTGTGGAAACCCACAGACCCATTTAGGATCTAGACCTCAACATGTAGAGATCATTAGGATATGAAGACCTGAGCTGGCAGGAGGCCAAGAGATCCCTCCCTTCTGATGTCTAAACTGTCACAAATATAATCCCCTCATTAGCCTCAGGGATGAAATAAATTGCTCACTTCTGTTTTAAAGCACTATGTAAATCTATTTATAAAGCTTGAGAAGATAAATGTGACTAAACATAGTCTTGAGTAGCCAAGTAGTTAACACATGAAACTCAAGGACAGTTAATATGCAGTCTGGTGATACAAATGCGAGGAAGCTTTTCAAAGTAACATTTGAAATCCTTCAAAGATTATGTGTTCCCCCAAAGTTCTTAAACCCAGCGATGATCGATCAATTAAGACATCAGTCACTGTAACCACATCGCATCGCTGGAGTGGCTGCAGAGTATACGCTATTTATATCACGACAGAACAGAACCCACCCACAGAAGTGAGGACTTGACCAAAGTGAGTCTCTCTCTCTCTCTCTCTCTGTCTTTCTTTCTCTCCCACACACATCACACATACACATTCCCCCTTTTCTTCATCCCTATCTCTCTCTCTCTCTTTCTCTCTCTCTCTCTCTCTCTCTCTCTCTCTCTCTCTCTCTCTCTCTCTCTCTCTCTCTCTCTCTCTATCTCTCTCTTTCTCTCTCTCTCTCTCTCTGAAGTTTGGACTTCTGTAGACAGACTAATGTCTTCCCCAGAGACAAGGGGCTGACCACAGACCCCAAGAATGGACGGGCCACTGCCACCAATAAACTCCACATTCCCGGTGAGAGAGAGACCGGCTCTCTTTTGTTTTAAGGGGTAAGACATCAACTTGACATTTTCTTTTGGTCATAGACATGGAATACATTATCGATTAAGGGCCGATTAACGTGACCCTCCTATCCACCCACCATGCAATCTTTCAAAAGATAACCTGACAGTTGTGACCCAGTGTCTGGCGGACTATATGACCATGTGGCATGAGTTGAATGAGACTAAATCAATGGTGGAGAGGGGGTGGGGGGGGCTGGCAGTAGAATAACATATTTCAGACATACTGAAGATGGAAAGTCCCTGGACAAATTTATTACCCAGTACATGAAGACGTCATTTATGACCTAATGAAGTAAAGGTTGAGTTCATCAAGAGTTGTGTAGGACTTTCCAACCTGCATATTTGGTTTCGTATTTAGTTGACGATCAAAAAATTCCAAATGTTGACCCCGCGTAAACTTCAGCTGCACGTCATCACAAGAAGAAACACAAACAGGGTGAAACGATTGCCTTTATGCCCATTATAAAGGCGTTGCGGTTTTATAGTTATGGTTTAAACACTCCAGGAGACAGATGTTGGACTTTGGGAGCGTTTGTTGCTGAGCTAAAAGCAGGGCAACTGCATTGCCCCTGGCTGTGGGCTCTGATGACTGTATTTTCCCTCTTATAACGTTTGCTCTCCCTTCTGCCCTCTCATTATCTCTACCCTCACCCATCCTCTAATTCCCCTCTCAACTACTTTCACCGACCCCAATACTGACTGATGTACACAAGCACAGACCATTTTTGCAAATACAAAAATGTACTAATTTTGACACACACACACACACACACACACACACACACACACACACACACACACACACACACACACACACACAAACACACACACACACAAATATTAGAGTGTGAGCAACTTGCTGTTCCTTTAGACTGGGGTTTGAGTTCTTTAAGACCCTTCTGAAGCCAACGACTCTTGTAGGGTGCCTGAGTACCTCATAAAGGATTTAGGATACTTGAGTTGAACTTGCACTCGTCCACACCACAAACAAACACAACCTAGAGAAGGACCACAACCTCCTTGACTTTGAGGGGAAGGCACGAGGGCCAAAACTTAGGTAAAAGACAAGAGATTCAAAGGGAGATCATACTGGGGCTGTCCATTCTCTGCTGAACAAAAACAAAGCATCTCTCAGCGCGCTTCTTAAAGCTTTAGGATGTCGACATCCTAAGCCGATACAAAAGGGGGGCGTTGAAAAGTCTGTACCGAATCCTGAGGGTCTATTCAGAGGAGCCAAGTAGCCGTGATACTATATAGGCTTCCTAATGCATTCTGCAAGGCCCTGAAGACTGCTAAGCCCCTAGCTCTTGGCTTAACACTGTTTCAAATGATATACATTTCATCCAGTCCAAGAGACCAAACCCGAAGGAAGAAGCTAGGATCGGCTGTATAAGCTATCCAACAAGATTGAAATGGAGGGAGAGAAGCAGACACACACCGTTTCAAACCTGATTCCTGAAAAAGGAATCACGTCTGTGTGTGGAAAAAGGATCAGAAAGGAACCGATATTGTCCTCAGTAATGTTTCTGGATACACTGGCTGCAGCCAGTCGCACCGAAACGTGCCCGCGAGGTCTGCACGCAGGCGGCCTTAACTAAGGCCTGTTGGCTCCACCTGCATTGCTCAATTGCTCCTCGGAAAGCAACGTCTTCAGGTGGAGTCGTATAAAAGAAGGATTGTTTGCCTTAACGTGTTAACATCAACAACAACAATGACATCAAGGGTAATGTTGTTTTGGATAGCTCGAATAACTTAGTGTTCTTTCAGGATAATGTGCTTCAACGGTCATAATCGCTCGCAGTTGGAGAGCTTGCAAAAGCTTCCAGTGAAAGTTACCATTTGGGGGAAACAGCACTTGTAATTCCTCATTTTGCACGGTGTGGACGCACCGTTTAGTTCAGAGGATCAAGATTTCGTCAGCAGAATTGGACGCACAAAAAAACACATACTTACGACAACCATGTTTGAACAATGTACTTGGTGCTTCGACACTCATGGGCCCTGAGGTCAGATGTACTGTAGGGTCTCTGCAGCCAGAATGCTGCTGTGCAGAAAGCCACAAGGTCTCATAAACCTGCTATTATTAATGTCTTCTAAAACATTCCACTGCTTTGCATGTTCCAGTTTCCATGGGAAATCACGGAGCATTATACAACAACTTTCCTGCTCCTTGGAATATTGTTCTTAGTCCAGCAGCAGCAAGATAGTTTGTCTTTATAGTTTTATCAAAACTAATTTGGGCTCCTATAAAGAATAAAGTGATGTGTTTTAGTTGTTCAGAGGGTGAGAGAGAGAGAGAGAGAGAGAGAGAGAGAGAGAGACAGAGACAGAAAGATAAAGAGAGAGCCAGACAGAGACACAGAAAGAGACAGAGACAGAGAGAGAGGGAGACAGAGAGAGAGACACAGAGGGCAATAAAGAGAGAGAGGGAGAAAGCGAGAGACAGACAGAGAGAGAGAGAGAGAGAGAGAGAGAGAGAGAGAGAGAGAGAGAGAGAGAGAGAGAGAGAGAGAGAGAGAGAGAGAGAGAGACAGAAGGCCTTTTTACACTGCCAAGCCGGTTCGGTCGCGGCTTGGCACGCCCAGCAATTTCAGTGCCTTGCCTGTGTAAAACCGAGGGGGTAAAATCCCCCGTCGTCACGGAGCGGGCTTTCTTGGTTCACTGGAGAAGGCGGGGCTGAGCACGGAGAGTAGACCTCTTTAGAATAATATGCATGAAATTAATGTTTTTATATTTTTATGATTCAAGAGACTCGCATGCAAGAATGAGTATACATCTGAGCGTAGGCAAAAAAATCGTACTACTATAATAGCAGGCCTGTCGTACCAGTTACTCAAAGTTACTTATTTGCACATGTGCCAAGCAGCCTGCAGCTCACACACACACACACACAGCAAGCGCGAACGTATACATACACCGCAAGCACGCACATACACACCGCATACACACACCACACACACACGCACATGCGCACAAACATACACGGAAACGCACACACACGCGCGCACACACACACGCACACACACCACACGTCATGACAAAGGCAGCAACACATACACGGAAGCGCACACAGCTGCGCACACACACCGCACGTCAAGAGAATGGCAGCGACGCTCGCCGAGGTAAGACGTTGTTTTCAAACATAACGGCTCCGCCATCGACACATGCGCAGGTAAGAACACACATGCACGCGCACACACCGCAGCGACACTCGCCCAGGTAAGACGTTATGTTTATAGACTGTAGAAATTGCGATAAAAGAGGGGAAGAGACAATTTCTCACCTCGACAAGCAACGGCGGGTCGTTCATTTTGTCATATGAAAACCGTTAAATTCAAATATCGCGCCAACCGGCATATCAACACACAAGCGACGTGATCTTAAAGAGACAGTATCCCTATAACACAACGAAAACATGTCAATAACAGTATGGTGAATTATGTCTATAGAGTCCACAACAAGACTACACGTTGTTAGTCAAATGTAATATTACTCTACTCCTTGAGCCTCCCGAAATGTCTTTACACTTTGTTGCTCAAACTTAATATTACCCTCCCCCTTGAGCCTTTCCAAATGTCTTGCGATATTGATATCCCGGCCTCCCCCCGCGGACTGTTTCAGTTTTTTTATTTTTCTTATGCTTTGTGTTTATGCTATGTGTGACTATAGGCTACTGCTGCCTGTCTTGGCCAGGACACTGGAAGAGGTGTTGATTCTCAATGATGATTATTATTTTCAACTAACCAATAGTACTTGCATTTTAAAATGTCAATGCACTTTTCAGCCCTGAATAACAGTAAAAGCTATTTAATAATTGATTGGCATGCATAGTATGCTACACTTTCCATTGAACAATTACCCCTGTAACCATAAATTGACTAATTTTATAATGTAATCAAATGCTCACACACTAGCTGCTTTCAGACACGCGTTTAAGTCCTGATATTCTCCTGATGGGCCGTATGTGTGAACAAAATATCCTGATTTGTTACTTGAAAATCTCCTGAATAATACAACCCCTGAGGTACTATTTTCTGTAGGAAATGTAAATGACCTTAGATGTGAATGAGGAGTAGAAAGTCTGTATTTCTCACACCAATTCAGTGGGCGTGTTGTTGACGCTTCTGTATGTCATTGAGTGGCCCCCGAAATGATAATCAGCCAAATTATAGGCACGCGTGGACCAATGCCGGGAAAAAGGCGTGCATAAGACGGGCATATTTGGCATTGTAAAAACGTCTAGAGAGAGAGAGACCAAGACAGAGGCGGCGATACAGAAAAAGAGAGCTACAGAGAGAAAGAGAGAGACAGAGACAGATACGGATGGAGGGACACTAGCGTTGACTGACCGGGGCCTCTATCTTGATGAGGGCGATGTCGGACTTCTCGTCCACGTCTTTGATCTTGGCGTCATAGGAGGCGCCGCTCTTCAGCTCCACCTTGACGCGGTGCTTGTTGGCCACCACGTGGGCGTTGGTCACGATCTGCCCGTCCTCCGCCACGATGAACCCCGACCCGCTGGCCACCGCCACCTCCCGCTTGGAGTACGCCATCCTGGAGACCAGACACACATGGGAGCAAGTGTGAGCGAGTTTTTGTGTACGATAAGGATTATTTGTGTGTGTATGTGTGTATTTGTGTGTGTGTATGTGAGTATGTGTATGTGTATGTAAGTGTGTGTGTGTGTATGTAAGATTATTCTTTGTATGTGTGTGTGTATATGTTTTTATGTGTGCATCTGTGCGTACATGCATGCATGTGTGTGTGTGTGTGTGTGTGTGTGTGTGAGAATGTGGATGTGTGTGCGTGTGTGTGTGTGTGTGTGTGTGTGTGTGTGTGTGTGTGTACGTATGTTCATGTGTATGAGTTTATGTGTGAGTATGTTTGCATGTGTGTGTGTGAGAAAGATTAGCTTTGTTTGTATATGTATTTGTGTGTGTGTGTGTGGGTGTGTGTGTGTGTGTCGGTGTGTGTGTGTGTGTGTGTGTGTGTGTGTGTGTGTGTGTGTGTGTGTGAATGTGGATGTGTGTGCGTGTGTGTGTGTGTACGTATGTTCATGTGTATGAGTTTATGTGTGCATGTGTGAGTACGTTTGCATGTGTGTGTGTGAGAAAGATTAGCTATGTTTGTATATGTATTTGTGTGTGTGTGTGTGTGTCGGTATGTGTGTGTTTGTGTGTGAGTGAGTGTGTGTGTGTTTGTTTGTGTGTGTGGGGAGGCAAGGGGGGTGCAGGAGGAAGGGGGATAGGAGTATGAGAGTGAGAGTACATTGAGTGACTTTCTGCATTCTTGCAACATGGCCGCCTCTATCATTATCTCAGTCAGGAGAATAAATAAAGAGCAGACTTAGAGTAGCAGGAGGAGGAGGAAGAGGCCGGCTGTACTACATGGCGTAACTGCAGTGTGAGAGTGGAAACCAAGCACAGCACTGCTATTTGGTTTAAGAAAAGGAGAGAGAGATACAGATAGGGGGGAGTGGGATAGAGAAAGGGGGAGAGGGAGAGAGAGAGGAAAGAGGTTGAGAGAGAGAGAAAGAGAGAGAGAGAGAGAGTTAAAGAGAAAGAGAGCCTCATCTTTAACCCTGAACCCCTACCCTTGCAACTGCCATATTAACCTTTGCCCTTAACCCTTCCCCTTGTGTTCCCCCTGAGAGCAGGTCATTGCCTTCGTGCCTGTATTTGTTTTCCATTGTTGTTACAAAAGGTTGAGGAAAGGCCACAATGGAGGAGGGAGCCACCAAGGCTTGTGAGCTTTTAATCAGAAACAGGTTGAAATGCTGGAAGATGCCATTTCTCGACCCGAGTACCTTAATGTCAACGTATATTTTCACAGAGGTGGGTTGGAACTATCGACGTCCATAAAGAGCTTTTTCTAACTCATAGTCTATGGGTCTGTGAGGACGGTCCAAAGCTGAAAAAAAACATATGTTTTTTTTCAAATGCTGAAACACAGGGAAACAGAGAGGCCGACATTCAAAGCTTCAGACGCACAGAGAAACCCAGAAATCCAATCCACAGTCCACCTTTGAAAACCAACAACACACTTGGAGACCAAAAGCATCCAGCAACACAAAAGACAAGGAAAAGCCAGGAAACAAAGGGTTGTGTTGGAGACGGAGGAGACATTGACAATCGGCCCTGAGACGCATTAACAGGTTCAACTGGGTGGATTAGAGGACACAGACAGACAACTATGCAGCGACTATCCTCTCTCTACCCTCTCCATGAAAATGGGAGAGGGTAGAGAGAGGTGAGGTAGTGATAAAGGAGAAGAGTAGAGAGGAGGCGAGAATGTTGAATGAGAGGAGCTAGGAGATCTCCCTCTCTCTCCCAACGGGGATAGAGACCCAATAACTCTGGCAGGTGGTCCATAGACCCCAGTTTGTGTATGGTAGTCCTGCTACACACACACACACACACACACACACACACACACACACACACACACACACACACACACACACACACACAAGGTGCACACCACTTACTTGCGGAAGAGTTCAATGTGAACAACGGACGGGGCGATTTTCTCCACCACGTCGGCGATGAAGTTGTATTTGTGTCTCGGGCTGTCTGGGTTGTCATGGGCTGGAAACACACACACACACACACACACACACACACACACACACACACACACACACACACACGATGTCAGTACCAGATATTAGTGGGTAAAGTACAACATTGCAAATGACAGCGATCCTTATTACAACAGAGCAGGAAGGAGCATTAATGACACAGTGCATTTGTGGCTTTACTGGGACCTCCAACTAGCTGCAGTGCTAACTGTCCACAGACACACGCTCCAGAGGCACACATTTGAAATGCTGTACAAATTGTGCTCTGTACATTATGTGTGGGATGGCGTGTGTGTGTGTGCATGTTTGTAGAAATGTGCCTGCATGCGTTTGATTGGGTTTTCACACATGTATGTGCCTGCAATGTGTGCATGTGTGTGTGTGTGTGTGTGTGCTTGCGTGTGTGCGTGTGTGCATGTCATCTACTATAACAATGTGATGATTGATTTGCTGAATGACAGATGACCAGTACATTCTGAGTACATTCTTTAATATTATCATATTGTGAAGACAAACCTCAGATCTATCACTAGCTCTATGGACAGAGCTTGGAGTAACTGGGAACAGTGTGGACATCTCTCTCCTCAGAGAAGGAGCAAATGCCACACATGCAGCTAGAAGATGCATGAGTCCAAATCTGCTTTGGCTTGAGACAAGACACACTGCAGCTGGTTGTCCTACAGTAGATCTACTTTACTGCCTCTTCGCTGATATACACACACAACCACGCACAGACACACACGGACACACACACATGGACACACACACACACACCCACAGCCTCTACTGGTATACACACACACAAAACCGCACAGAGACACACGCACACACACACAAACTGCCACAACTGCCTCTTTACTTTTACACACGCACAAACAAAAAATCACAAATGAACGAATCCAGGTACATGAATACACTCACAATCTCTCTCACACACACACACACACACACACACACACACACAATCACATTCACAAACAGTCACAGACACACACACACACACAAACACAGCCACACAGCCACACATACACACACAAAGACACACACAGGCATGAACGCAGGTGCATGCACACACACACATACACAACCACACAAATACACACAAACGCACACAATTAATTTGGTTCCATTAACACATGCACCACAACCACCGCAGTAGTCTAACTGAGCCCGGGTCTCTGCCAGGCAGTGACAACATGGCGGACATGTTGGCAAACGACAAACCAGATGTGAGGCGCAGCTCTCCTGTCCTCATCCGGCTATCCTCAGTCTGATTTGGTCAAGGTCGACGAAGTCATCCCCCGCCACGCTGTTGTCCCCCAATTTATAGCCCTCTGCGGTTCCTCTCCCAAATAAGGACCCCTCCGCGGAGGGTCTAGGGACTCCCCGAGTCCCAGAAACGACCGAGACGTACCCAACAGCAGGCAGAGCTGAGCGGGCCCAGGGCGACTCGTAGGGCCCAAGGAAAATAAACACAATTGCCCTGGAGGCCAAAGCCCATAATGGGTCTGGACGTGAGGCGTTAGTCACTGTGTTGGTGTTGGCCCGGTTCAGGGAGAGAGCAGGGTGACATATCACCTGATGATGGCCATTACGCAGTTTTATATCAAATCATGAGATATATTTTAAGATGATCGACACTCTGAGCTCATCCATCACACGTCACCTGCTCCATTTTGGGCAGGCGTGTGTGTGTGTCTGTGTTTGTGTGTTAGGGAAAGAGAGGAAGAGAGAGAGACAGAGAGTGAGAGAGCGAGAGCGGGACAGAGACACTCACACAATAGGATTTTCCAGACAGTTAAACTGTAATGAACTTGGTTAGGGGAGTCATGGCCCTGGAAAGGCATGTTATGGCACACTGAGCAGACAGAGGAGAGGAAGGAGACTGAAAATATGTTAATATGACCTGAGAGAGGATCCTTTATGCATTCACCACAGAGGAAATGTAATTATTTAACGCGGGTGTATGATTTGAGGTAATGCTCAAAGTTCCAATGTTCTATATATTTTTCTTTCTTTAGAAATCCACACTTTTCCATATGCTTAAATAGAAAGGCACACACACACACACATGATGCACACTTGCCTGCATGCAATAGACATACACACACACTCACCATCAAACATGCACACACACAGACACACACACAAACATACAAACACACCTACAGTCACACACAGACAAACACACACGTGTACACACACACGCACGCACGCACGCACGCACACACACACACACACACACAAACACACACACACCGCATATCCATACACATCCACACAACAAATTACCATGAACAAATGCACATGAAGTTTGAATTCATATTGGTCATATATAGAACACAAATGCATCCATGAAACACACACACACACACACACACACACACAGGTTCTCCATTAAAAGACCCTTCCCCTCCCTGGTCCGTCCATCTGGTTGGGTTCCTCCATGTTGGCCGGAAGAGTCTCTTCTATATCCTCTAGAGGAGCTTTAGACATGCCTGCTAGAGGTAACCTACATGTGCTCAGTACTTCTACAGCTGTTAGTTACTCCAAGTACCTCCAAACATGTGTTCTGTGGGCTACCACCAGGGCACAGGGCGACAACAGATGTTGGTTAAAAAAACATGAAAAAGCATAGAAATGCTTCATATGAGCAACAGTTAAATAAAAATATTAAACAACAACAAAAAAAGTATGAATACGGAAATAAGGTTATGTAAATGAAGAAATACAATAAAAATACTAACGAGGAACATTGTGCCCTTCATCCAAACCGATGTGTGGTGGAATCTGAGCTGGTGTCTGCTGGTGTTTGGTTGGTAGTGTATGACCACACGCTGTAAACTGGGTGTAAGCCCTGAACAAATCCCTCACCAACGGGCTCAGCAGCAGGGCATTCCTCCAACTCTTCATTCGTGTCGCTAAAGTGATTAGCAACTTGTAAACATGAACCCAGATGAGCAGCACCTCTGTTTATATGGCGTTACAGCAAAGATTGTTCACCGCTCGGAGGATCAATGTGACTGAAATACTATTAGCGCTGACGTTTTATGATACTTTTCCCGGCCAAGTTTCCTGGTGACTTCGGTTGTTGCTAGAAAGACGACTTGATGGAAGAATCCCCAGTGGTGATGGAAAAGAGAGCGAGACTGGAATCCGTAGGGGGAGTAAAGGGAAGTGACATCACCCTCTTTTTTTCAATGGCTTATCAGCGTAAT